>NC_052086.1:56257704-56631454 GCF_015852505.1 Tachyglossus aculeatus
TATGTGCAAAGCACTGTTCTAAGCGCTGGGGAGATTACAAGGTGATCAGGTTGTCCCACGGGGGGCTCACAGTTTTAATCCCCATTTTACAGATGAGGTAACTGAGGCACAGAGAGGTTAAGTGACTTGCCCAAAGTCACCCAGCTGGCAATTGGCGGAGCCAGGATTTGAACCCATGACCTCTGACTCCAGAGCCCGTGCTCTTTCCACTGAGCCACGCTGCTTCTCTTAAAAAACGGTGGAGATGCCAGGGATTGAACCCAGGGCCTCATACATGCAAAGCATGCGCTCTACCACTGAGCTACATCCCCTGACAGGTGATCAGGTTGTCCCATGTGGGGCTCACAGTCTTAATCCCCATTTTACAGATGAGGTAACTGAGGCACAGGGATGTTAAGCGACTTGCCCAAAGTCACAAGCTGACAAGTGGTGGAGTCGGAATTTGAACCCATGACCTCTGACGCCCAAGCCCGGGCTCTTTCCACTGAGCCATGCTGCTTCTCTAGGGCTACCAGAAGAATCCCAGGACTGGGAGTCAAAGGCCTGGGTTCTAATCCCGGCTCCACCATTTGTTTGCTGGGTGAGCTTGGGCAAGTCACCTAACTTCTCAGTGCCTCAGTTCCCTCATCTGTAACACGGGGCCTCCCCTGTTCTAGACTGTGAGGCCGGTGTGGGCAGGGATCATCTCTATTTGTTGCTGAATTGTAGTTGGTAATAATAATAATGATGGCATTTATTAAGCAAAGCACTGTTTTAAGCGCTGGGGAGGTTACAAGGTGATCAGGTTGCCCCCGGGGGGGCTCACAGTCTTAATCCCCATTTTTTTTACAGATGAGGTAACTGAGGAACAGAGAAGTTAAGTGACTTGCCCAAAGTCACACAGCTGACAAATGGGGGAGCCGAGATTTGAACCCCTGACCTCTGACCCCAAAGTCTGGGCTCTTTCCACTGAGCCACACTGCCTCTCTAACCCCCAAGCGCCTAGTACAGTGCTCTGCACACAGTAAGCGCTCCATAAACAGGACTGAACGAATGAGTGAAATACCTGCTGTCTCCTCCCCTTATGCTGAATCCCTTGTGGGACAGGGACTGTGTCTGGCCCGATTATTGAGAAGCAGCGTGGCTCGGTGGAAAGAGCCCAGGCTTTGGAGGCAGTGGTCACGGGTTCAAATCCCAGCTCCGCCAACTGTCAGCTGTGTGACTTTGGGCAAGTCACTTCACTTCTCTGGGCCTCAGTTCCCTCATCTGTAAAATGGGGATTAAGACTGTGAGCCCCCGGGGGACAACCTGATCACCCTGTAGCCTCCCCAGCGCTTAGAACAGTACTTTGCACATAGCAAGCGCTTAATAAATGCCATCGTTATTATTATATTATAAGATGGGGAGAGTGATAGTACCCTTAGTGCTTGACTGCACACAGACGCAGTCAAATACGATTGACTGATTGATTGATTGATTGATTGATTGGGAGGGCCCGCTCCTACCTTAGCCAGGTGCTTGGCTATCCCTCTCCCCGGTAGGCATCGGGGACCTCCGTGTGCTGCAGGTCCACGATCCTCTTCCCCACGTACTCATAGAGCAGGACCGCCCGGTCATGACAACCTGGGGAGAGGCAGACAGACAACACGCTTTTAGCCCTCACTGCGGCCCTCGCCGCGCGTGGCAGCGAAGAATTAAGAGGGGAAGGAACTCCACTCCCTCCTCCCGGTCCTCTCAGCCTCTGGAGCCGGCAGGTAAGGCCTCTCCGCCCTTGCTGAGGCGGAGAGAGCTTACGTTTTAGGAACCGCCTCTTTAAAACAGTCGAAAGCATCCTCGCCCGGGGTTTAAAAACCAAAGGGGATTGATTTTTTTTTTAAAAAAATTCAATACATTTTTAATCACTTGCCATTAAAATAGAATTCATTAACCAAGTCGTCGGCCTTAAATAATTGAACGGATCGTGGAAAGTAAATGTCTGTGGTTTGCATCCCCTTCCTGCGTACAAATCCGGGCGCAAGCAATTCCCAGCAGGGGCTTCCCAGGTAAAAGGAACTTAAGCAGGCGGCAGGAATGGGCTCACAGGCTCTCCCTTGGATGCCTCTTATCCTCAGCAGAAGTATACATGGGTTGAACCCCCTCCTGCCTCCATTCACCCATCAGTTCCCCCCCCAGGATTCCAGGTCTGAGGCACAGTGGGGTGATTTCAACGGATCACAACTCTCAGGAGAGGAGGGAGGAGAGAAAGGGAGGCTTTAGGAGAGACAGTGGGCAAGCCGCTTGCCCAAGTCTGGTTTCTCCATTTGCCAAAGGAAACAAGAACAAGTCCTGGACCCCTCCCTACCAAGCAGGCCAGAACAAGAATAAGTGACCCGACACACTCAGGTGCTTTGAGAACGTCCCAGCAGGCACAGAAAGAGGAAGGATTTTTTATGATCAATTGAAAAACAAAATGGGAAGACATCCTCTCAGACGCCCCTGGCTTCTCCAGGCCCAAGAGGCTTGGAGGAAGGGATTCAGAGCTGTTGTGGGAATGATGTGACAAATGGAACCGGGCTTTGGGGTCACAGAGAGCGGGTAGGTCTGTTCTTCGAGCGGTTTAATACGGGACGCATGACGCAGCATGGTCAGAGAACACTGTGTCTCCTCCAGACAAAGCGCCTTTGTGAAGAAGATGGCACACCAGGGGTGTGCTGATGATATCTTAAAGTACATGAGAAAATAGACGTGGGACTGGCTTGCATTGTGTGCACTGTCTCTATATGTTGCCAACTTGTACTTCCCAAGGGCTTAGTACAGTGCTCTGCACACAGGAAGCGCTCAATAAATACGATTGATTGATTGATTGATTGGGGGGCACTGGGGGAAGGGAGGCAAATGGCCCAACCCTCGGGCAGAGAACTGTGGTATCTGTCATCATCATCATCAATCGTATTTACTGAGCGCTTACTATGTGCAGAGCACTGTACAAAGCGCTTGGGAAGTACAAATTGGCAACATATAGAGACAGTCCCTACCCAACAGTGGGCTCACAGTCTAAAAGGGGGAGACAGAGAACAAAACCAAACATACTAACAAAATAAAATAAATAGAATAGATATGTACAAGTAAAATAAATAGAGTAATAAATATGTACAAACATATATACATATATACAGGTGCTGTGGGGAAGGGAAGGAGGTAAGATGGGGGGATGGAGTCGGGGAGGAGGGGGAGAGGAAGAAAGGGGCTCAGTCTGGGAAGGCCTCCTGGAGGAGGTGAGCTCTCAGTAGGGCCTTGAAGGGAGGAAGAGAGATAGCTTGGCGGATGGGCAGAGGGAGGGCATTCCAGGCCCGGGGGATGACATGGGCCGGGGGTCGATGGCGGGACAGGCGAGAACGAGGTACGGTGAGGAGATTAGCGGCGGAGGAGTGGAGGGTGTGGGCTGGGCTGGAGAAGGACAGAAGGGAGGTGAGGTAGGAGGGGGCGCGGGGATGGTGCTGGCACTGTACTGAGCGCTGGGGTGGATACGTGCAAATCGTGTTGGACCCGGTCCCTGTCCCAACTGGGGCTCACAGTCTCAATCCCTAATTTACAGATGAGGTAACTGAGGCAAAGAGAAGTGAGGTGACTTGCCCAAGGTCACGCAGCAGACAAGTGGCGGAGCCGGGATCAGAAGCCATGACCTTCTCATTCCTAGGTCTGTGCTCTATTCATTACGCCACGCTACTTCTCCTAAGCACTCCCCGCATGCTTACCAAGGGACCGGAGAATCTCACCAAGGCTGGTGCCAGTCTTCTCTCCACGCTGGGAGGTGAACTGGCATTTGGAGCGATGCAGGAGATGCAGTAAATGGAGCATATTGAGGGCTGCAGGCCGGGCATCCGGACCACCAACCTACCAGCTCGAACTCAGGCTGCTCATTTTCCTTCCCTCTACCTCAGTCTTCCCATCAACAAAGTCGGCCTGTCTGTCCCACAGCACCCCTTGGGTTATTTTTATATTTTTTACTATTTGCTCTGCTGACCCCTCAGCTCTCTGGAGAGACGGGCCCCTGCGGCAAATGCTAATCAAAGATAAAATTACGGAGAGACGGCACCTGAGAGGGATACCCACCTTCAGAGGAGGGAAACGTGGCTCAGTGGAAAGAGCCCGGGCTTTGGAGTCAGAGATCATGGGTTCAAACCCCGGCTCCACCAATTGTCAGCTCTGTGACTTTGGGCAAGTCACTTCACTTCTCTGTGCCTCAGTTCCCTCATCTGTAAAATGGGGATGAAGGCTGTGAGCCCCCCGTGGGACAACCTCATCACCTTGTAACCTCCCCAGCGCTTAGAACAGTGCTTCGCACATAGTAAGCGCTTAATAAATGCCATAAATAAAAAATAAAATAATAAACGGCCCTGAAGGGGTAGCCTGACTCTCTCGGCTCTTCGGTCTCCCAGGGGCCGGTCCCGCTGGGTCACCATTTTTGGAAGGACGGGAGACCCATTCTGTCCTCCTTCCCCTTTATTTAGACCGGGAGCCCCGTATGGGACGACGACTGCGACCAACCTCATTACCTTGCACATACCCCAGCCCTTAGTACAGTGTTTGGCACAAAGTATATGTTTAACAAATGCTTTGCACGTAGTGAGCGCTTAACAAATACCATAAAAAACACACAATTCTTAAATACCACTATCAGAGGGGCAGCAATCAATCAATCATAAAAAAATACCACAATTCTTAAACAACTACCACTATCAGAGGGGCAGCAATCAATCTTATTAAAAAATACCACAATTCGTAAACAAATACCACTCTCAGAGGGCAGCAATCAGTCAATCTTATTTATTGAGCACTGTACTAAGCGCTTGGGACAGTACGATATAATCTGCCTTTTCTCTGCTGTTTGACACACCAGATCTGTCAATACAACTGCCTCATAGTTTACCAGGATGAGGTGCGCTGGGAGCAGATTTGAGTAAGGCGAGATTTTAGAGAACCTATGAAAAACTAATGGTATTTTTTGTCTGGGAATGGAGGCCCATTAAGGAGACCATTTGCTCCCTTTATTCACCCTTCCCTCATCCCCACAGCACTTGGGTAATAATAATAAAAATAATGGGCATTTATTAAGCACTTACTATGTATAAAGCACTGTTCTAAGTGCTGGGGAGGTTACAAGGTGATCAGGTTGTCCCACGGGGGGCTCACAGTCTTAAACCCCATTTTACAGATGAGGGAACTGAGGCCCAGAGAAGTGAAGTGACTTGCCCAAAGTCACACAGCTGACATTGGGCGGAGCCGGGATTTGAACCCATGACCTCTGACTCCAAAGCCTGGGCTCTTTCCACTGAGCTGAGGGTACATATCCTTAATTTATTTAGCCCGGGCCTGGGAATCGGGCTCCCGGCTCTGCCACCTATCTGCTGTGAGACCTTGGGCAAGTCACTTAATTTCTCTGTGCCCCAGTTCCACATCTGAAAAATGAGAAGACTGAGAGCCCCATGGGAGACAAGGATTATGTCCAACCCAATTTGCTTGTATCCACCCCAGCGCTTAGTACGGTGCCTGGCATATAGTATGCATTTAAAAAGTATCACAATTACTAGATTGTACACTCATTGCTCTGCTATTTTGTACTCTCCCACGCGCTTAGTATAGTGCTCTGCACGTAGTAAGCACTCAAATACAAGTGATTGAGAGATGCTCTCTCTGCCACTTGGGAACCATTCATTCATTCAATTGTGAGACCTTGGGCAAGTCACTTAATTTCTCTGTGCCCCAGTTCCACATCTGAAAAATGAGAAGACTGTGAGCCCCATGGGAGACAGGGATTATGTCCAACCCAATTTGCTTGTGTCCACCCCAGTGCTTAGTACGGTGCCTGGCATATAGTATGCACTTAAAAAGTACCACAATTACTAGATTGTACACTCATTGCTCTATTTTGTACTCTTCCAAGCGCTTAGTATAGTGCTCTGCACATAGTAAGCACTCAGATTGAGAGATGCTCTCTCAGTATAGTGTTCTGCATAAGCACTCAAATACAAGTGATTGAGAGATGCTCTCTCCGCCACTTGGGAACCATTCATTCATTCAATATATTTATTGAGTGCTCACTGTGTGCAGAGCACTGTACTAAGCACTTGGGAAGTACAAGTCAGCAACATAGAGAGACGGTCCCTACCCTACTTGTCTGCTGTCCGGCCTTGGGCAAATCTTCTAGACTATGAGCCCACTGTTGGGTAGGGGCCGTCTCTCTATGTTGCCATCTTGTACTTCCCAAGCGCTTAGTACAGTGCTCTGCACACAGTAAGCGCTCAATAAATACAACTGATTGATTGATTGTTGGGTAGGGACCATCTCTGTATGTTGCCATCTTGTACTTCCCAAGCGCTTAGTACAGTGCTCTGCACACAGTAAGCGCTCAATAAATACGATTGAATGAATGAATGAAAGTCACTTCATTTCTCTGTGTCTCAGTTCCCCCGTCTGTAAAACGGGGATTTAGACTGAGAGCCCCATGCGGGCAGGGACTGTTTCCAACCCAATTTGCTTGTATCTACCCCAGGGCATAGTACAGTGTCTGGCACATAGTAAGTGCGTAAATACCACAATTATTATTACTTTTTTTTTTATTATGGACAGACTAACATGGATTAATTCCCCTCTTCCCTACTTCTGCCTTCACCCTCAGGATTGAAGGTGCTCATAGGAGTGACTTTCTCCCTTAAACGTCCTTTACCTTGCCATTCTACCCACTCCACAACAACACCGAAGTAACACCTCAGGTGAAACTCCCTGAGAAAATAGCCAATTGGTGGTATTTATCTAGGTAAGCTTTAAGTACAACAGAGCAGGTAGACACCATCCCTGCCCTCAAGCAGCTTAAAATCTAGCTGGGGAGAAAGATATTAAAATAAATTTCAGACAAGTGACACAACCCAATTTGAGGCTAATCGTACAGAGAAGTGCTGTGGGGCTGGGGTGAGTATTTGAGTGCTTAGGGGGTAATAATAATAATAATAATGATGGCATTTGTTAAGCACTTACTATGTGCAAAGCACTGTTCTAAGCGCTGGGGAGGTTACAAGGTGATCAGGTTGTCCCACGGGGGGGCTCACAGTCTTAATCCCCATTTTACAGATGAAGTAACTGAGGCACAGAGAAGTGAAGTGACTTGCCCAAAGTCACACAGCTGACAATGGGCGGAGCCGGGATTTGAACCCATGACCTCTGACTCCAAAGCCCGGGCTCTTTCCAGAGGGATTATATCCCAGAAGAAGCTTGCCTTAAAGGAAGCTCACACTCTTCAGGCTGAGTCCGACACAAATGTAAAATTGTTTCTTCTGACCGCGGCTCGTGTTGTTTCCAGCTAGGCATGTGTTGAAAGAACATTCTGAATTTTTTTTTAATGGTATTTGTTAAGCATTGATTATGTGCCAGGCACTGTTCTAAGCCCTGGGGTAGATACAAGCTAATCAAGTTGGGCACACTCCATGTGCCTCATGGGGCTCACAGTGTTAATCCCCATTTTATTGATAAGGCGACTGAGGCCCAGAGAAGTTAAGCGGCTTGCCCAAGGTCACACAGCAGTGCACAGGCGATGCAAAAGGGAAGGTGAATAGGGTGGGGAAACTGAGGGGCTCATCGGGCTTCTTCCAGAAGATGGGCTTTTAGTAGGGCATTGACGATGGGGACAGCGACGGGCTGTTGGATATGAAGGGGGAGGGAGTTCCAAACAAGAGGGTGAAGGTGAGTGAGAGATGAGATGGAGGTAAAGTAAGTAGGCAATCAACCAATCAATCAATCATATTTATTGAGCGCTTACTATGTGCAGAGCACTGTACTAAGCGCTTGGGAAGTACAAATTGGCAACACATAGAGACAGTCCCTACCCAACAGTGGGCTCACAGTCTAAAAGGGGGAGGCAGAGAACAAAGGCAAACATACCAAAAAAATAAAATAAATAGGATAGAAATGTACAAGTAAAATAAATAAATAGAGTAATAAATATGTACAACCATATATACATATATACAGGTGCTGTGGGGAGGGAAGGAGGTAAGATGGGGGATGGAGAGAGGGGGACGAGGGGGAGAGGAAGGAAGGGGCTCAGTCTGGGAAGGCCTCCTGGAGGAGGTGAGCTCTCAGCAGGGCCTTGAAGGGAGGAAGAGAGCTAGCTTGGCGGAGGGGCAGAGGGAGGGCATTCCAGGCCCGGGGGATGACGTAGGCAGGTTGTTGGGGGTGGATTGTAGAGGGATATGAGCAGGGTGAGTTGATTGAGTGTTTTAAAGCCGATGGTAATCAATCAATCGTATTTATTGAGCGCTTACTGTGTGCAGAGCACTGTACTAAACGCTTGGGAAGTACAAATTGGCAACATATAGAGACAGTCCCTACCCAAGAGTGGGCTCACAGTCTAGAAGGGGGAGACAGAGAACAAAACCAAACATATTAACAAAATAAAATAAATAGAATAGATATGTACAAGTAAAATAAATAAATAAATAGAGTAATAAATATGTACAAACACATAAGGAGTTGCTGTTTGATGTGGAGATGTTTGGGTCACCACAGGAGGTTTGTGAGGAGTGGTGAGAAGTGCATACAGAGATTATTTTTTAGAAAAATGATCTGGACCCCAGAGTGAAGTACGGGCTGAACTGGGGAGAGGCGGGAAACCCTCAAGAAGGAATCCTCTGTTCGTGTTCGGAAGAGGAGGAAGAGAGATTGTGGGGAAAATCTCAACACTAGACTCAGAAAATTCTGACCAACAGTCTGTACTCTGCCAAAATACCTGTTCCTTAACTAAGTGGAGTGGCATCTCTCTAAAAAGGGCAGCAACAATGAGATTACAATTAAAAAAAATAATGATTTGTGGTATTTGTTACAGGTTTATTGTAAGTCGAGCACAGTACTGGTGACTCTGCCACCCTTCTAGACTGTGAGCCCGCTGTAAAAATAATGATTTGTGGTATTTCTCTAGATGTTGCCAACTTGTACTTCCCAAGCGCTTGGTCCAGTGCTCTGCACACAGTAAGCGCTCAATAAATACGATTGAATGGATGAAAGGCGAGGCCATTCAGGGGTCCGAGCAGGGGGTCTGGGCGAAGATTATCCACGGAGGAAGGGCCTCCCCAGTCTCTGGGCCTCAGTTACCTCATCTGTAAAATGGGGATGAAGACTGTGAGCCCCCCCCCCGCCCGGGACAACCTGATCACCTTGTAGCCTTCCCAGCGCTTAGAACAGTGCTTTGCACATAGTAAGTGCTTAATAAAAACCATCATCATCATTATTATTATTATTATTATTCTCTGCACCTCAGTTACCTCATCTGTTAAATGGGGATTAAGACTGTAAGCCCCCTGTGGGACAACCTGATTACCTTGTAGCCTCCCCAGCGCTTAGAACAGTGCCTTGCACATAGTAAGCGCTTAATAAATGCCATTATTATTATTATTATTATTATTTGTTAAGGGCTTATTATAAGTCAAGCACAGTACTGGTGACTCCGCCACCCTTCTAGACTGTGAGCCCACTGTTGGGTAGGGACTGTCTCTATATGTTGCCAACTTGTACTTCCCAAGCGCTTAGTACAGTGCTCTGCACACAGTAAGCGCTCAATAAATACAACTGAATGACTGGTCAGCTGTGTGACCTTGGGTAAGTCATTTAGCTTTTTTGGCCTCAGTTTCCTCATCTGCAAAATGGGGATTCAATACCCGTTTCTCCCGCCTATTTAGACTGTGAGCCCCAGATGAGACCTAATGATCTTGTAGCTACTCCAGTGTTTGATGCATAGTAAGCACTTAATACCACAATTATTATTATTATTTGTATTAAGCACCAAGGAAGATACAAGATACATCAGCTCAGATAATTCTTGCCCCACATGGTGGAGGGTGGGGAGGAGGGGGCTTTACGATGAGTTACCACCACCTTTGGAACACCTTATACCTTGTTGCCAACTTGTACTTCTCAAGCGCTTAGTACAGTGCTCTGCACACAGTAAGCGCTCAATAAATACGATTGATTGATTGATTATATCAAAGGCTAATTAGGGCCGCTTTCTTCTTCATCCTCCATCAGCACATTACTAGTCCAAGCTGCTTTTGCTACAGAAGTGTGAGTGTAATAACAAGAACCAGTTCATCCATGGCGTGAATTTTCATTCCATGTTGTGGTTAGCTTACTGTTGGGGCGCAGCGTGGCCTAATAAATACAGCACAGGCCTGGGAGTTGGAAGGACCTGGGTTCTAATCCCATCCCCATTGCTTGTCTGCTGTGTGACCTTGGGCAAGCCACTTAACTTCTCTGGGCCTCAGTCGCCTTATCAATAAGTACCGTGCTCTGCACACAGTAGGCGCCCAATAAATATGATTGAACGAATGAATGTCTAGTAAGTTGTTCAAAATGGGTTCCTATCAAGAACTCTCTTTGGGCTAAATTTCACTTCTTCCCAAATTTTCACATGCTACTTCCTCTTTCTCCGTAGCGTTGTGCACTTTGTACAATGACGAAATTATTGTTTGTAGGCCTCTTTCTCTCTCCGTAGCGTTGTGCGCTTTGTACAATGATGAAATTATTGTTTGTAGGTATTTATTACTCTATTTATTTTATTTGTACATATTTATTCTATTTATTTTATTTTAATATGTTTTGTTTTCTGTCTCCCCCTTCTAGACTGTGAGCCCACTGTTGGGTAGGGACCGTCTCTAGATGTTGCCAACCTGTACTTCCCAAGCGCTTAGTACAGTGCTCTGCACACAGTAAGCGCTCAATAAACACGATCGAATGAATGAATGAATGAATAAAATGGGGATTAACACTGTGAGCCCCATGAGGGACATGGAGTGTGCCCAACTTGATAGCATTTATTAATGGTAGCATTTATTAAGCGCTTACTATGTGCAAGGCACTGTTCTAAGCGCTGTGGAGGTTACAAGGTGATCAGGTTGTCCCAAGGGGGGCTCACAGTCTTAATCCCCATTTTACAGATGAGCGAACTGAGGCCCAGAGAAGTTACGTGACTTGCCCAAAGTCACACAGCTGACAAGTGGCGGAGCCAGGATTTGAACCCATGACCTCTGACTCCAAAGCCCAGGCTCTTTCCACTGAACCACGCTGCAACTTGATTAGCCTGTATGTACCCCAGTGCTTAGAACAGTGCCTGACACATAATAAATGCTTAACAAATACCATTAAAAAAAAATTCAGAATGTTCTTTCAACACATGTCTAGCTGGAAACAACATGAGCCGCTGTCAGAAGAAGCAATTTTACATTTGTGTCGGACTCACACTGAAGACTATGAGCTTCCTTTAAGGCAAGCTTCTTTGGGGATATAATCCCTGCGGCAAAGCAGGATTGACTGTTCTATACCTAGCACCTTAATAATAATAATAATAATAATAATAGCATTTATTAAGTGCTTACTATGTGCAAAGCACTGTTCTAAGCGCTGGGGAGGTTACAAGGTGATCAGGTTGTCCCACGGGGGGCTCACAGTCTTAATTTTACAGATGAGGCAACTGAGGCCCAGAGAAGTTAAGTGACTTGCCCAAAGTCACACAGCTGATAAGCGGTGGAGCCGGGATTTGAACCCATGACCTCTGACTCCAAAGCCCGGGCTCTTTCCACTGAGCCACGCTGCTTCCCTAGACACCTTAGAGAGGTGTCTACACATCTGAGGACTTACAAGCCACTTTTGGCCTAGAGTTTGATCTTTGTATTTTGCTTCAAAAGGGCTGAGGGCTCCCTCTTTGGATTAGAGACATTTGAAAGATGGGGAGGGAGAGCTCAATTGGGGTCCGTCAGTCTAAATGGGGAGGGAACACGTCTGTCAACTCCGTTGTATTTTACCCTCTTAAATGTTTAGTACAGTGCTCCGCACATAGTAAGCGCTCACTAAATACCACTGATTGGCTGACAGTGCTAGCAGAATGGCTGGGGTTTGACAATCAAAGGTCTTTATTAGAGAAGCAGCATGGCTCATTGGAAAGAGCACGGGCTTGGAGTCAGAGGTCATGGGTTCAAATCCCAGCTCTGCCAATTGTCAGCTGTGTGACTTTGGGCAAGTCACTTAACTTCTCTGGGCCTCAGGTTAACCCTCATCTGTAAAATGGGGATTAAGACTGTGAATCCCAAGTGGGACAACCTGATCACTCTGTATCCTCCCCCAGCGCTTAGAACAAGTGCTTTGCACATAGTAAGCGCTGCTAAACAAATGCCATTATTATTAAGTGTACAGGGCACTGTACTAAGCACTTGGAAGAGAATACAATAGAGTTGATAGACAGGATCCCTGCCCTCAAGGAAGTTACAGTTTAGTGACTGAGCCCCACAAGGATTATGTTCAATTCCCACCTGTGTGTTTTTCTCCCAGCGCTCAGTACAGTGCTCTGTACAGAGTAAGTACTTAAAAAATAACTATTACGTGAAGGGAGACTAACAGCTCTGAGAAAAGAGGGAAGGTCCATCATGAAGGGAGGGAACAGGCAGTGAAATGACAAGAGAGGCAGCACCAGGAATAAACAAGGCCTGGAACAGAAGGTGGCATTTTTTTTCCCCCCCTCCCCCACTCCTCTCTTCCCTGAGTCTGCTCAGTCAGCAGGCCAGCCTATAGTTAGGCAGCCACCGACAGACCAGCTGTTCACAGCTTGACTTCAAGTGCTAATTTTTCTGAGTTTGGCTGAGGGGTAATCTGGGGACTGGATTTTTGGGAGCCCAGATATTCCCAGAGACCCTCTCTGTCAGCCAGTTCCCCGCCGGACAGCAATAGCTCCTGGTTAAAGTCACATGAAGGTCGGGTGGCTCCGGTTCCAAACAGCACTGTGCCGGAGTGCCAGAGGGGACCTTATTCCTCGAGAGCAGGAGAGGAATCCTAACGGGGGGCATGGAAGAAGCCAAAACCCCTAAATCTCCACGATCTTTCAGCGTCATCCCGTGATGGGATGCCAACCACCATCCCAAAGCTCTGGGGGAGGAACTTATCATCGCTCCATTTCCTACAGAGATGGGGCGGGCGGCTGCGCTTTTTGGCGTGCCATCCCGCTTCCCCAGAATGAAACTCCAGTGACTGACCATCACGCCCACCTTGGGGATTTGGAATCAACGGTATTAATTGGAGTGCTTTCTGTATGCAGAGCACTGTATATGCCTCTTGGGAGAGGGTTACAGAAGAGTTAGTAGAAATATTCCTGCCCCTCAAGGATCTACAATGTAGCAGAAGGCTCCTTGGAGCCTTCTTAAGCTGCCTCTTGATCCATCTCCCTTCTAGACTATGACGCCGCTGTTGGGTAGGGACCGTCTCTATATGTTGCCAACCTTGTACATTCCCAAGCACTTAGTCACAGTGCTCTGCACACAGTAGCGTCCAATAAATGATTGAATGAACGAATCTCTGGGCAAGGCTGGATTCGGAGGGGAAGACTTCCCATCCAGGACTAGGCAAAGGTTCCTCACTCCAAGAGCTAGTGTCAAACCGCCTCTGCTGCCCTGACCATTCAACAAGCGGCATCAGCTCTTTGACGGCGGATGAAAGCCATCCTAGTCCTATTTCAACTGCTGGGAGGTTCCTCATGAGATATGGGATTTTTAGGGCTCTGAGGAACTGATAGAAGAGCACTTATTGCAGAAAGATAAAATCCATAGCTCGGGCAAACAGAAGAGGTGGTCAGCAGGGCATCTGAGAGGGTGAGCTGGAAAGAGGGGGGCGTCCCATAAGGCGCACAAGCCGTGTGTTGGGAAGGAGGGTCCCACAGGAAGCAGGAGGAGGGAGCACTGATGAAAGAAGCAGGATGAAGTGGAGCTTCGAACTGCGTGAGGAGAGGAAAGCAAGCAGTAAAAAAAAAAAAATAGAACATTTTCTGGCTGATCTTATTCTCTGCTAATGATCTGCCTCCAAAATTAAACCAGAGGTTGAGGAGGGAGCACATGATGAAAGAAGCAGGATGAAGAGGAGCTTTTGAACTGCGTGAGGAGAGGAAAGCAGCAGTAAAAAAAAAAAATAGAACATTTTTCTGGCTGATCTTATTCTCTGCTAATGATCTGCCTCAAAATTAACCAGAGGTTTAAGGGAACTTGGGCTTCAGGTTGCTTCCCTTTGCAGAGGGTTGAGCTTCCCTTTCTTGGTGTTTGTCCCCAAGACCCTTTAAAACAGAACCCTGTTCCCCAGGAAACTCCGGGCAGAGTCAGTCAACATACAAACCCCCACACCTCTCTGATTCAGATCCTGCTCAGGTCCTGGAGGGAACAAATAACCTGGAATATTTAGCCGGGACTACCGCTCCTCCCTTGGCCTTACCCCAGCTTGTTCTGAGAAGGATGGCGCTGGGGTAATCAGGCCCATACCCGGCCGACATGGTACTGGAGAATCACGTCTAGCAGAGGAGGGCTGCTGAGGGGCGCCTTGCCCCCCTGATCAGCCTGGGATGCAGTTGCCGCTGCTGGAGGGGGTGCAGTCCTCGGTGGCGATGGTAGCAAATAGCCAAGGGTGATTTTGACAGGCAGAGTGGACAAGGGTTCTGCGTGACCAGCAGCTGAACGTGGGCTTGAGAAATAAACACGGTGGGTTGCTAAGGGTCAGCCTCTGTGGCCTTCTGCTGATGTAAAGGCCCTCGGGTTCAGACCCCCCACCCCCAAATCCGCCAGAGGCAGCTAGAAGCCCGGGGAGGAATCTGGTTGTGGTGGGGTTTGGTGGGACAACCGATTCCAAAGAAGGATGAAGGGACCCCAGCGGGGAGTTCAATTTCCCACGTGAGGGGCACGGCCCTCCTAGAGTAGATTTGTGGAGCGGGTGAGGCTTTGGAAAGCCTGGCGATTCCAGCAGCGTCTGGGAGCCCTCGCTGGCCCTAGGGAGACCCAGAACAAAGTGTCCATCTACCATAAGCCTCTTCTGGGAGGCTTATAACTTATAAGGGTTCAAATCCCCAGCTTTGCCACATATCCGCTGTGTGACTTTGGGCAAGTCACTCAACTTCTCTGAGCCTCAGTTACCTCATCTGGAAAATGGGGATGAAGACTGTGCGCCCCGTGTGGGACAACCTGATTACCTTGTTTCTACCCCAGTGCTTAGAACAGTGCCTGGCACATAGTACGCATTTAACAAATACCAACATTCTTATTATTATATATTATAGTAAGTACACTTAATCAATGCCATCATTATTGTTATTATTATTATTCTGAAACCAGAGCACACATCTTCAGAGGGACCCGGCCTCAGGTTGGATGGTAGAACAACTGGATTTGAAACTCGGGGTTAAGGAATGGCTCTGACGTCTGGGGTTGGACCAAGAATAACTCTTCCATCCAGTCCTCATCCCTCCTCTCCTCCCCACTTGCAAGGAGGGCAGAACTGGGGGCTCACAGGGGTGCTGACTGTGGATGGAAGTTGGATCCTGCCCACCTGTGACTGCCCAGAGCAACTAAGGGGAAGGTTTTCTTCCCCACCTGTCCTAAACCCCTTCTATACCCCCACTGTGGCAGGCATGATGGAGCAGGGAAACCTCCCCCTCTCAACCATAGTAATCCCCCACCCCCAAAGCCTGACCCATAACATCCTGCCTCCAACCTCTATCTAGCAATGGATTCAAAACTGTCGAGGTCCATGGAAATCGATGAATTCTTGTTGATGGGAAGGAGCCCACGCACCCAACATCGCTCTCGAAGATCAATTTCCAGAAGGAGCAGTTGGAACCCAGCTTTCGACTTAGATTCCCGCTCCTCACTCCCCAAGACAAGCGGAGTAGGGGATGGAAGGGCAGGGAGAGGGCATTTGAGCAGGGGGAGCGTGCTCACGTTCACCGGGCGGTCTCTCAAAGTGGAGCCAAGGGATACTGGAGAGATCTGTGGGAAGCCCCCAACCGGAGAGAACAGGAGGGTGAGGTAGAGAAAAGAGAAGAGATACTGGGAAACAGAGACCCCTGGCTGTGGGGCATGGATTGGAAGGCAAACAGAGGGTAACAAGTGACATTTAGTCTGATCTGAGCCATGGCCTTCTTCTGACATTCCTATGGATAGGTACTTGGCGGTCAGGATGAGTCTCTTCCAACCCTCCGTGCCTCCCTCTTTACCATCTGTAAAATGGACTGGCAGAGCTCTTTCCCTCTCCTCTGCTTCCCTCCACCACACCACCAAAGTTCCCCCAGCGATACTGTGTGGAAGAAGCAAGTCCCTGGGGAGAAATTCAAGCTACGGGATCATGATGTGGAAACAAGGGTTCCTTTCACTGCAGATGTGGGACTCACGTCACCACTTACCCAAACAGGGCACCTCAAAGCCGGCTGTGTGAAAGGGAAGGGACAGAGACGGACACGCAGGAAGATAAAGGCCCAGCCTGGCAGCCAGCAAGGTTCCTTCTTATCTCTGTTTTCAGTCTTCCCCTCCCAAAGAGAGAACGGAGAAAAAATCCAGGCTGGGTTTCCCGTTTCTACTGCCGCTGCTCCAGGGGCAGGGCTTTATTGGGGGGGGGAAGGAAGAGAGAAAGGGGAAAGAAAAATAGCTAATGAATTTCAGGGCTACCTCAGAGAACACTGGAGTTGGAATAACAGGCGGCCCTCCCTTTTTCACAGAGACTTGGTTGCAAATTCCAATAAGGCCGCAGCCTGAAAGTGCCTCTTGCCCTGATTCACCCTTTCCTCTCCCAAGGCAGATCCTATCAGAATCCTGCACTCAGTCTCAAATGGCCACAGTTTCACCTGCACCCCCTGAAAGGAGGAAGGAAGAGGGAAAGCAGAGGTTCCTGCTTTATCTTCCTTCAATGCAGCCCAAAATCTGATAAAACAAAAATCCCTTGCCTTCTCTTAATCAGATTTCACTGATGAGAGGCTTAGGGGCCTCTGCCTGAGGCTGTCTTTATTAGCCAGACCTCGGCCCTGCACTGGGGAACATTTACCCTGCAAATCACCTCCCCGTCACTTCTTTTGACCGTGTTGACTCCTTTTCCAGGTAACTTGGAATTGCTTCAGGTCCAGGCCATTCCCCTACTACAACCAGCCGACATAATTTGCTCCGCTTATCCCAATCTTCTCGCTATACCTCCACCCTCGTCTATTTTTTGCCCACATCCCGCCACCGTCCCTCTTCATATCTAACAGACAATTACTCTCCCCACCTTCAAAGCCCTTCTAGACTGTGAGCCCACTGTTGGGTAGGGACCGTCTCTATATGTTGCCAACTTGTACAAGCGCTTAGTACAGTGCTCTGCACACAGTAAGTGCTCAATAAACATGATTGAATGAATGAATGAAAGGCATATCTCCTCCAAGAGGCCTTCCCAGATTAAGCCCTCCTGTCCTCTTCCCCCGCTCCCTTATAATAATAACAATGACATTTACTAAGCGCTTATTATGTGCAAAGCACTGTTCTAAGTGCTGGGGAGGTTACAAGGCAATCAGGTTGTCCCTCGGGGGGCTCACAGTCTCAATCCCCATTTTACAGATAAGGTAACTGAGGCACAGAGAAGTGAAGTGACTTGCCCAAAGTCACACAGCTGACAATTGGCGGAGCCGGGATTTGAACCCATGACCTCTGACTCCAAAGCCCGGGCTCTTTCCCACTGAGCCACGCTGCTTCTCTGCGTTGCAAACGCTCCCTTCTGCGTTGTCCTGACTTGCTTCCTTTATTTTCCCCCTTCTAGACTGTGAGCCCACTGTTGGGTAGGGACAGTCTCTATATGTTGCCAACCTGGACTTCCCAAGCGCTTAGTACAGTGCTCTGCACACAGTAAGCGCTCAATAAATCCGTCTCTATATGTTGCCAACTTGTACTTCCCAAGCGCTTAGTACAGTGCTCTGCACACAGTAAGTGCTCAATAAATACGATGGAATGAATGAATACGACTGAATGAATGACTCTCCATCCCAGCCCCAGAGCACTTATGTACAGCTCTGTAATTTTATTTATATTAATGTCTGTCTCCCCCTCTCGATGATAAGCTCGTTGTGGGCAGAGAATGTGTCTGCTAGTAGAGTGCTGTGCCCACAGTAAGCATTCAATAAAGACGACCGACTGAATAAAGAGGAAACTCCTCGCTCCTATGTTCTACCGAGTCGGAGGTGCAGCCCCGTACGGAGGGAAAGTTCATCCTTCAATCGTGTCCCGTCTCAGTTTTTCACCCTAAAGGGTCATAACCTTTTCAGTCTCTCCTCCTATAGACCCTCCTCCATCCAACTGGTCAACTTGTTTGCTTCTCCCTTCTAGACTTTAAGCTCGCTGTGGGCAGGGACTGTGTCTAGCAACTCCGTTATATTGTTCTACTGTACTCTCCCAAGGGCTTAGTAATAATAATAATAATAATGATGGCATTTATTTAGCGCTTACTATGTGCAAAGCACTGTTCTAAGGCGCTGGGGGGGATACAAGGTGATCAGGTTGTCCCACGTGGGGCTCACTGTCATCATCCCCATTTTACAGATGAGGTAACTGAGGCTCTGAGAAGTGACTTGCCCAAGGCCACACAGCAGACATGGGGCGGAGTCCGGATTCGAACCCATGACCTGACTCCAAAGCCCGTGCTCTTTCCACTGAGCCATGCTTAGTACAGTGCTCTACACTCAAACACGATTGACTGACATCATCATCAATCGTATTTATTGAGCGCTTACTATGTGCAGAGCACCGTACTAAGCGCTTGGGAAGTACAAATTGGCAACATATAGAGACAGTCCCTACCCAACAGTGGGCTCACAGTCTAAAAGGGGGAGACAGAGAACAAAACCAAACATACTAACAAAATAAAATAGGATAGATATGTACAAGTAAAATAAATAAATAAATAAATAAATAAATAAAACAAATAAATAAATAAATAAATAAATACCTTCTCCAGCTCAATCGGTTCCCTTGCTGAGATGGGGTGACCAGAATGAACATGAGCATGTTGAAGCAGTATGGCCTACTTGCAAAAGCCCGGGCTTGGGAACCAGAGGTCGTGGGTTCTAATCCCGGCTCTGTGGATAGAACCCGGGCTTTGGAGTCAGAGGTCATGGGTTCGAATTCTGACTCCGCCACAGGTCTGCTGTGTGACCTTGGGCAAGTCACTTAACTTCTCTGAGCCTCAGTTACCTCATCTTAAAATGGGGATGAAGAACTGTGAGACCCACGTGGGACAACCTGATCACCTTGTATCCACCCCAGCGCTTAGAACAGTGCTTTGCACATAGTAAGCGCTTAACAAATGCTGTCATTGTCTGCTGTGTGGACCTTGGGCAAGTCACTTCACTTCTCTGGGCCTCAATTACCCTCATCTGGGAAATGGGGACTGAGGACTGTGAGCCCCACCTGGGACACCCTGATTGCCCTTGTATCTTCCCCAGTGCTTGGAATCATTCATCATCATCATCATCATCAATCGTATTTATTGAGCGCTTACTGTGTGCAGAGCACTGTACTAAGCGCTTGGGAAGTCCAAGTTGGCAACATATAGAGACGGTCCCTACCCAACAGTGGGCTCACAGTCTAAAAGGGGGAGACAGAGAACAAAACCAAACATACTAACAAAATAAAATAAATAGAATAGATATGTACAAGTAAAAATAAATAAATAAATAGAGTAATAAATATGTACAAACATATATACATATATACAGGTATAGAATAGAATATTCTATGGAATAGAGTAAGTGCTTAACAAATACAATTATTATAATCATTATTATACTGGAAAAATTGTCCTCCGTGCTCACCCTGTTGATGGTGGGCATTTGGTTTGCTTTTTTGGCTATCACTGAACTTTGGGCAGGTGATGAAGGAATCCTCAATGCTAAGATTTTTCCCCAGTTATGACCCAATAGAACTTACTTCTGCTTAGTTACATTTGAATCATTCTTTCCTTAGAAGCATTACGTTGCACTCGGTTTTTTTTTTTTGGCGATTTTTGGTCCACTCCCTCAGCTTTATGAGAACTTTATGCATTTCACCTCTTGGAAAAACTCAAGGTCATCTGATAACCCGGCAATCTCACCCCACACGGCTTTTTTTCCGGTCCTTTAGCAGCAATCCTTAGGGGGCCTCCCTCATTTATACCTCGCAATTCCAAAGTGGTCATTTACACCATCCTTTTGTTTGACATCTTTTTAATTGCTTTTCTATTATTCATGATGGAATTTTCCTCCAATCCCGTGATTATTCAGCTTTGATAAAAGTCTTAGCAAAGTCCCTTTTGAAAAAAAAAATCTAACTATATCAGGTCTATTGGTTTCTTTTTTCACATGTTTTATTGATCCCTTCCAAGGGAGCCAGCAGATTGGGAATATTAGACTGTAAACTTTTTTTTAACGGTATTTAAGTGCTTACTGTGTGTCGAGCACTGTTCTTACCGACGGAAGCACTTGAAATTGGGGGCAGGGAGCATGCCTACCAACTCTGTTATATTGTACTCCCCCAAGCATTATATTGTGTTCTCTCTGCACACGATGAGCTTTCTGCCACTTGTCAGCTGTGTGACTTTCGGCAAGTCACCTAACTTCTCTGGGCCTCAGTTCCCCTCATCTGTAAAATGGGGATGAAGCTTGTGAGTCCTATGTGGGACACCCTGATTACCTTGTATCTAGGAGAAGCAGCGTGGCTTAGTCCAAAGAGCACGGGCTTGGGAGTTGGAGGACGTGGGTTCTAATCCCGGCTCCCGCCAGTTGTCTGCTGTGTGACCTTGGGCAAGCCCACTTGTGTGTGCCTCAATTACCTCATCTGGAAAATGGGGATTAAGACTGTGAGCCCCACGTGGGACAACCTGATCACCCTGTATCTACGCTTAGAACAGTGCTTGGCACATAGTAAGCACTTAAATACCATTATTATTATTATTACCCTAGAGCTTAAAACAGTGCTTTGCTTAACAAATGTCATCATTATTAAATGCGATTGATTGGGAGGCTCAGATTCCTCCTTTGAGAAACCAGGTTTTCTCCAAGTGCTTGCCAATCCTAAAAATAACTATAGACCCTACCAATTTGCCAGTCCATAATTCCCAGGAAGCTTCTGCACGAATTACTACCAGTCTGGAACTACTATCGATCCACCGGTATCGCGACTGTTGGTTTCAATAGCTTACAGCGTGGCTCAGTGGAAAAGAGCCCGGGCTTTGGAGTCAGAGGTCATGGGTTCAAATCCCGGCTCCGCCACTTGTCAGATGGGTGACTTTGGGCAAGTCACTTCACTTCTCTTGCCTCGGTTACCTCATCTGGAAAATGGGGATTAAGACTGTGAGTCCTCCGTGGGACAAGCTGATCACCTTGTAACCTCCCCAGCACTTAGAGCAGTGCTTTGCACATAGTAAGCGCTTAATAAATGCCATCATTATATGCCCTCAGCAGGCGTCACACAGCTTCTGAGCGCTCAATAAATACGATTGATGATGATGATGATGATGATTCCTTCAGAACCCTCGGGCGGGAGCCATTAGATCCCAGATATTTTCAGACACGAAACATCAATTTGGTCCAAAATATTCTGTTCAGCTGCTATAGTTTGAGCCAGTTTCTCTGACCCGCCCACTGCAAAAACAATTTGGCTATGGGAATCTTCCTCAGGAAAGACCAAAGTAAGGAACTCATGGAGCCTCTCGACTGTCTTCTTTATACCGACGGGCCCCGGCGACCCCCTAGCTAGCTTTCAGCGGACTTGAAGACTCCGTTCAAGTATTAGCAGCTTTGTGAGGCACTCTTCAAATTCCTCTTGGACCTACCTAGATTTTTACTTCTGTGACTTCCACTACGCTTTCCCACTGAGGGAGGTGGAGGGTCTTTCTGTCCCAAATGCCGTCTCCTTGGGGACACGCTTCCATCCGACATGGTAGTAACGCTCTGCATCGCCCTTTCACTTGGGTTTGCACCCTACCGCACTGATGTACCTATCTACAATTTATTTATATTAATGTCTGTCTCTTCCACTAGAGACTGTGGGCGGGGAACATGGCTACCAACTCGTTCATTCATTCATTCAATCGTATTTATTGAGCGCTTACCGTGTGCAGAGCACTGTACTAAGCGCTTGGGAAGTCCAAGTTGGCAACATATAGAGACGGTCCCCTACCCAACAGTGGGCTCAACTCTGTTATATGGTACTCTCCCAAGCGCTTAGAACAGTGGTCCACACATGGTAAGCATTCAATAATACGACGGGTTGGGTAGGGTGGCAAATGGTCTAAAATCAAATGCCTAAAGCCAGTCATTGGCCAATATAATAATAATAATAATGATAATAATAATAATAATGGCATTTGTTAAGCGCTTACTATGTGCAGAGCACTGTTCTAAGCGCTGAGGGGGAATACAAGGTGATCAAGTTGTCCCACGTGGGGCTCACAGTCAATCCCCATTTTAACAGATGAGGTAACTGAGGCTCAGAGAAGTTAAGTGCCTTGCCCAAGGTCACACAGCAGACATGTGGCGGAGTCGGGATTCGAGCCCATGACCTCTGACTCCAAAGCCCGTGCTCTTTCCACTGAGCCAACTGAATTTCTGGAAGATTGATATCTACCTAGTAACAACTTTGAAAGCCAAAATAACCCTCAGTGAAGTTAAGGTGAGGATTAAGCGTGGGGGTCAGAATATGAATATGTATCAGCGACTGATTTTGTTAATGATTGGAATACCAATGACTGGATAGTAAACAATTGGTTTGAATGGGTTTTTTTTTTTAATGTAGTCTTGTAGTTTGAATGAATGAGTCAATAAATACAATTGACGGACAACTACAAATCTACTCTTGCAAGGAGCGATTTAAGAAGTTTTTTAAAAAGATGCAAGGGTGGTGAGCTCTATTTTTATTTCTCTTTTCCACTCCTGGGAGTTCTAAGGTTAGGCAAATCACAGTCGCCACCTCAATTCCTACTACCCAGTATGCCCTAAATCTGTTTTTTTTTCCTTAATATGGTATCTTTTAAGTTCTTACTGTGTGCCAGACACTGCACTTAGAACAGTGCTCAGTGCTTAGAACAGTGCTCGGCACATAGTAAGCGCTTAAATGCCACGATTATTATTATTACTAAGCACTGGGATAGACACAAGATAATCAGGTCCCTGTCCAACATAGGGCTCACAGTCGTCACCCCTATTTTATTACAGATGGAGTAACTGAGGCAGAGAAATTACTTGCCCAAGGTCACAGAGCAGACAAGTGGCGGGGGTGGGAGCGCTTAGAACAATGCTTTGCACATAGTAAGCACTTAAAGAGAAGCAGCGTGGCTCAATGGAAAGAGCCCGGGCTTTGGAGTCAGAGGTCATGGGTTCAAACCCGGCTCCGCCAATTGTCAGCTGTGTGCCTTTGGGCAAGTTACTTAACTTCTCTGTGCCTCAGTTCCCTCATCTGTAAAATGGGGATGAAAAACTGTAAGCCCCCCGTAGGACAACCTGACCACCCTGTAACCTCCTGAGAGCTTAGAACAGTGCTTTGCACATAGTAAGCACTTAATAAATGCCATTATTATTATTATTATTATTATTAAATGCCACGATTATTATTATTACTAAGCACTGGGATAGACACCAGATAATCAGGTCCCTGTCCAACATAGGGCTCGCAGTCATCACCCCGATTTTATTACAGATGGAGTAACCGAGGCAGCGAAATGACTTGCCTAAGGTCACAGAGCAGACAAGTGGCGGGGGTGGGAGCGCTTAGAACAGTGCTTTGCACAAAGTAAGCGCTTAACAAATGCCATTATTATTATTATTATTATTATTATTATTATTATTATTAAAACCCAGCTCCTCTACCAGGCCTGTGCTCCTTCCCCTGGACCACGCTGCTTCTGATTTCGAGAAGGCACTGTCAATGCCAGAAAGGTTTCCCAATTAATCTCCAAAATGTGACCCTACTCTATTACTATCACTAAACAATAATCAAAGGCAAGACCCAGAGTAGAATCCCATCTCCATTTGAAACAAGCAACTCCAGAGGCCAGGATTTGATGAAAACTAAGGTCCCCTTGGGAAAGAAGCTACAGCCCCTCTCTCAATTACCCCCCGGCCTGATTAGCATGTGTATAACCCAGGTCCCCTGCTTCTCCTCTTCCTTCATCCCCAAATGCCCGCTTTTTTGGTCATTTAAATGCAAGTTGAAAGAAGCAATTCTCCTGAAGTGGTTGCATGGGAAAAGAAGTTGAAACAATGGGCGGAAAAAGAATCCTTCGGATTATTCCAAGATTTCAATTATCCATGCTCTTCCTGAGAAGTTGAAACAGTCGGCGAAAAAGAAACCTTTGGATTATTCCAAGATTTCAATTCTCCATGCCCTTTCTGACCCCATTATCACCCAGACAATTGACAGGTAGCTACAGAGAAATAAGCCTGAATATCACGAATTTTATTCTTTCTCTAAGCCTTCTTTTCCTCTTCTCCCACTCCTGTATTACTCTGACTTGCTCCCTTTACTCATTCCACCGCCCAGCCCCACTGCACTTATGATGATGGTATTTCTTAAGTGCTTACTATGTGTGAAGCACTGTTTTAAGCGTTGGGGGGGATACAAGGTGATCAGGCTGTCCCACGTGGGGCTCACAGTCTTCATCCCCATTTTACAGATATGTAACTGAAGCCCAGAGAAGTTAAGTGACGTGTCCAAAGTCACACAGCTGACAAGTGGTGGAGCCAGGATTAGAACCCATGACTTCTGACTCCCAAACCCGGGCTCTTTCCATTGAACCACGCAGCTTGTACATACCTGTCCCGTTGTTGGGTAGGGACCGTCTCTATATGTTGCCAACTTGTACTTCCCAAGCGCTTAGTACAGTGCTCTGCACACAGTAAGCGCTCAATAAATACGATTGAATGAATGAATCTGTCATTTATATTAACGTCTGTCTTCCCTTCTAGATTGTAAGCTTGTTGTGAGCAGGGAATGTGTTCTGTTGTTTTTACTGTACTCTCCCAAACGCTTAGTACAGTGCTCTCGACACAGTAAGTGCTCAATAAATATGAATGACTGATTGATTTGGGGCCACTTTGGAGAAGACAGTTAAAAACATCTCTGCTCCTGAAACACATAGTAGAAAAGAACATCTTTGAGGTCTAAGGTTATTTTCTGACAGTAATTACTTTTTTCAAAGCTATGACAGTTTCGAAATCAAGTGTGTGCTTGGCAAAGACGAGTTTTTGTAAAATTTCTAGTTAAACATCTCAACCCAATTTTGAAGTTGGTAAAGGGAGAAATATTTCTTTTTCCCCTGTCTCTGAGCCCTGAACTCAGTGCGCTGTCATTTTTTTTTCTATAACGGTATTTAAGCACTTACTCTGTACCAGGCACTCTGCTACATGCTGGGGTGGATACAAGATAATCGGGTTGGACACAGTCCACGTCTCACATGGGGTTTACAGTCTTAATCCCCATTTTACAGGTAAGGTAACAGGCACAGGGAAATCAAGTGACTTGCCCAAGGTCACACAGTAGACAAGTGGAGGACCTGGATTCAGAACCCAGGTTCTCTGACTCTTAGGCCTATGCTCTTTCCACTATTCATTCATTCAATCGTATTTTGCTTCAGTGCTCTGCAACATTAATTTGATAAAAACCAGAAACCTTGGAGACATTTTTTTACTTACTGTCCTCCATGCTATTCTATCATATCCTAATGCAATCCTTCATAATTTCTCCCCAATCCACTTTTCCCTTTTCAGTCACTTGTATTTATTGAATGCTTATTGCATGCAGAGCAGTTTAAGAACTTCCCAGACGAAGTTTTTCCTCTGCTCCTCCCCATCCCCTTCCCTCCCTCCCCTCCCCACAGCACTTGTATATTTGTACAGATTTATTACTCTATTTTACTTGTACATATTTACTATTCTATTTATGTTGTTAATGATGTGCATTTAGCTTTAATTCTATTTGTTCTGACGACTTTGACACCTGTCTCCATGTTTTGTTTTGTTGTCTGTCTCCCCCTTCTAGACTGTGAGCCCGTTGATGGGTAGGGACCGTCTCTATATGTTGCCAACTTGGACTTCCCAAGCGCTTAGCCCAGTGCTCTGCACACAGTAAGCGCTCAATAAATACGACTGAATGAATGAATGAACAAAAACTTGGGAGAGTATAACACAAAAGAGTTGGTTTTCATCCTCACAACCACTCCAGACTACTGAATGATGATTCCAGGGGATGATTGGACATATCCTCCTTCAATCAATCCTCCTTCCTCCCTTCAAGGCCCTACTGAGAGCTCACCTCCTCCAGGAGGCCTTCCCAGACTGAGCCCCTTCCTTCCTCTCCCCCCTCGTCCCCCCTCTCCATCCCCCCCATCTTACCCTCCTTCCCTTCCCCACAGCACCTGTATATGTGTATATGTTTGTACATATTTATTACTCTATTTATTTTACTTGTACATATCTATCCTATTTATTTTATTTTGTTAGTATGTTTGGTTTTGTTCTCTGTCTCCCCCTTTTAGACTGTGAGCCCACTGTTGGGTAGGGACTGTCTCTATATGTTGCCAACTTGTACTTCCCAAGCGCTTAGTACAGTGCTCTGCACACAGTAAGCACTCAATAAATATGATTGATTGGGAAGTACAAGTTGGCAACATCTAGAGACGGTCCCTACCCAACAGTGGGCTCACAGTCTAGAAGGGGGAGACAGAGAACAAAACAAAACATATTAACAAAATAATAGAATAGATATGTACAAGTAAAATAGAGTAATAAATCCGTACAAACATATATACAGGTGCTGTGGGGAAGGGAAGGAGGTAAGGCGGGGGGGGGGGGGGGGGGATGAAGGGGGGGGGGAGGGGGCGAGACAAAACTAAAGCCACATTGACTGCCCTTCAGGATCAATAGCATTCACTGAATGCTTACTGTGTGCACAGCACTGTACTAAGCCCTTGAAACCATACTATAACAGGCTTGGTAGACACATTCCATCATCATCGAAGTGTAGAGCACTGTACTAAGCGCTTGGGAGAGTACAGTATGAGAAAGTTAGTAGACACGTTCCCAGCTCATGGTGAGCTTGCAGTCCAGAGGACAAAGGTTGGATGTCCAAATGCTTTCTGTGGTACTAACAATCCTGACTGTAAACTCCTAGGTCAGAGTTGCATCCACTTAATAATAACGGCATTTATTAAGCGCTTACTATGTGCAAAGCACTGTTCTAAGCACTGGGGAGGTTACAAGGTGATCAGGCTGTCCCACGGGAGGCTCACAGTCTTAATCCCCATTTTACAGATGAGGTAACTGAGGCACAGAGAAATGACTTCTCTGACTAGACTTTTCTAGACTGTGAGCCCACTGTTGGGTAGGGACTGTCTCTATATGTTGCCAACTTGTACTTCCCAAGCGCTTAGTACAGCGCTCTGCACACAGTAAGCGCTCAATAAATACGATTGATTGATTGACTTTCCCAAAGTCACACTGGTGACCATTGGCGGAGCCAGGATTCAAACCCATGACCTCTGACTCCAAAGCCCGGGCTCTTTCAGAGGAGCCACGCTGCACATAAATAATCCCTTTTAACATTGCTGATAACTTTCTCTCTAAGCAGCACAAGGAAAGAACTGTTCAGAAGGCAAGGATGGCTGAGCTGTCTAAATTGGGTCCTAGGAAATCATTAGAAGCTGGAGCAGAGAGCAGCATTTTTGTTTTTAACTTTCCTTCTCAGATTGGCCCGGGGAGGCGTCAGTACCAAGTACCAGCTGAATTTTTATTGGCAATTTCTCTTCTCTGGTGGTTGAGACCTCTGGGCGGGCGATGAATGGCATTATTCCTGACCTAGAGGGGTAGAACACTAGGGAATTCTCATCTAAATTACATTTAAACAATTTCCTAACATGGAGACACAAGGGGGGCCCCCACGGTGCCTCGCTGCTTGCTCTGCACATGGAATCTGAGTCAATTTCAAATTGACTGGGCTCTCCCTATGAACGCGCTCCAGATGCTGCCTGGGAAACGTGCCCGTGGCCAGCGTGAAGGGGGTAACAATAAAGGGGGTAACAAAAAAGGCCCCAAAAAATCCACAGCCACCAATACAACACAAACCCCATGCCCACAGCGGGCAGGAAGTGAGCGGATGGTAAAATTGGGAGTTCTTTTGACTTTTACTATATTCCTAGAGCGCTGCTACCCGCCCCCAAGCCATTTCACCCACTGACAACAGCTAGGGTGGCATCTGAGACTGGGTGATCATCTCTGCCAGAGTCCCAGAGAAGGCTGTAAATCACACGGCCAGATTAGAGCTGGGTCTTTGTGTCTCTGGGGAGCCTTATGGTGTTTTCCCCAACTAAGTGATCAGAATGAGAAATGAGAACAAACACTGTGGCCACCGCTCCGCTCCCCACATCTTCTCCCGTGAGGGCTCAGCTTTCTCACCTCCAAATGCAAGTGGGCATCTGATCCACATATGCCCCCAAATGGCAGATGAGACCTGCGGCCTATTAAAACCCAGCAACTCCTCTTGGTCAGCTTATTCTGAACATGAATGCGATTATTATCAGCATTTTTAGGTCTAAGCAAGATCAAACATCCTGTTGTCATCATGGAACCCCTAGGGCCTGGACGGCCTTCTGGCCCGAGCCCCTGCTTATAAAACACAGACCATCCCAGACCTTTCTATTTTAGTTGAAATTAGAGTAAGACTAGAACAGTCAGGGTTTGGGAGGGTGAGATCACAAATCCTTAGCTTTGCTGGAGTAATAGTAGTATAGTAATAGTAATCGATTGTGTTGAGCGCTTACTGTGTGCCAAGCATTGTACTAAGCGCTTGGGAGAACACGATATCATCATCATCAATCGTATTTATTGAGTGCTTACTATGTGCAGAGCACTGTACTAAGCGCTTGGGAAGTACAAATTGGCAACATATAGAGACAGTCCCTACCCAACAGTGGGCTCACAGTCTAAAAGGGGGAGACAGAGAACAAAACCAAACATACTAACAAAATAAAATAGAATAGATATGTACAAATAAATTAAGTAAATAAATAAATAGAGTAAAAAAATTATGTACAAACATATATACATATATACAGGTGCTGTGGGGAAGGGAGGGAGGTAAGATGGGGGGATGGAGAGGGGGACGAGGGGGAGAGGAAGGAAGGGGCTCAGTCTGGGAAGGCCTCCTGGAGGAGGTGAGCTCTCAGCAGGGCCTTGAAGGGAGGAAGATAACTAGCTTGGCGGATGGGCAGAGGGAGGGCATTCCAGGCCTGGGGGATGACGTGGGCCGGGGGTCGATGGCGGGACAGGCGACAGGGACAGACACGATATAACAGAGCCGGTAGACACCCAGCGCTTAGAACAGTGCTTTGCACATAGTAAGCGCTTAATAAATACCATCATTATTATTCCCTGCCCACAGTGAGTTTACAGACTAGGGGACTTACAGTCTACAGTCTAGTAGACATGGAAGTTAATAACAATGGCATTTGTTAAGCACTTACTATGTATCGAGCACTGTTCTAAGCACTGGGGTAGATACAAGGTAATCAAGTTGGACTCAGTCCCTTTCCCACATAAAAATAATGATGGCATTTGTTAAGCTCTTACTATGTGCAAAGCACTGTTCTAAGCGCTGGGGAGATACAAGGTGATCACGTTGTCCCACGTGGGGCTCACAGTCTTCATCCCCATTTTACAGATTCATTCAATCGTATTTATTGAGCGCTTACTGTGTGCAGAGCACTGTACTAAGCGCTTGGGAAGTACAAGTTGGCAACATCTAGAGACCATCCCTACCCAACAGCGGGCTCACAGTCTAGAATCAATCAAATCGTATTTATTGAGCGCTTACTGTGTGCAGAGCACTGTACTAAGCGCTTGGGAAGTACAAGTTGGCAACATATAGAGACGGTCCCTACCCAACAGCGGGCTCACAGTCTAGAAGGGGGAGACAGACAACAAAACATATTAACAAAATAAAATGAATAGTAAATATGTACAGATGAGATAACAGGCTCAGAGAAGTTAATTGACCAGCCCAAGGTCACACGGCAGACAAGTGGCAGGGCCTGGATTAGAACCCATGTCCTCCGACTCCCAAGCCCAGGCTCTTGCCACCAGGCCATGCTCGGATAATGTGTTCTTAGTGGGTACAGCAGAGAAGAAGCCTAGAAGCCCTTGAGAGGACTCGGGGCAAAATAGGGACAGAAAGGGACTACTTTCTGAATTCCAGGATGGAAGCCTACAGGGCATCGGGAAAAGATGAGGCGACCGGAGGAGGCTGTTACCACCACCATCCCAACCCAGCTCCGCAGATCTTTTCTTCAGTATTTCAAAGGCCTGGACAAAGAGGCACCAGGGACAGCCAACCAAAGGCTTGTTTTGCAGGCGTAGTGAAGAGAAAAATCAATTTAGGGAGCCTGTCCACTCAGTCGTACCCCAATTGCAACTAAGCATCTCACGCAGCAACTTCTTCCCCCTCAATGCTAAACACTCCACTCTGCATCAGGTGGGATTTCTAGACTGCGAGCCCACTGTTGGGTAGGGACCGTCTCTATATGTTGCCAACTTGTACTTCCCAAGCGCTTAGGACAGTGCTCTGCACACAGTAAGTGCTCAATAAATACAACAATGAATGAATGAATCTTTCAGCGTGGCTTAGTGGAAAGCACACGGGCTTGGGAGACAGAGGACGTGGAGTCTAATTCCCGATCCACCACTTAATGATGATATTTATTAAGCGCTTACTATGTGCAAAGCAGTGTTCTAAGCGCTGGGGAGGTTACAAGGTGATCAGGTTGTCCCACGGGGGGCTCACAGTCTTCATCTCCATTTTCCAGATGAGGGAACTGAGGCCCAGAGAAGTGCCAAAGTCACCCAGCTGACAATTGGCGGAGCCGCGATTTGAACCTTCGACCTCTGACTCCAAAGCCCGGGCTCTTTCCACTGAGCCACACACTTGTCTGCTGTGTGACCTTGGGCAAGCCGCTTCACTTCTCTGGGCCTCGGTTCCCTCATCTGCAAAATGGGGATTAAGACTGGAAGTCCCACATGGGACAACCTGATTACCTAGAATAGTGCTCGGCACAACGGAAGCGCTTAACAAATAACACCATTATTATGATCCAATCTTTCTACCAGGTGGGAAGTTACTCTATCAAGGGCAGAGCTCAGCTGGGAAAACTAAAGCTTTAGGATCATAGTTCCTGGAGGGAAAATGAGGGCAGCCAAAAGCCTTCTCTGCTGGGACTACTTCAGGCCAATGTAGAGCTAGCCAGAACTCAATTGCCACCACCTGTTGGAGTTTAATCCAGTTCACAAACACCAGGCAAGGAAAAAAAAAGACATGAGAGGCTATTTTGGGCTGTCAACTGAGAAATTTTCCCCTCCCTTCTTCAGAGGCTGAACCTCTGGCCTTGGAACACTTGAAGGCTACCACTCTGCTAGTCCAGGAGCGGAAGGGGAACCGGCTCAGCTCGGGGTACTGACAACATCCATCGAGTCTTTTGCCCTAAAGTTGCTGAGGTGATGGACTTTGGGCAGGGTGAACGGAGAACCAACTGCCTGGTTCCCTGGACAATCCAGCCTAGGCCTGGTCACCGTCTGATTTGGAAAGATCCGCCCTTTCCTCTCCATCCATACCGCTACCCTGCTCATTCAAGCTCTCATCCTATCCCGTCTGGACTACTGCATCAGCCTTCTCTCTGATCTCCCATCCTCGTGTCTCTCCCCACTTCAATCCATACTTCATGCTGCTGCCCGGATTATCTTTGTCCAGAAACGCTCTGGGCATATTACTCCCCTCCTCAAAAATCTCCAGTGGCTACCAATCAGTCTGCGCATCAGGCAGAGACTCCTCACCCTGGGCTTCAAGGCTGTCCATCACCTCGCCCCCTCCTACCTCACCTCCCTTCTCTCCTTCTCCAGCCCAGCCCGCACCCTCTGCTCCTCCGCCGCTAATCTCCTCACCGTACCTCGTTCTCGCCTGTCCCGCCATCGACCCCCGGCCCACGTCATCCCCCGGGGCTGGAATGCCCTCCCTCTGCCCATCCGCCAAGCTCGCTCTCTTCCTCCCTTCAAGGCCCTACTGAGAGCTCACCTCCTCCAGGAGGCCTTCCCAGACTGAGCCCCTTCCTTCCTCTCCCCCTCGTCCCCCTCTCCATCCCCCCCACCTTACCTCCTTCCCTTCCCCACAGCACCTGTATATATGTATATATGTTTGTACATATTTATTACTCTATTGATTTATTTTAGTTGTATATATCTATTCTATTTTATTTTGTAGTATGTTTGGTTTTGTCGCCCCCTTTTAGACTGTGAGCCCACTGTTGGGTAGGGACTGGCTCTATATGTTGCCAATTTGTACTTCCCAAGCGCTTAGTACAGTGCTCTGCACACAGTAAGCACTCAATAAATACGACTGATGATGATGATGACCGGCTAAGAAAACTTCAGCGGGGCCACAGAGGACGAAGCAGTACGGCCTAGTGGATAGAGCACGGTCCCGGGAACCAGAAGGACATGGCCTCGAATCCCGGCTCTGCTGCTTGTCAGCTGTGTGACCTTCGGCAGGTCACTTCACTTCTTTGGGCCTGTTACCCCATCTGTAAAATGGGGATTAATGCTGGGAGCCCCTTGTGGAACATGGACCGTATCCGACCTGATTAGCTTGTATCCACTCCAGTGCTTACAGCAGTGCGTGGCACATAAGTGCTTAGCAAATACCACCATCATCATGAACCCTGAAGATGTAACTTTTATTCATTCATTCATTTAATCGTATCCTCCCCCCCGCCTTACCTCCTTCCCATCCCCACAGCACCTGTATATATGTATATATGTTTGTACATATTTATTACTCTATTTATTGATTTTACTTGTACATATCTATTCTATTTATTTTATTTTGTTAATATGATTGGTTTTGTTCTCTGTCTCCCCCTTCTAGACTGTGAGCCCACTGTTGGGCAGGGACTGTCTCTATATGTTGCCAACTTGTACTTCCCAAGCACTTAGTACAGTGCTCTGCACACAGTAAGTGCTCAATAAATACAATTGATTGACTGAGCGCTTACTGTGTGCAGAGCACTGTACTAAGCGCTTGGGAAGTACAAGTTGGCAACATACTTGTTGTAACTTCCTCTACTTCCTCTCCTCTACTCCTTGAGATCCTCCTTCATGATCAGATTCTTGAGGTGCTTGGCTTCAAGGCCGTCCATCACCTCGCCCCCTCCTACCTCACCTCCCTTCTGTCCTTCTCCAGCGCAGCCCGCACCCTCCGCTCCTCTGCCACTCACCTCCTCACTGGGCCTCGTTCTCGCCCATCCCACCGTCGACCCCCGGCCCACGTCCTCCCCCTGGCCCAGAATGCCCACCCTCCACGCATCCGCCAAGCTAGCTCTCTTCCTCCCTTCAAAATCCTGAGAGCTCACCTCCTCCAAGAGACCTTCCCAGACTGAACCACCTTTTTCCTCTCCTTCTCCCCATCCCCCCGCCCCTACCTCCTTCCCCTCCCCACAGCACCTTTATATGTTTGTACAGATTTATTATTCTATTTATTTTACTAGTACATATTTACTATTCTATTTTGTCAATGACGTGCATTTAGCTTTAATTCTATTTATTCTGACGACTTTCATTCATTCAATCGTATTTATTGAGCGCTTACTGTGTGCAGAGCACTGGACTAAGCACTTGGGAAGTCCAAGTTGGCAACATATAGAGACGGTCCCTACCCAACAGCGGGCTCACAGTCTAGAAGGGACTTGCCACCTGTCCGCCTATTTTGCTTTGTTGTCTGTCTCCCCCTTCTAGACTGTGAGCCCGCCGTTGGGTCGGGACCGGCTCTATATGTCACCAACTTGTACTTCCCAAGCGCTTAGTACGGTGCTCTGCACACAGTAAGCGCTCAATAAATATGACTGAATGAATATAGGGGAGACTTAAATAGCATAACTTAGTTCTTAGTTGCCTTCCCCAGGCTCTGTAGCAGAGAAGTGAATCCCAGGCTGCTTTCACTATGGAGCCAACACTGATCCTGCCTCCGCCACTCTCCTATCCTTTTTTGTACATCATCATCATCATCATCAATCGTATTTATTGAGCGCTTACTACGTGCAGAGCACTGTACTAAGCGCTTGGGAAGTACAAATTGGCAACATATAGAAACAGTCCCTACCCAACAGTGGGCTCACAGTCTAAAAGGGGGAGACCCTCCATCCAAGAGGGCACAGAGCACCACGCATACAGCCTCCGTGATTTCCTCTCTACCTTGCTTCGAACCACAGTCAGAGTTGAGCTCGGTGGTGCAGAAGGGCTCCGAGCCTCTTCATCATCTCCACGGTGTAGAGAGGGGCATCTTAGATGCCGTGTCATCTGGGGTGAGCCCTGCTGAGCGGAGAGGAGGCTCCAAGCTGCTTCAACTGTGGAGTGAACGCTGCCCCACCACTTCCCCGTCCCCTCATTAGTCCCAAGGCCCGGCTACAGTTTCAGACTGGCTCCAGCAGCCAACTACCGCCAGCCTCACCCCGATGCCAAGGTGCCACGGTTCACCTCCTAACCCTTGCCTCGACACATAGCCTGCAGCTCTCCTGAAGTCGCTGCCTCAACAGGTTGCCTCTAACCTATACCCCCTTCGTGGTTTGGGATTCACCCAATCGTATTAAGTGCTTCCTGTGTGCAGAGCACTGTACTAAGCGCTTGGGAAAGTACAATACAACAATGAACAAGGGACGCCCTCTGCCCACAACGAGCTCACAGTCTACAGGGGGAGGAGACAGACGTCAATATAAATAAATAAAATTACAGATATATACATAAGTGCGGTGGGGCTGGTGAGGGGGTGGGGAAGAGCAAAGCAAGCAAGTCAGGGCGATGCAGAAGGGAGTGGGAGATGAGGAAAAGTGGGGATTAATCTGGGAAGGCCTCTTGGAGGACATGGGCCTTCAATAAGCCTTTGAAGAGGGGGATGGTGAGGGGGTGGGGAAGAGCAAAGGAAGCAAGTCAGGGCGATGCAGAAGGGAGTGGGAGATGAGGAAAAGTGGGGTTTTGTCTGGGAAGGCCTCTTGGAGGAGATGGGCCTTCAATAAGCCTTTGAAGAGGGGGAGAGGATTCATTTATTCATTCAATCGTATTTATTGAGTGCTTACTGTGTGCAGAGCACTATACTAAGCACTTGAAAAGTACAACTTGGCAACATATAGAGACGGTCCCTACCCAACAGTGGGCTCACAGTCTAGAAGGGGAAGACAAAGAACAAAACAAAACATATTAACAGAATAAAATAGAATAAATATGTACAAGTAAAATAAATCAATAGAGTAATAAATACGTACAAACATATATACATATATACAGGTGCTGTGGGGAAGGGAAGGAGGTAAGGCAGGGGGATGGGGAGAGGGGGACGAGGGGGAGAGGAAGGAGGGGGCTCAGTCTGGGAAGGCCTCCTGGAGGAGGTGAGCTCTCAGTAGGGCCTTGAAGGGAGGAAGAGAGCTAGCTTGGCGGATGGGCAGAGGGAGGGCATTCCAGGCCCGGGGGAGGATGTGGGCCGGGGGTCGACGGTGGGACGGGCGAGAACGAGGCCCAGTGAGGAGGTTAGCGGCAGAGGAGCGGAGGGTGCGGGCTGGGCTGGAGAAGGACAGAAGGGAGGTGAGGTAGGAGGGGGCCAGGGGATGGACAGCCTGGAAGCCAAAGGTGAGGAGTTTCTGCCTGATGCGTAGGTTGATTGGTAGCCACTGGAGATTTTTGAGGAGGGGAGTAACATGCCCAGATTGACACTAGCTCCATGCTTCTCCAACACCTCGAAATTTTGAGGGTGTCCCCTCCCCAACCCTTCGCCTCTGGGCTGAACTGTACTTTCCAAGCGCTTAATACAGTGCCCTGCACACAGTAAGTGCTCAATAAAAACGATTGAATGAATGAATGGACTACTTGACTCCAAGACGGCGAATAGGGCCACGGAGGCGGCGGTCGGCAAGAATGTTGGCGGAGGGGCAGAGAGTGATGAACAGGTACCACTGGAGAGCGAGAGATGCCCCATTCCTGCTTAACCACCAGTAAGAAGCCACAGAATCCTACTGGTCTAACGGGGGCTAAGGATGGTTCTCTCCAACGGGTTGATCTTGGGGAGGGCCAAAGGGAGCCGACTGTCAGTTGGGGGTTTGTTTGGACGGATGCTGCCCACGCTCAGTACCTGGACCGTGCCGAGACTTCCCGAGGAGTGGGATTAAAGGTGCCAGGCTTGGAGTGAGTTTTTTCCATCTTCTCTATGCTCTACTTCTTGGGGAGTGATAGCACTTAGAGCCTTTGACTGATGCTTTTATTACTCTTTTATTTGTACATATTTACTCTATTTTATTTTGTTAATATGTTTTGTTTTGTTGTCTGTCTCCCCCTTCTAGACTGTGAGCTCACTGTTGGGTAGGGACCGTCTCTATATGTTGCCAACTTGTACTTCCCAAGCGCTTAGTACAGTGCTCTGCACACAGTAAGTGCTCAAAAAATACGACTGAATGAATGAATGCTTTTAAGCTACTGCTTCATTGTACGGATTTGAGAAGCAACATAGCCTGGAAGTCAGAAGGACCTGGATTCTAATTCCAGATCTGCCACATTCATTCATTCAATCACATTTATTGAGTGCTTACTGTGTGCAGACCACTGTACTAAGCGCTTGGGAAGTCCAAGTTGGCAACATCTAGAGACGGTCCCTACCCAACAGTGGGCTCACAGTCTAGAATGGGGAGACAGAGAACAAAACAAAACGTGAACAGGTGTCAAGTCATCAGAATAAAGTCTGCTGTGTGACCTTGGGCAAGTTGCTTAATTCCTCTTTGCCAGTTACCTCCTCCTAGACTGTGAGCCCGTTGTTGGGTAGGGACCATCTCTATACGTTGCCAACTTGTACTTCCCAAGCACTTAGTACAGTGCTCTGCACACAGTAAGCGCTCAATAAATACTACTGAATGAATGAAAGTCATCAGAATAAAGTCTGCTGTGTGACCTTGGGCAAGTTGCTTAATTCCTCTGTGCCAGTTACCTCCTTCTAGACTGTGAGCCCGTTGTTGCGTAGGGACCGTCTCTATATGTTGCCAACTTGTACTTCCCAAGTGCTTAGTACAGTGCTCTGCACACAGTAAGCACTCAATAAATACGATTGAATGAATGTAAAATGAGGATAGACTGTGAACCCTATGTGTGAACGAGGACTGTGTCCAACCTGATTAGCTTGTATTTATCCCACTGCTAACATGGTGTCTGTCATATAATAAACGCTTAAATACCACAATTAAAAAAAAGGACTTGGGCTAATCATTTTATCTTTCTGGTTTTCAGTTTCTCCAACTGTAAAGTGGGTCCATTCCTAACAATAAGTAATTTTTTTTAAGTACTTTCAATTCCTTTCTGTAAGCTCTATGAGGAAAGATTACACTAAAAAGTGCTTAAAGAGTATTTTAAATGCTCTGCAGGGCCATTAAGCCTTACACTATTCATATTTATTATTCAGAGGACGTTGATCAGCCGTCTGTCACCTCCACAGAACTCAGGAGAAATGGGCATGAGGGGTTGAGGTAACCTAAAAAGATTTCCCGTCACAGTTTTCAAACCCTGAATTGGGATGGGAGCAATTATATCCCTTCTGAGGAGGCCTTTAAGGAGAGTATTTTTATTTGCCTGGCATGTTTTCGGTCCTGCCCCCAGACAGGGGGGATAAACACAGTGACCTCCCCAAATCCCTTCCAGGGCCTGGTCCCACCGGATATCTGAGCAGGTTTGGGTTTTTCTTTTTTTTACATATATAACTGCCTGAAATCCCCTCTAGACCGTAAGCTCCTTGTGAGCGGGAACACGTGCACCAACTCTGTTTTATTGTACCCTCAATCAATCAATCGTATTTATTGAGCGCTTACTGTGTGCAGAGCACTGTACTAAGCGCTTGGGAAGTACAAGCTGGCAACATATAGAGACAGTCCCTACCCAACAGCGGGCTCAGAGTCTAAAAGGGGGAGACAGAGAACAAAACCAAACATACTAACAAAATAAAATAGAATAGATATGTACAAGCAAAATAAATAAATAAATAAATACCCTCCCAAGGGCTTAGTACAGTGGTCTACAGCAGTCAGTGTTGGGGAAGAAGCATCATCAGATGACAACTGGATCAGGCATACTGACATCAAAACTTCCTCTTTCTATCCTGCCAAACTGACTGGGCAGTTTTCCCCCCAGCACAAGCAAACCCTTGAAAAGAACCTGCCCAGAAAGGGTAAATAAACCAAGTGAGGTCCCATCTAGGTCCTGAACATAAAGGATGATCGATCGCACGCCGGCATTTTCTTCTAGCAGCTATGCCCCTTTTCTAGCAAAGTGGCCACGTCCAGGGAAAAGCCAGGTCCCTGGACATTGAGAACTAAAGGTGGCATAGCCACATTCTATTTATTTTATTTTGTTAGTATGTTTGGTTTTGTTCTCTGTCTCCCCCTTTTAGTCTGTGAGCCCACTGTTGGGTAGGGACTGTCTCTATATGTTGCCAATTTGTACTTCCCAAGCGCTTAGTACAGTGCTCTGCACTTAGTAAGCGCTCAATAAATATGATTGATGATGATGATGATAGCCAGGCCCTGCTTTCTGAGCCCAAGACGCTGATTTAAAAGATGGGCTCCACTGTTCCCCAAGGGGAGGGCAAGACTGGAGGTGATGGCTAGAGTTTACAAAAGAAGAGATTGACAAACTCAAGATTTCCGTTCTATTAAGTAGGTGAGGAAACTATCCCAAGAGATGTGAAAGAGGAAAAAAAGTGACTCTGGTAAGAGTTCTCCACCGAGGAGAGAATCCTAGGATGCCTTAATAATAATAATGACGGCATTTATTGAGTGCTTACTATGTGCAAAGCACTGTTCTAAGCAATGGACCCCTCCATTTACAGCAAGAGCCTCTGTGAATAAAACCCACTGCGCACATCCTGTAAACCAGCGCTTAGTTCAGTGCCCGGCACACGGTGAGTGCTGAAGAAATAACACTAAAGAACAAAGAAAATAAACCAATCTGACCCTAATTTGGAGAATTAACAAAAGTTGGTTAGTGTCATAATTCAGCTACGTATTTTATAAAACAAACACAAATTCAGACCACCCCTTTGGGTGGGTTCTACTTCTCCCCCCACCTCCCCAAGGGAGCAGAGATGGCCCAGCCACAGGGGAGGACCAGTAAGGAGGCAGAAGAAACTGTAGCCACCCTCCCATAACTCCACTCCTCTTTACTTCAGGTAAAGAGGAGGTTTGGCATTCAATTATTCAGCTGTATTTGAGAACTTACTGTGTACTAAGCACCCAGGAGAGACCGATATAACAATAAACAGACACATCCCCTGCCCACAACAAGCTTACAGTCTGGTGCCCTGCAGAGGTAGGCACTAGGAAGCATTGATCCACACAGAGAATCCTAGGTTATGGGATGATGACAATCAGTGGTATTTATTGAGCTCTTTACTGTGTGCACAGCACTGTACTAAGCGCTTGGGAAAGCACAATGCCACAGAGCTGTCTTGATGGCATTATGGTGGAAACCTATCAGCCTCCCTCTGTCAAAGAACACGCACGTGTTGGAGGCAGAGTTAGTCTCATTCTTTCCTTTAAAATGTAAGTTCCTAGAGGGCAGAGGTGATGACGCCCTATTCCAGAACTACTATGGCAAATACTAAATCACACAATCCACACCCCATGAGCTTGGGCTAAGGCCTCACCACCTCCAGCTAGAAGGCTGGTTTTTAATCTTTTACGTGTCTACTTTAAATTACTCTCTCAACAAACCCTCATTTATCTTCCAGGATTTGTTCTGTTTCCACCCAAGATTGATTCAAGTAATTAGTGGTAGGTGGGGGGGGAGAAAGGGTCAGGAGAAAAATTTAGAAATATCAACAAGAGCCAGACTGACTGACTGAAGCAGTCCGGGGGGATATTAATTTAAAAACAAAAAGTTTCCACCACCTCCCCGCTCTACAGCAGGACTACGGCTAGGCACTGAAAAGGAGAAACATCATCATCGCTGCGCTTTCAGAACCGATAATTAGAATTCTTGCTGAAAGCAAGAGACTTTTCGCACAGCAAGCGGTATGGCTTTGTTTCAGGGGGGCCGGAGAGTAGTTCCTGGTAGGGCTTGGGGATTTAAAAGAGGACCTTTCAAAGACAAAATGCCCTTGCTTCCGAGTTCTCAAAAAAAAAAAAAACCAATTTGGGCAGCAGGATAAAAAGGTTTGCAGAAAACCGGGCTTACTTCCTACTAGGGTCTAAGACTGACTGTTTTACACTCAGGGTGTGACTCTCTACACAACGCAAATTAACTTTCTTACAGTTTTCACAGGGGATAGGGTGGGGCTACATGCAATGAGAGTGTTTTTTTTTTCTTTTTACGGAAAGCAGACACAACTGATGTTTTCTGGGCTTTGTAAAAATGAATTAGTTCAGCATTTCCGTTAGTCTTTCCGGGACCCACCTCCCTCAAAGGTAGCCTTGGGGTGGAACCGTTCCTACACTGTGTTCTTCACTGCGCTCTTCGAAAGCAGGTCATCTGAGGCTCATCTGCCAAAGCGACTGCTCACGAGAGTTGCGCCCCAAAATGCAAGTCCCTCGTCACTATACTATACTATATATAGTTGTACAGCTTTATACCTCTATTTTCCTTGTACATACTATTTATTTTCCCTCCCCACAGCGCTTGTATATATATTTGTCCAGCTTTATTACTCTATTTTACTTGTACCTACTTATACTATTTATTTTGTTACTGATGGGCATATAGCTTTAATTCTATTTGTTCTGACGATTTTGACACCCGTCTACATGTTTTGTTGTCTGTCTCCCCCTTCTAGACTGTGAGCCCGCTGTTGGGTAGGGACTGTCTCTATGTGTTGCCGCCTCGTACTTCCCAAGCGTTTAGTACAGTGCTCTGCACATAGTAAGCGCTCAGTACGATTGAATGAATGAATGAAATTAGTCAACGCTCATGAAACGCTTCGATTGACCCAGACACAACGTGTTGTGGATGTTATTTCCCGACACGGAGTAAACTGTAGAAATTCAACTCTTTCCACGGGGAAGTCCATGCACTAGGATTGAAGCGCGCATGGAATTTAACCTCCACCTTACAAATCCCCTTGCACGGTTCAAGCCCAGCAAGCTACCAAAGATCAGAAAGCACCCGGCGAGTCAGATCAAGACCGGTCACGACTTGAGTTGCAGGTTTTTTCTTCCTCGCTCCTTGCACTGGGACTTTGTTCCCCGATCCTTTCTTTCGGTCGTTCAAAATCAAAACCTGTAGGCAAGGGAGTTCAGAACGAGGACTGCGTCGACCTCCTCGGCCTGTTTACGAAGACAGGTGTCTGTCTACCCACAGACTAGAGCAGACAGAAAGAACAGCAGAGAAAAGGACCCTCTCGGCCCCTGGGGGATGGTGACCAGGTTATTTTCAGAGAAGCAGCGTGGCTCAGAGGAAAGAGGCCGGGTTTGGGAGTCAGAGGTCATGGGTTCTAATCCCGGCTCTGCCACTTGTCAGCTGTGGGACTCTGGGCAAGTCACTTCACTTCTCTGGGCCTCAGTTCCCTCACCTGGGAAATGGGGATGAAGGCCGTAAGCCCCACGTGGGACAATCTGATTACTTTGTATCTATGCCAGCGTGCTTATCAAGTACCATTATTACCAGCTGGGTGACTTTGGACAAGTCACTTCTCTGGGCCTCAGTTCCCTCATCTGGAAAATGGGGATGAAGGCTGTGAGCCCCGCGTGGGACAATCTGATCACCTTGTATCTAGGCCAGCGTGCTTATCAAGTACCAAGTACCATTATTACTATTACCAGTGGGGTGACTTTGGACAAGTCACTTCACTTCTCTGGGCCTTAGTTCCCTCATCTGGAAAATGGGGATGAAGATTGTGAGCCCCACGTGGGACAATCTGATCACTTTGTATCTATCCCAGTGCACTTATCAAATACCATTATTATTATTCCCAGCTGGGTGACTTTGGGCAAGTCACTTCACTTCTCCGGGCTTCAGTTCCCTCATCTGGAAAATGGGGATGAAGACTGTGAGCCCCACGTGGGGCAATCTGATCACCTTGTATCTAACCCAGCGCGCTTATCAAATACCGTTATTATTATTCCCAGCTGGGTGACTTTGGGCAAGTCACTTCACTTCTCCGGGCTTCAGTTCCCTCATCTGGAAAATGGGGTTGAAGACTGTGAGCCCCACGTGGGACAACCTGATTACCCTGGATCCCCCCAGTGCTTAAAACAGCGCTTGGCACAGTAAGTGCTTACCAAATTTATTCAATTGTATTTACTGCACACAGTAAGCGCTCAATAAATACAACTGAATAAATTTGGTAAGCGCTTACTGTGTGCCAAGCCCTGGGGAAGTACAATTCGGCAACAAATAGAGACTACCCCTGCCCACAAACGCCATCGTCATCTGTTGGGTAGGGACCGTCATCTCTATGTTGCCAACTTGGACTTCCCAAGCGCTCAGTACAGCGCTGTGCACACGGTAAGCGCTCAATCAAGACGATTGAATGGATGATTGTTATTTGGGTTGAGGGTTTTTGGAGGTTATTCGAGGCAAGGGCCTCCGCTGCCCACCAACACCACCCCCAATTTTATTTTAATCCGGTTGCCCCGTTGGCCCTGATTCCCTCGCATAACGGGTGTGAAGGGCGTCGCCAAAATAACAGAAAGAAGGAACTGTGTCGGTTCTAAGAAAAAAACCACAATATCCGTCCCTGTTTTAACTAGAGGGCACTCTTGGCAAGAGCACGCCGGGCCCTCGCTCTCCTTGCAAACAAAAGATAGAGGAAGAGTGGGAGGAGGAGGAGCAGGAGGAGGACAGGGGGACGAGGGAAGGAGAGCCAGGGGAGAACCCCCCCCAAAGTGGGGTTTCGGTGGGGGGCGGCCAGTCCGTTACCGTTCAGCCTGACTGTGAACTGCCTCCGTTTCCGATCGTGCTCCACATGGATGGGGCAGTTCTGCTCCAGGATGTTGAGCTGAGCCGAATGGGCCATGGCCCTGGCTTGGCCTTTTCGATGGCTGGACGGACGGCTGGCTGGCTGGCTGTTGGGGTGGGGGGAAAGTGTCCGTGTCGGGGCCCGGGGGCGCTGGGGGTTCTCCGGGGCGCGTTGGTGGCGGGTGTCCCGTGGGGTGCGGGCTGCCGGGCGGGCTGGGCCCCCCTCCTCCCCCCCCACGGGGTGGGCCACAGGGTCGGCGACAGTGTGGGCGCTGAGCAGGAGGCAGGAAATCAGCTGGGAGGTCACGTGGGACCCCGCTTGGGTTGCAGGCAGGCCCAGGCACTCTTAAAGACACAGCACACCTGACCCTCTCCCTCTCTTTCCCCCCTTCCCTCTGCCCCCTCGCCCCCTTCCCTCTCCTCCCTCTCCCCTTCCCTCTCTCTCTCTCTCTCCTCCCTCTCCCCTTCCCTCTCTCTCTCTCTCCTCCCTCTCCCCTTCCCTCTCTCTCTCTCTCTCTCACCTCCCTCTCCCCTTCCCTCTCTCTCTCCCTCCTCCCTCTCCCCTTCCCTCTCCCTCTCTCCTCCCTCTCCCCCTTCCCTCTCTCTCTCTCCTCCCTCTCCCCCTTCCTTCTCTCTCTCCCCCTTCCCTCTCCCTCCTCCCTCTCCCTCTCCCCCTTCCCTCTCCCTCCTCCCTCTCCCTCTCCCCCTTCCCTCTCTCTTTCCTCCCTCTCCCCCTTCCCTCTCTCTTTCCTCCCTCTCCCCCTTCCCTCTCTGTCCTCTCTCTCCCTTCCCTTTCTGTCCTCTCCCTTCCCTCTCCCTCTTCTCCCTCTTTTCCCTTCCCTCTCTGTCATCTCTCTCCCTTCCCTCTCTCTCTTCTCCCTCTTTTCCCTTCCCTCTCTCTTCTCCCTCTCCCCTTCCCTCTCTCTTCTCCCTCTCCTCCTCCCCCTTCCCTCTCTCTTCTCCCTCTTTTCCCCTCTCTCTCCCCCTTCCCTCTCTCCTCCCTCTTCCCCCTCTCTCTCCCCTTTCTACTCCCACTCCCTCTGCCCCCCTTCCCCCTCCCTCTCTCCTTCCTCCCCCTCTCCTCCCCCCCATTCCCCCATCTCTCTCATTCATTCATTCAATCGTATTTATTGAGCGCTTACTGTGTGCAGAGCACTGTACTAAACGGTTGGGAAGTACAAGTTGGCAACACATAGAGACGGTCCCTACCCAACAGCGGGCTCACAGTCTAGAAGGGGGAGACAGACAACAAAACATGTTAACAAAATAAAATTAATAGAATAGTAAATGTACAAGTAAAATAAGTAGAGTAATAAATCTGTACAAACATATATACGGGTGCTGTGGGGAGGGGAAGGAGGTAGGGCGGGGGGGATGGGGAGGAGGGGGAGAGGAAGGAGGGGGCTCTCTCCTCCTTCCCCCTCTCTCCCCCTCTCTTCCCCCTCTCCCCCATCATTCATTCAATCGTATTTATTGAACGCTTTCTGTGTGCAGAACTAAGCACTTGGGAAGTCCAAGTTGGCGACATCTAGAGACGGTCCCTACCCAACAGCGGGTTCACAGTCTAGAAGGGGGAGACAGACAACAAAACAAAACATATTAACAAAATAAAATAAATATGTACAAGTAAAATAGAGTAATAAATATGTACAAACATATACATCTATACAGGTGCTGTGAGGAGGGGAAGGAGGTAAGGTGGGGGGATGGGGAGGGGGGTGGGAGCCTTCTCTCTCTCCCCCTCTCTCTCCCCCCTCCTCCCTCTTTCCCTCTCTCTCTCCTCCCTCTTTCCCCCTTTTTCCCCCTTCCCCTTCTCTTTCTCTTCCCCCTTCCCCCCTCTCCCCCTCTCTCCCCCCTCCCTGTCTTCCCCCTTTCTCTCCCCAGTCTTTCTCTCCCCACCTCCTTCTCCCCTTCTCTCCCTCCCTTCCCCTCCTCCCCCTTTTCCTCTCTCTCCCCCCTTCTAATAATAATAATGACGACACTTATTAAGCACTTACCATATGCCAAGCACTGTTCTAAGCACTGAGGAGGTTACAAGGTGATCAGGTTGTCCCACATGGGGCTCACAGTCTTAATCCCCATTTTACAGATGAGGGAACTGAGGCGCAGAGAAGTAAAGTGACTTGCCCAAAGTCACACAGCTGAGAATGGGCAGAGCCGGGATTTGAACCCATGACCTCTGACTCCAAAGCCCGGGCTCTTTCCACTGAGCCACACTGCTTCTCTCCCCCTCTCTTCCTGCCCTCCCTTAATAATAATAATAATGGCATTTATTAAGCGCTTACTATGTGCAAAGCACTGTTCAAAGATCGGTTGTTCTCCCCCCTGCCCCCTTTTTGTTGCTATTCTTCTTTTAGGGCCCCATGGTGCTTATTAATTTCCCCATTGATGATAAGATTCATTTTAATTTGGGGACCTCCCCACCCCCCAAAAAAAGGCCAGGTTTCCTCCTCTAGGGAACAACTCTTTCTGCCCAGTAAGCCCTCGTTTATCCATGAGTGAGGCTTTTCCACAGTTCTAGAACCGTGGAAATAACAATCATGGTATTTGTTAAGCGTTTCCTTTGTGCCAGGCCCCGTTCTAAACCTTGGATTGGACACAAGATAACTGGGTTGGGCACAGGTCCTGACCCACAAGGGGCTCACAGTCCCCATTTTACAGATGAGGTAACTGAGGCCTAGAGAAGTGAAGTGACTTGTCCAAGCTCACACAGCAGGCGAGTGGCAGAGCAGGGATTAGAACCAATTAGCTCCCAGGCCTTTGCTCTATCCACTATGCCATATTGCTTCTCAATTCCAAATTCCAGATGGTTCCATTATGGAAAATACATCATCCAGCCCGTTCAAAGATTCTTTTACTGTGGGGAGATTTTTAGGCGGAGAGGACGACAGCTCCGGGCTACTTAAACTGGATATTTGTTACCCGGCCAAACCTGCCCCAGGAAGTAATTCTGCATTTTTGATGGATGGAAAAAGGCTCAAGAGTTACACGGTGCCCCGTGATGTAACCAGATTTCCATACTCTTAATCAGCACGCTCCTGCCATGACCTTAGGAGAACGGAATGCAACGTGCTTGTTTTCCATAGTCTATGTCATTCCAAAACAAAAACAACTGCTAATAAGAGGAAGAGTCTCCAAATGGCTAGAGCATCGATCGGGAGTCAAGAGGATTTGATTTCGTTCTCGCCACCCCTTGCCGTGTGACGTAGCAAGTTTTCAACGAGGGGACTGCTAATATATCCTGCTGCTGTTTGAACATGACACAAGTGATGGGTTTTGTTGAATGGTATTTAAGTGCCTCAGTTACCTCATCTGTAAAATGGGGATTGAGACTGTGAGCCCAGTGTGAGACAGGAACCGTGTCCAACCCAATTCTCTTGTATCTGCCCCAGCGCTTACTACAGTGCCTGGCACATAGTAAGTGCTTAACGGATACCACAATTATTATTGTCGGTGAAAGTGCGGATGGGCAGTGGAAGGGCCCAGGGAGCAAAGGTGTTGAAGCGAAAGAGCCAGGGCCGTTCTCAAACTGTAGGATTAATATCTGAATATTATATGTATTATATGTATTATATGTATGATATGTATGATATTATATGATATTATATGTATCTCTTCCTCCCTTCAAGGCCCTGCTGAGAGCTCACCTCCTCCAGGAGGCCTTCCCAGACTGAGCCCCTTCCCTCCTCTCCCCCTCGTCCCCCTCTCCATCACCCCATCTTACCTCCTTCCCTTCCCCACAGCACCTGTATATATGTATATATGGTTGTACATATTTATTACTCTATTTATTTATTTATTTATTTATCTTGTACATTTCTATCCTATTTATTTTATCTTGTTGGTATGTTTGGTTCTGTTCTCTGTCTCCCCCTTTTAGACTGTGAGCCCACTGTTGGGTAGGGACTGTCTCTATGTGTTGCCAATTTGTACTTCCCAAGCGCTTAGTACAGTGCTCTGCACGTAGTAAGCGCTCAATAAATACGATTGATTGATTGATTGATTGATATGTATATATGCTTGTTCGTATTTATTACTCTATTTATTTTACTTGTACATGTCTATTCTATTTTATTTTGTTAATATGTTTTGTTTTGTTCTCTGTTTCCCCCTTCTAGACTGTGAGCCCACTGTTGAGTAGGGACCGTCCCTATATGTTGCCAACTTGTACTTTCCAAGCGCTTAGTACAGTGCTCTGCACACAGTAAGCGCTCAATAAATACGATTGATTGATTGATTGGTCTTGACTGAACTCCTAATTCTATTTTATTTTTGAGGGGTTTTGAACGGGTCGAGTGAGTTCTATGCTGCACAGAAACCAAATTCAGCAACTATCCAGAGGCACTTGGGATATCTTCCAAAATGTGACACCTGTCCCTTCCACCCCAAAGCACTTACCATCCTGTAGCAGAATTTCATCACTGTTGGAGCCATCTGGTAGAAAAACCACTCCCCGACTCCCCTTTATCACCTGAATGCTTTACCCAAGTATGACAATTAGACAGAGTGAACAGCTGGTCTTTAAATGCACAATAACAAGAAGTTTGCATACTTGTACACAGGAGGTCAAACCTGTATTGTTGCCCCTTTATTGTTAAAGGAACGCTTCATGGAATTCATAATTCTGTGAAAATACTCTAACCCACACTGGGATGCGACAGTGGCAGGATGTCAATTCCAAATGTCCTTTATGCTTTTGGTACTGAATGGATACCAAAACTCGGGGTGATGGCTTTTTAAAAATTCATTATGTATTTTTATGATTTTTCAAACTATAATAGAGGTCTTAGTCTAGAAAAATGCAGAAGCCAAAGAAAAATGGAAATTAGCAGAAATGGCTACTTTCTAAGTTTGGGAAATGCCATGACCCTGTGCTCTGCTGCCTCCTGACTCAATGATCAGCAAGAGGGTCAATAATGATAATTAATTATGATAATAATAATGGCATTTATTAAACACTATGTGCATAGCACTGTTCTAAGTGCTGGGAAGGTTACAAGGTGATCAGGTTGTCCCACGGGGGGCTCACAGTCTTCATCCCCATTTTACAGATGAGGTAACTGAGGCACAGGGAAGTGAAGTACATATTTATTACTCTATTTATTTTACTTGTACCTATCTATCCTATTTATTTTATTTTGTTAGTATGTTTGGTTTTGTTCTCTGTCTCCCCCTTTTAGACTGTGAGCCCACTGTTGGGTAGGGACTGTCTCTATATGTTGCCAATTTGTACTTCCCAAGCGCTTAGTACAGTGCTCTGCACATAGTAAGCGCTCAATAAATACGATTGATGATGAAGTGACTTGCCCAAAGTCACACAGCTGACAATTGGCAGAGCCAGGATTTGAACCCATGACTTCTGACTCCAAAGCCCGGGCTCTTTCCACTTAGCCACGCTGCTTCTGTTGTTACTTGATAAGTGCTTACTATGTGCCAAGCACTGTTCTAAGTGCTGGGATAGATACAAGTTAATCAAGTTAGACGCAGTCCCTGTCCCACATGGGGCTGCCCAATTTCATTCATTCATTCAATCATATTTACTGAGCGCTTACTGTGTGCAGAGCACTGTACTAAGCGCTTGGCAAGTACAAATCGGCAACATATAGAGACCGTCCCTACCCAACAAAGGGCTCACGGTTTAAGAGGGAGAAGGATTTAATCTCCATTTTACATATGAGGTTACCAAAGCCCAAGGAAGTGACGTGACTTGCCCAAGGTCATCCAGCATGACTTAGTGAAAAGAGCCCAGGCTTGGGAGTCAGAAGTTGTGGGTTCTAATCTGGACTCCACCACTTATCAGCTGTGTGACTTTGGGCAAGTCACTTAACATCTCTGTGCCTCAGTTACCTCATTCAGAGGCCATGGGTTCAAATCCCGGCTCCGCCACTTGTCAGCTGTGTGACTTTGGGCAAGTCACTTCACTTCTCTGGGCCTCAGTTCCCTCATCTGTCAAATGGGGATGAAGACTGTGAGCCCCTCGTGGGACAACCTGACTACCTTGTATCTACCCCAGCGCTTAGAACAGTGCTTTGCACAGAGTAAGCGCTTAACAAATACCAATCAAGTATATTTATTGAGCGCTTACTGTGTGCAGAGCACTGTACTAAGCGCTTGGGAAGTACAAGTTGGCAACATATACAGTCCCTACCCAACAGTGGGCTCACAGTCTAAAAGTAATAATACCAGCATTATTATTATTATCTGTAAAATGAAGATTAAGCCTGTGAGCCCCACGTGGGACAACCTGATTACCTTGTATCTACCCCAGCGCTTAGAACAGTGCTTGGCACATAGTAAGTGCTTAACAAATACCATCATTATTATTATTATCCAGAAGACCCGTGGCAGAGCCAGGATTAGAACCCAGGTACTCTGATTTCCAGGTCTATGCTCTTTTTCACTAGGCCACACTGCTTCTCTATTGTCAAAGAAAGAATAATGTCTTCCCCTCCTGCTACATCAGTGACATCGCTGCAAAGGGGTCTAGACTGTAAACTCATTGTAGGGAGGGAATGTGTTAATTCTGTTGTAATAATAATAATAATTACAGGCTTGGGAGTCAGCGGTCATGGGTTCGAATCCCAGCTCCACCTCACGTCTGCTGTGTGACCTTGGGCAAGTCACTTAACTTCTCGGCGTCTCAGTTACCTCATCTGTAAAATGGGGATTAAGACTGTGTGCCCCACGTGGGACAACCTGATCACCTTGTATCCCCCTCAGCGCTTAGAACAGTGCTTTGCACATAGTAAGCGCTTAACAAATGCCATCATTATTATTATTATTATTATTATGGGTTCAAATCCTGGCTCCGCCAATTGTCAGCTGTGTGACTTTGGACGTCACTTAACTTCTCTGTGCCTCAGTTACCTCATCTCTAAAATGGGGATTAAGACTATGAGCCCCACGTGGGACAACCTGATCACCTTGTATCCTCCCCAGTGTTTAGAACAGTGCTTTGCACATAGTAAGCCCTTAAATACCATCATTATTATTATTATTATTATTATTATTAAACAGGCACTGTACTAAGCACTGGAGTGGATACAAGCAAACTGGGTTGGACACAATCCTTGTCTCATATAGGGTTCTCCCAAACAGTTAGTTCAGTGCTCTGCACATGGTGAGTGCTCACTAAATACCATTGATTTAGGTAGGACAATTTAGAAGAATCATCAGCAGGTTGGGCAACAGAATCGAGTGCCTATCCATTAAAATCACAGATCCTATTTTGGGAAGGCAGCTAGGATTCAGATGAAAAGTAACAAAGAAGTCAGAATTAAATTCAAGAGGAACTAGCAGAGGTTAATAGGTCACTTAGGGAGGAAAAACATATTGCAGAATACAATATGGGAGTGACTCAGTCTGTATGAGTAAGACAGAAAAAGATCTAAGGATCATGGTAGACCATAAAGTGAACACGAGTCATCAATGTAGCCAAGCAAGTATGCAAGGATAGAAATAGCGTCAACTCCTGTTACTTCTCGTCACTCTTAAAATACTTACTAGTGTATAATTTACCGTGTCTGGTGCGAGGCTCTTCGATTTCATCATCATCATCATCATCATCAATCGTATTTATTGAGTGCTTACTATGTGCAGAGCACTGTACTAAGCGCTTGGGAAGTACAAGTTGGCAACACATAGAGACAGTCCCTACCCAACAGTGGGCTCACAGTCTAAAAGGGGGAGAGAGAGAACAAAACCAAACATACCAATAAAATAAAATAAATAGGATAGATATGTACAAATAAAATAAATAGAGTAATAGATATGTAGAAAACTATAAATGTCATTAAAAGTGGGAAAATAGGAAGTAAAGAGAAGGGTTAAAGGAACTGGGACCGTTCAGCTTGGAAAAATGGAGATAAAGGAAAGAGAATGAATATGGGGAAGGAAGGAGAAATGAGGACAGACCAGCTGTTCCACCTCACCCAAGAGCAGAAGAAGAGGAAATGAGTTTAACCTGCCCCATAATAATAATGGCTTTTATTAAGCGCTTACTATGTGCAAAGCACTGTTCTAAGTGCCGGGGAGGTTACAAGGCAATCAGGTTGTCCCACGGGGGGCCCACGGTCTTAATCCCCATTTTACGGATGAGGTAACCGAGGCACAGAGAAGTTAAGCGACTTGCCCAAGGTCACACTGCAGACACGTGGCAGAGCCGGAATTTGAACCCATGACCCCTGACTCCAAAGCCCGGGCTCTTTCCACTGAGCCACGCTGCTTCTAAGGGATTTAGGTAAACCCTAAGGAAGAATTTGCTGGCAGTGAGGTTTGTTATGTAATGGAAAGGGACTGAAAGTCGCTTTACTTATAGGATTTAAGAAGTAAATAAATCTCTCCTTTGTCTGGACTGGCTTAAGGCAGTTGGATGGACCTACATGACTTCTGAAAGACCCATTCCAGCCTCCTTGCTGATCTCCCAGTCTCTCCTCCCTCCAATCCATACTACACACTATTGCAAAGGATCATCCTCCTGATTCATTCATTCATTCAATCGTATTTATTGAGCGCTTACTGCGTGCAGAGCACTGGACTAAGCGCTTGGGTAGTACAAGTTGACAACATATAGAGACGGTCCCTTCCCAACAACAGGCTCACAGTCTAGAAGGGGGAGACCACCTTGGGAGAAGCAGCGTGGCTCAGTGGAAAGAGCCCGGGTTTGGGAGTCAGAGGTCGTGGGTTCAAATCCCGGCTCTGCCACCCGTCAGCTGTGTGACTTTGGGCAAGTCACTCAACTTCTCTGTGCCTCAGTCACCTCATCTGTAAAATGAGGATTAAGACTGTGAGCTCCCCGTGGGACAACCCGATCACCTTGAAACCTCCCCAGCATTTAGTACAGTGCTTTGCACATAGTAAGCGCTTAATAAATGCCATCATTACTACTATTATTATGTGCTTACTGTGTGCCACACACTCTATTAAACACTGGAGTAGGTAGACGATCTACACCTCCCCTCTCCTCAAAATCAATCAATCAATCGTATTTATTGAGCGCTTACTGTGTGCAGAGCACTGGACTAAGCGCTTGGGAGCTTTGCACATAGTAAGCGCTTAATAAATGCCATCATTACTATTATTATTATGTGCTTACTGTGCGCCACACACTCTATTAAACACTGGAGTAGGTAGACGATCTACACCTCTCCTCTCCTCAAAATCAATCAATCAATCATATTTATTGAGCGCTTACTGTGTGCAGAGCACTGGACTAAGCACTTGGGAGCTTTGCACATAGTAAGCGCTTAATAAATGCCATCATTACTATTATTATTATGTGCTTACTGTGTGCCACACACTCTATTAAACACTGGAGTAGGTGGACGATCTACACCTCTCCTCTCCTCAAAATCAATCGATCGTATTTATTGAGCGCTTACTGTGTGCAGAGCACTGGACTAAGCGCTTGGGAAGTACAAATTGGCAACATATAGGGACGGTCCCTACCCAACAGTGGGCTCACAGTCTAAAAGGGGGAGGCAGAGAACAAAACCAAACATACCAACAAAATAAAATAAATAGAATAGATACGTACAAGTAAAATAAATAGAGTAATAAATCTGTACAGACAAATATACATATATACAGGTGCTGTGGGGAAGGGAAGGAGGTAAGATGGGGGGATGGAGAGGGGGACGAGGGGGAGAGGAAGGAAGGGGCTCAGTCTGGGAAGGCCTTGGTTTCCTGTGTCACTTGGCATCATCATCATCATCATCATCATCAATCATATTTATTGAGCGCTTACTACGTGCAGAGCACTGTACTAAGCGCTTGGGAAGTACAAATTGGCAACATATAGAGACAGTCCCTACCCAACAGTGGGCTCACAGTCTAAAAGGGGGATACAGAGACCAAACATACTAACAAAATAAAATAAATAGAATAGATATGTACAAATAAATTAAATAAATAAATAAATAGAGTAAAAAAATATGTACAAACATATATACATATATGCAGGTGCTGTGGGGAAGGGAGGGAGGTAAGATGGGGGGATGGAGAGGGGGACGAGGGGGAGAGGAAGGAAGGGGCTCAGACATCAGACAGGAATTCTGCACAATGGGCTTCAAGGATCTCCTTCATCGGGCCCTATTTTACCTATCTGCCTCTTCCGAACTCACTGTTTTTACTCCTCCCAAACCAACCTCCTAGTTCTACCTCGCTCACAATTCTCCCTCCTCCATCCCCTTGCTTCACACTTTTCCCCTTTTTGGTGCTTCCTCTCTCTTCACATCAAACAGACCTCAACGCTCCCCACCTTCAGACCTCCCCCCTCCAAAAAACCCCCATCTCATTCAACAAACTATCCCCAATTAATTTTTCCCGATGCTCTGAGCCCTATTATTCCCTTCGTTAATCAAACGTATTTATTGAGTGCTTAGTGTGTACAGATCACTGTACTAAGCAGTTAGGAGAGTACCAGAAGCAGAAGCAGCGTGGCTTAATCAATCAATCAATCAATCAATCGTATTTATTGAGCGCTTACTATGTGCAGAGCACTGTACTAAGCGCTTGGGAAGTACAAATTGGCATCACATAGAGACAGTCCCTACCCAACAGTGGGCTCACAGTCTAAAAGGGGGAGACAGAGAACAGAACCAAACATACCAACAAAATAAAAGAAGTAGGATAGAAATGTACAAGTAAAATAAATAAATAAATAAATAAATAGAGTAATAAATATGTACAACCATATATACAGGCTTAATCAATCAATCAATCGTATTTATTGAGTGCTTACTGTGTGTCTCCCCCTTTTAGACTGTGAGCCCACTGTTGGGTAGGGACTGTCTCTATATGTTTCCGACTTGTACTTCCCAAGCGCTTAGTACAGTGCTCTGCACACAGGAAGCGCTCAATAAATACGATTGAATGAATGAATGAATGTCAACTTGTACGTCAATCAATCAATCAATCAATCAATCGTATTTATTGAGTGCTTACTGTGTGCAGAGCACTGTACTAAGCGCTTGGGAAGTCCAAGTTGGCAACACACAGAGACAGTCCCTACCCAACAGTGGGCTCACAGTCTAAAAGGGGGAGACAGAGAACAAAACCAAACATACTAACAAAATAAAATAAATAGAATAGATGTGTACAAGTAAAATAAATAAATAGAGTAATAAATATGTTTAATGGAAAGAGCCCGGGCTTGGGAGTCAGAGGACATGGGTTCTAATCCCGGCTCTGCCACTTGTCTGCTGTGTGACTTTGGGCAAACCACTTAACTTCTCCGTTGCCTCAGTTTCCTCATCTGTAAAATGGGAGTGAAGACTGTGAGCCCCACGTGGAACAATCTGATTACCTTGTATCCCCCCCCCCCCCCCCCCAGTGCTTGGAACAGTGCTTGGCACATAGTAAGCACGTGGCTCATTGGAAAGAGCCCGGGCTTGGGAGTCAGAGGTCATGGGTTCAAATCCGGGCTCCGCCAATTATCAGCTGTGTGACTTTGGGCATGTCACTTCACTTCTCTGTGCCTCAGTTACCTCATCTGTAAAAAGGGGATGAAGACTGTGAGCCCCACGTGGGACAATCTGATCACCTTGTATCTTCCCCAGCACTTAGAACAGTGCTTTGCACATAGTAAGTGCTTAACAAATGCCATCATTATTATTATTAACAAATAACATACCATATAACAAAGTTGGTAGATTAATTCCCTCCCTATAATGAGTTTACAGTCTAGAGGACTGTTAAGCATTTAACATCTTATTTGCACCTCCTTAGCACTCATGTATTTATGTCTGCTCAATTTATTTATTTTGACCACGCTAGTAAATATTTTTTTGTTTGTCTCCCTGCTGGTTTGTCAGCTCCTTATGGGCAAGGGGGTGAGTCACTTTGTTATTCTGTATTTCCCTACTACAGTGCATGACACCAAATGGGTGCTTAGCGAATAATAATAATAATAATAATGGCATTTATTAAGCGCTTACTATGTGCAAAGCACTGATCTAAGCGCTGGGGAGGTTACAAAGTGATTAGGTTGTCCCACGGGGGGGCTCACAGTCTTCATCCCCGTTTTACAGATGAGGTATCTGAGGCACAGAGCAGTTAAGTGACTTGCCCAAAATCACACAGCTGACAATTGGCGGAGGCAGTATTTGAACCCTTGACCTCTGACTTCAAAGCCCGGGCTCTTTCCACTGAGCGACTGTGAGCCCACTGTTGGGTAGGGACTGTCTCTATATGTTGCCAACTTGTACTTCCCAAGCGCTTAGTACAGTGCTCTGCACATAGTAAGTGCTCAATAAATACGATTGATTGATTGATTGAGGCACAGAGCAGTTAAGTGACTTGCCCAAAGTCACACAGCTGACAATTGGCGGAGCTGGGATTTGAACCCATGACCTCTGACTTCAAAGCCCGGGCTCTTTCCACTGAGCCACACTGCCCCTCCTGCAACTGCTGCTTGTAGTATTTGTTACGTGCTGATGATGTGCCAAGCACTGTTCTAAACTCTTGAGGTAATCAGGTCATTCATTCATTCATTCACTCGTATTTATTGAGCGCTTACTGTGTGCAGAGCACTGTACTAAGCGCTTGGGAAGTACACATGGGGCTCACAATCTAAATGGAAGAGAGAGCAGTCACCCAGCTGGTAAGTTCCTCTGATTCCCAGCCCTGTGTCACTAAGCTACAAGACCGAATTTCCCCAGAAGTCAGAGTTTAAGGGCAGGAGGCAGAAAAAAGAATTTCATAGGTCACAGTTCATATCGATAATAGCTGTGTGACTTTGGGCAAGTCATGTAACTTTTCTGTGCCTCAGTTACCTCATCTGGAAAATGGGGATTAGGATTGTGAGCCCCACATGGGACAACCTGCTCACCTTGTATCCTCCCCAGCGCTTAGAACAGTGCTTTACACATAGGAAATGCTTAACAAATACCAAAATTATTATTATTAATAATACTAAATAATCATCATCATCATAATGGTGTTTAGTAGAGTAGCAATGTGGCCTAATGGAAAGTACATGGGCCTTTTAATCAGAGGACCTGGGTTCTAATCCCGGCAAGTCATGTAATTTCTCTGTGCCTCAGTTTCCTCTGTAAAGTAAAGTGGAAATTAGCTACCTGTTCTCTCAACCTTTTAGACTGGAAGCCCCATGTGGGACAGGAGATTTTGACTGAACTTATTACTTTAATAATAATAATAATGACATTTATTAAGCATTTACTATGTGCAAAGCACTGTTCTAAGCGCTGGGGAGGTTACAAGGTGATCAGGTTGTCCCACAGGGGGCTCCCAGTCTTAATCCCCATTTTACAGATGAGGGAACTGAGGCACAGAGAAGTGAAGTGACCTGCCCGAAGTTACACAGCTGACAATTGGCGGAGCCGGGATTTGAACCCATGACCTCTGACTCCAAAACCCGTGCTCTTTCCACTGAGCCACGCTGCTTCTCCTGTACTTTAGTACAGTGCTTGGCAGAAAGAACACTTGAATACCACAATTATATTATGTACGAGAAGCAGAGTGGACTAGTATTCATTCATTCATTCAATCGTATTTATTGAGCGCTTACTGTGTGCAGAGCACTGGACTAAGCGCTTGGGAAGTACAAGTTGGCAACATAGATGGTCCCTACCCAACAGTGGGCTCACAGTCTAGAAGGGGGAGACGGACAACAAAACAAAACATATTAACAAAATAAAATAAATAGATATGTACAAGTAAAATAAATAGAGTAATAAATCTGTACAAACATATATACAGGTGCTGTGGGGAGGGGAAGGGGGTAAGGCAGGGAAGGAGGGGGCTCAGTCTGGGAAGGAAAGATGAGCCCACTGTTGTGTAGGGACCGTCTCTATATGTTGCCAACTTGTACTTCCCAAGCGCTTAGTACAGTGCTCTGCACACAGTAAGTGCTCAATAAATACGATTGAAAGCATGAATGAATGAAAGATGTTGCCTGGGAGCCAGAGCGCCTGGGTTCTAATTCCAGCCCCACCACTTCCCTGCTGTATAACCTTAGGCAAATCACTTAACTTCTCCGTGACTCAGTTCCTTCCACTGCAAAATGGGGATTCATTCAATCGTATTTATTGAGCACTTACTGTGTGCAGAGCACTGTACTAAGCGCTTAATACCTGTTCTCCATCCTACTTTGACTGTGATTTTCATGTGTGTAGTGGCTAGAGCAGAAGGTCATGGGTTCTAATCCCAGCTTTGCCACTTGTCTGCTGTGTGACCTGGGACAAGTCACTTTATTCATTCATTCATTCAATCGTATTTATTCATCATCATCATCAATCATATTCATTGAGCGCTTACTGTGTGCAGAGCACTGTACTAAGCGCTTGGGAAGTGCAAGTTGGCAACATATAGAGACGGTCCCTACCCAACAGTGGGCTCATAGTCTAGAAGGGGGAGACAGAGAACAACACAAAACATATTAACAAAATAAAATAAATAGAATAAATATGTACAAATAAAATAGAGTAATAAATACATACAAACATATATACACATATACAGGTGCTGTGGGGAGGGGAAGGAGGTAAGGCAGGGGGGACTTTACCTCTCTGTGCCCTAGTTACCTCATCTGTAAAATGGGGATTAAGAATGTGAGCCCCACATGGGACAGGGAGTGTGTCCAACCTGATTACCTTGTGTCTACCCCAGCACAAAGAATAGTGCTTGGCACATATAATAATAATAATAATAATAATAATAATGGCATTTATTAAGCGCTTACTATGTATAAAGCACTGTTCTAAGTGCTGGAGCACTGTTCTAAGCGAGTAAGCGCCTAACAAATACCACAGTTATTATTATTATGTGGGACTGGGACTGTATTACCTTGTATCTACACTAGTGTTTAGAACAGTGCTTGACACATAGTGAGTGGTTTTTACTGGAGTAAAAATAGTAATAATAATAATAATAATAATGGCATTTACTAAGTGCTTACTATGTGCAAAGCACTGTTCTAAGTGCCGGGGAGGTGTCAAGGTGATGAGGTTGTCCCACGGGGAGCTCCCAGTCTTCATTGTTCTCTTTCTCCCCCTTTTAGACTGTGAGCCCACTGTTGGGTAGGGACTGTCTCTATATGTTGCCAACTTGTACTTCCCAAGCGCTTAGTCCAGTGCTCTGCACACAGTAAGCGCTCAATAAATATGATTGATGATGATGATGATGATGATCCCCATTTTACAGATGAGGGAACTGAGGCACAGAGAAGTTAGGTGACTTGCCCAAAGTCACACAGCTGACAATTGGCGGAGCCGGGGTTTGAACCCATGACCTCTGACTCCAAAGCCAGTGCTCTTTCTGCTGAGCCAGGCTGTTTCTCTGGCTTCATCTGGCTTCTCTATATTTTATCATTCTATTTTATTCTATTTTATTCTATTCTATTCTATTCTATTCTATTCTATTCTATTCTATTTCTCCAGACTGAAAACTCATTATGGGCAGGAACATATGTGCTAATTCTGCAGTTCCCCCTCCCCTCTGCGTCACCTTGAATTGCTCCCTTTGCTCCCCCCCCCCCGCCGCCGCCCCACAGCACATATGTGTATAATATATTATATAATATATATTATATAATTATATAATTATAATTCTATAATTCTATTTATTTATATTGATACCTGTTTACTTGTTTTGATGTCTGTCTTCCTCCTTCTAGGCTGTAAACCCAGCGTGGGCAGGGATTGTCTCTCTTTATTGCTGAATTGTACTTTCCAAGTGCTCTGCCCACAGAAAGCGCTCAACAAATGCAACTGAATGAAGGAATGGACGAAAGCGCTTAATACAGTGCTCTGCACATAGTAAGCACTTAATAAATACCACCCATTGATTGATTATCCTTCTTTATTGGAGGATAATAAGGCAGAGATACAGTACATTGCCCAAGGTCACAGACAAAATGCTCACAGTGCTCACTCTCAGGTCCACGCACCTGGAAGCATCCCGAAAAATTCAGCTGCTCCCGGCCCCAGACATTCCCATCTGGCTGGACGTTTCCCGGCCAAGGGCTTCTTGGATGTCTATCAGAGAGATCTCATTTCGTCCTACAGGGAGCAAAACAATTTGTGGAATTAAGGTGGGTGGAGAAGAATACCCAATTTCTCAATGTGGGTGATTTGGGGCCTATCTTACACAATCAAATTTCTCATCTGGCTCTTTAATGAGGGGTTTGCCGGGATGTCAAGATTCCCAACATTTTTCCTGCGGAAAACCCCTCCGTTGCCGAGGGGAGGAAAACCAACGAAAAGAGGGAGGAGGGAGCTGATGAATGGGGCTATTTTAATAATAATAACAATAATGATGTTGGTATTTAAGTGCTTACTATGTGCTTTAGCAGTATGTTTGGGTTTGTTCTCTGTCTCCCCCTTTTAGACTGTGAGCCCACTGTTGGGTAGGGACTGTCTCTATATGTTGCCAATTTGTACTTCCCAAGCGCTTAGTACAGTGCTCTGCACATAGTAAGCGCTCAATAAATACGATTGATGATGATGATGATGATGCTGTAACCACTGGGGTATATTCAAGGTAATCGGGTTGTCCCACGTGGGGCTCACAGCCTTAATCCCCATTTTACAGATGAGGTAACTGAGGCCCAGAGAATCAATCAATCAATCGTATTTATTGAGCGCTTACTGTGTGCAGAGCACTGTACTAAGCGCTTGGGAAGTACAAGTTGGCAACATATAGAGACAGTCCCTACCCAACAGTGGGCTCGCAGTCTAGAAGAAGTTGACTTGCCCAAAGTCACACAGCTGATGAGTGGCAGAGCCGGGATTAGAACCCACAACCTCTGACTCCCAAACCCGGGCTCTTTCCACTGAGCCACGCTGCTTCTCCTGCTTTTCCTTTCGGGGGGCGGCATTCTTTCTGCCACTGTTATTTCTCTCCCTTTAATGAACACGAAATTCACCTCGAGTTTCCAGCCCAATCCTAGAATAAATGATTTCAAAGAGATTTACTTCTTTTATCCAGAAGCCACTTTTCAGGCTGTTTCCGCCTTCAGCCGTTTTGGTTACTGCCCTTAGAAGGCATTTCTCTTGCCATCTCCATCCGGGGTTGATTTGTCCGAGGGACTGAAAATGCACTCGAGAGGCCTGCCTGAAGTTCATCTTCGCGCTTGAAATTCGTTCATTCAGTCATTCAATCGCATTTATTGAGCGCTTACTGTGTGCAGAGCACTGTACTAAGCACTTGGGAAGTACAAGTCGGCAACATATAGGGACAGTCCCTACCCAACAACGGGCTCACAGGCTAGAAGAGGGAGACAGACAACAAAACACTTACGAGAGCGCTCAGTAAATAGGACGATTTGACGGATTTATGAAAGCGTTCAGTAAATAGGACGATTTTAGGGATTTACGAGACCGCTTGGTAAATGGGCTGATTTTAAAAAGTTACGAAAGTGCTCAGTCATTACGGTTTTAGGGATTGACGAGCGCTCAGTAGATAGGACGATTTGACAGATTTCCGAAAGCGGTCAGTAAACAGGAGGATCTTAAGGATTTAGGAGTGCTCAGTAAATAGCCGACTTTACAGATTTACGAAAGCGCTCAGGAAATAGGCTGATTTGAAGGAGTTCAGTCATGACGATTTCTCAGCGCTTACAACAATGCTCAGCACCTAGTAAGCGTTTAACAAATACCACCGTTGACAAACTGCCGAAAGCGCTCAGTAAATAGGAGGATCTGATGGATTTAGGGGCACTCAGTAAATAGGCTGATTTCATTCAATCGTCAAATCCGTGATTTGACGAATTTCCGAGCACGCTCAGTAAATGGACTGATTTTAAGGAGTTACGAAAGCACTCAGCAAGAGATCATGGGTTCTAATCCCGCTTGCGGGGGTGGGGGGGGGAGAGAAAGACTTCACCCCCCTGCTCCAGGCATGTCAGAGTTGCAGCCCAAAGCCCACATGACCCACTAATAGGTTGACTACGGCCCATGATTGGCAGCTGGGAAGCAGAAGGGTGATAATAATAATAATTATGGTATTTGTCAAGCGCTTACTATGTGCCAGGCACTGCTATAAGCTCTGGGGTAGACACAGGGTAATCAGGTTGTCCCACGTCGGGCTCACACTTTTTATCCCCATTTTCCAGATGAGGTAACTGAGGCACAGAGAAGTTAAACGACTTGCCCAAGGTCACCCAGCGGACAAGTGGCAGAGGCGGGATTAGAACTCACATCCTCTGACTCCCAAACTCGTGCTCTTTCCACTAAGCCACGCTGCTTCTCTGAGCCCGCCCCTCATCTCCCTCCTCCGCTTACAGCCCCACTGCTTGTCCCACTCTGGACTGGGAAGGTTCCTGAGACCGTAGGAAGGATTCCCCCTCCCTGCCGTCTTGAAATAATAATGATGGCATTTGTTAAACGCCTCCTATGTGCAGAGCACTGTTCTAAGCGCTGGGGGGATACAAGGTGATCAAGTTGTCCCACGTGGGGCTCACAGTCTTAATCCCCATTTTACAGATGAGGTAACTGAGGCTCAGAGAAGTTAAGTGACTTGCCCAAGGTCACACAGCAGATATGTGGCAGAGTCGGGACTCGAACCCATGACCTCTGACTTCAAAGACCGTGCTCTTTCCACTAAGGGTTAGGAAATCCTGGAGGGTTAGGAAATCCTGGAGGGTAATTCCCAGCGCAGAATTCCCTCTAGCCCAGAGCAGGGACAGTGAGCCAAGGTGGTGGGAGAGGGGGCCCCCTAAGATGGATATTTCTCCTTCTGCTGTTTGGTGGCAGACTGAGAGGGGAAAAATCATAATCATAATAATTAGGGTATTTGTTAAGCACTTACTATGTGCCAGGCACTGTTCTAGGCGTTGGGTTGGATATGAGCAAATCGGGTTGGACACAGTCCCTGTCCCACGTGGGGCTCACGGTCTCAATCCCCGTTTTACAGATGAGGAAACTGAGGACCAGAGAAATGAAGTGATTGCCCAAGGCCACACAGCAGACAAGTGAAGGAGCAAGATTAGAACCCATGACCCCGGAGGCCTTCCCAGACTGAGCCCCCTCCTTCCTCTCCCCCACCCTACCTCCTTCCCCTCCCCACAGCACCTGTATATATGTTTGTACAGATTTATTCCTCTATCTATTTTACTTGTACATATTTACTATTCTATTTATTTTATTTAGTTAATGATGTGCATCAATAAATACGATTGAACGAATGAATGAATCCCCCCGCCCTACCCCCTTCCCCTCCCCACAGCACCTGTATATATGCTTGTACAGATTTATTACTCCATTTTACTTGTACATATTACTATTCTATTTATTTTATTTTGTTAATGATGTGCATCTAGCTTTACTTCTATTTATCCTGATGACTTGACACTGGTTCACATGTTTTGTTTTGTTGTCTGTCTCCCCCTGCTAGACTGTGAGTCCGTTGTTGAGTAGGGACCGTATCTATATGTTGCTGACTTGTACTTCCCAAGCGCTTAGTCCAGTGCTCTGCACACAGTAAGCGCTCAATAAATACGATTGAATGAATGAATGAATGACCTTCTGACTCTCAGGCCCGGACTCCATCCACTCTGCCATGCTACTTCTCATTCATTCATTCAATCATATTTATTGAGCGTTTACTGTGCACAAAATACTGTATTAAGCGCTTATAATGCTATTTGGTAGCGCTTATTATGTGCCAAACACTTTTCTAAGCCCTGGGTTAGATACAAGGTGATCAGGTTGTCCCATGTGGGGCTCCCAGTCTTCATCCCCATTTTCCAGATGAGGCAACTGAGGCCCAGAGAAGTGAAGTGACTCGCCCAAAGTCACACAGCTGACGAGTGGCGGAGCCGGGATTGGAACCCACTACCTCTGACTCCCAAGCCTGTGCTCTTTCCACTGAGCCACGCTGCTTCTCAGCACAGCAAGCGTGTGTGAATTCATTCAATCGTATTTATTGAGCGCTTACTGTGTGCAGAGCACTGTACTAAGCGCTTGGGAATAATAATAATAATGATGGCATTTATTAAGCGCTTACTATGTGCAAAGCACTGTTCTAAGCACTGGGGAGGTTACAAGGGTAATCAAGTTGTCCCAGAGGGGGCTCACAGTCTTAATCCCCATTTTACAGATGAGGGAACTGAGGCACAGAGAAGTTAAGTGACTTGCCCAAAGTCACACAGCTGATAAGTGGTGGAGCCGGGATTAGAACCCACTACCTCTGACTCCCAAGCCTGTGCTCTTTCCACTTAGCCACGGTGCTTCTCATCAGAGCAAACGTGCGTGAATTCATTCAATCGTATTTATTGAGCGCTTACTGTGTGCAGAGCACTGTACTAGGCGCTTGGGAAGTACAAGTTGGCAACATATAGGGACGGTCCCTACCCAACAACAGACTCACATGTGAGGGCGTTTGTGAGTGAGGGTATGTAGAGTTCTCCCTCAGACTTTCGCTGCCTATTCTTGCCTTCTATTCTCTGCTCTCTCTGTCTCTCTATCAATCAATCATATTTATTGAGCGCTTACTGTGTGCAGAGCACTGTACTAAGCGCTTGGGAAGTACAAGTTGGCAACATATAGAGACGGTCCCTACCCAACAGTGGGCTCACAGTCTAGGAGGGGGAGTCTTCTCTAGCCAGAGAAGCCGTGTGGCTCAGTGGATAGAGCCCGGGCTTGGGAGTCAGAGGTCACGGGTTCTAATCCCGGCTCCACCACTTGTCTGCTGGGTGAACTTGGGCAAGTCACTTCACTTCTCTGGGCCTCAGTGACCTCATCTGGAAAATGGAGACTAAGACTTGTGAGCCCTATGTGGGACTGGGACGGTGTCCAACTCAGTTACCTTGTACCTGCCCCAGTGCTTAGTACAGTGCCCGCCACATAGTAAGCACTTAGCAACTACCACAATTATTATTATTATTATTATTTTCCTCCAGTCTGTAAGATCGTTATGGGCAGGGAACACTTCTGCTAATTTTGTATTGTACTTTCCCAAACCCTTAGTACAGTGCTCTGCACACAGTAAGCGCTCAATAAATATGATTTCTCTCTCTCTCTTCTATCCTTTCCTCCCACATCACTCTTCCTTTCCTACTCTTTCCTTCCCCTTAATCTTGGACCGTTATTCCTGTCCCTAAAGAATCAATCAATCAATCAATCATATTTATTGAGCGCTTACTATGTGCAGAGCACTGTACTAAGCGCTTGGGAAGTACAAGTTGGCAACATATACAGTCCCTACCCAACAGTGGGCTCACAGTCTAAAAGGGGGAGACAGAGAACAAAACCAAACATACTAACAAAATAAAATAAATAGAATAGATATGTACAAGTAAAATAAATAGAGTAATCAATCAATCAATCAGTCATATTTATTGAGCACTTACTATGTGCAGAGCACTGTACTAAGTGCTTGGGAAGTACAAGTTGGCAACATATAGAAGCCATCAACCCACCAACTAACCACACCTCTGTAAGAAATAAAATGTTATCCCTACCAAGTAATATTTTTCCTAAATAATTTATTAGTAACTGGTAGCATTTTTAAGGTTCAGCATGATTATAGATATGCACAATTCAGTGCCTGGCAGATAGTAAGTGCTTAACCATATAACTCCACAAGCAGCCCAACAACCTCTGTTTTCAAATCTCTCTCAGAGTCCTGAAACCATGCTGGGTACCTTTGTGAGGGCAGGAACTGGGGTTCTTTTTTTTAATTTATTTTTTTAATCTCACTGTACTGTCCCAAGTATAGTGCCCTGCACACAGTAGGTACTCAAAAACTACTGATTTTATATAAAGCTAGTCTTATTTTTCATACAAATAATTTGTTTATTTATAAGAATCAAGGAAGCTCCCCACCTGCCCTGTGGAAAATTACGGCAGCTACTGTGCACTTAGTACAGTGCTAAGCGCTTAGTACAGTGCTCTGCACACAGTAAGCGCTCTATAAATACGATTGATGATGGTGTGAGCTTCTCGAGGACCAGGAATCATGGCTAATTCTCCCCCCTGTATTCTTTCCCAGTGCTTAGTACACAGTAAACTTTGAATGATATTATTATTACTACAAGTGAGCCTCTATATTTGCTGCTTTCTACTCCTCCACCCCTCCTGCCTTCACAGCACTTCCTACCTTTCTTAGGAAATCTGTACAAACTTATATATAGATGCTGGGGTGGGGATGAGGAGGGGAAGAGGAGAAAGGGGGCTCAGTCTGGGAAGGCCTAAATCAAGGTAACAATAAAAACAGAAGCTTGAATTCCTGAAAAAAAAAAAAGAATAAAAACTTAACATTTGCCCCCGTAGGTACCTTGAATTTCGCATTGGATTTTGTTTGACTTTTTGAATTTTTGTCTCTGGCTTTAGCCCCATTAGTTCAATTAATTCAGGTCTGTGTCCTTCTGCTGGATGGCTTTCTTGCTTCTTCTACATCCAAGCCTTCACCTTCTGCTCCAATGCTACTAACCTCCTCACCGGGCCTCGTTCTCGCCTGTCCCGCCGTCGTTCATTCATTCAATCATATTTATTGAGTGCTTACTGTGTGCAGAGCACTGGACTAAGCGCTTGGGAAGTACAAGTTGGCAACATATAGAGATGGACCCTACCCAACAATGGGCTCACGGTCTAGAAGGGGAAGACAGACAACAAAACAAAACATGTGGACAGGTGTCAAGTCATCAGAATAAATAGAAGTAAAGCTAGGTGCACATCATTAACAAAATAAATAGAATAGTAAATATGTACAAGTAAAATAAATAGGTTAATAAATCTGTACAAACTTATATACAGGTGCTGTGGGGAGGGGGAGAGGAGAAAGGGGGCTCAGTCTGGGAAGGCCTAAATCAAGATAACAATAAAAATAGAAGCTTGAATTCCTGAAATATAAAATGAATAAAAACTTAACATTTACCCCCATAGGAAGCTTGAATTTCACATTGGATTTTGTTTGACTTTTTGAATTTTTGTCTCTGGCGTTAACCCCATTAGTTCAATTAATTCAGGTCTATGGCTTTCTGCTGGATGGCTTTCTTGCTTCTTCTACATCCAAGCCTGCACCTTCTGCTCCTTTGCTACTAACCTCCTCACCGTGCCTCGTTCTCGCCTGTCCCGTCGCCATTCATTCATTCAATCGTATTTATTGGGCACTTACTGTGTGCAGAGCACTGTATTAAGCGCTTGGGAAGTACAAGTTGGCAACATATAGAGACGGACCCTACCCAACAACGGGCTCACAGTCTAGAAGGGGAAGATAGACAACAAAACAAAACATGTGGACAGGTGTCAAGTCATCAGAATAAATAGAAGTAAAGCTAAGTGCACATCATTAACAAAATAAATAGAATAGTAAATATGTACAAGTAAAATAAATAGGTTAATAAATCTGTACAAACTTATATACAGGTGCTGTGGTGGGGGGGGGGGGGAGAGGAGAAAGGGGGCTCAGTCTGGGAAGGCCTAAATCAAGGTAACAATAAAAATAGAAGCTTGAATTCCTGAAATATGAATAAAAACTTAACATTTACCCCCATAGGAAGCTTGAATTTCACATTGGATTTTGTTTGACTTTTTGAATTTTTGTCTCTGGCGTTAACCCCATTAGTTCAATTAATTCAGGTCTATGGCTTTCTGCTGGATGGCTTTCTTGCTTCTTCTACATCCGAGCCCACACCTTCTGCTCCTCTGCTACTAACCTCCTCACCGGGCCTTGTTCTCGCCTGTCCCGCTGTCATTCATTCATTCAATCGTATTATTGGGCACTTACTGTGTGCAGAGCACTGTACTAAGCGCTTGGGAAGTACAAGTTGGCAACATATAGAGACAACAATGGGCTCACGGGAAGGGGAAGAAAGACAACAAAACAAAACACGTGGACAGGTGTCAAGTCATCAGAATAAATAGAAGTAAAGCTAGGTGCACATCATTAACAAAATAAACAGAATAGTAAATATGTACAAGTAAATCTGTACAAACTTATATACAGGTGCGGTGAGGGGGAGGATCAGGAGGGGAAGAGGAGAAAAGGGGCTCAGTCTGGGAAGGCCTAAATCAAGGTAACAATAAAAACAGAAGCTTGAATTCCTGAAAAAAAAAAGAATAAAAACTTAACATTTGCCCCCATAGGTACCTTGAATTTCTTATTGGATTTTGTTTGACTTTTTGAATTTTTGTCTCTGGCGTTAGCCCCATTAGTTCCATTAATTCAGGTCTATGGCTTTCTGCTGGACGGCTCTCTTGGTTCTTCTACATCCGAACCCGCACCCTCTGCTCCTCTGCAACTAACCTCCTCACCGGGCCTCGTTCTCGCCTGTCCCGCCGTCAACCCCTGGCCCTCGTCCTACCTCTGGCCCGGAATGCCCTCCCTCCACACATCCACCAAACTAACAGGAGATAGGACAAAGGAACAGTCTGCACAGAGCAAACGCTCAATAAATACCACTGGTGATGATAAATATCGATGACTGACATAGGTCTCACAGCATGTAAGTAGTGGAGCAGGGACCGGAATCCTGATCTCCTGATTCCCAGGCCCGTGCTCTTTCTTCTGCCCTCCCTAACTCACCGAAATGCTGACGTACTGATTGAGATAATGAATATGCTTTGTACTTCTTGTCACTAAGGGCTAGATCGATTTGGTCTTGTGCTATTTTAGGGCAGAAGAGGGACCCATCATCATCATCAATCGTATTTATTGAGCGCTTACTGTGTGCAGAGCACTGTACTAAGCGCTTGGGAAGTACAAGTTGGTAACATATAGAGACAGTCCCTACCCAGCAGTGGGCTCACAGTCTAGCTATCTGATGGCTGAGCTGTAACTGTGATTAAACCTGTCCTCCTTTAATTTGATGAGAGTTCTTTGGTCTCGTTCTTAATAAAACAATGGCATTTAACCAGGTGACAGACTGGTGGCCAGGCTGGATCTTCAGGAATGCACTTAATAATTTTCAAATCCCTTTGTCTTGGGACACATCTGCTATCCCAAGACAATTTAAGGACAAATGGAGGAAAACATTCAAAGTTTAGCTTGCAATTATAATGGAATTTAAAAGTAAATGGCGTTTCAGAAATGCTTGAAGTGTCAGAGGCAATTAAGGTACTGTAGTCTTCCTTTTAAATTCCTGAAATGTCTATGAGTCCAAGACAGGGCGATGTAAACTATTTTAATGTGCATACCCAGGACAGCAATGGCAGGGTTATTTCAGAGCAATTAAAATGCAATGTGTGAGCTTGGGCAAATCACTTAACTTCTCTGTGCCTCAGTTACCTCACCCGTAAAATGGAGGTTAAGACTGTGAGCCCCATGTGGGACAGGGACTGTGTCCAACCTGATGGTCTTGTATCTCCCCTAGCACTTAGTACAGTGCCCTGCACATAGTAAGCACTTAAATACCATTAAAAAAAGTATTAACCCACCCACTGAGCCCCAGGATTAGATGGGGTTTATCTGCTTGTCTCCATAAGATTTATTCAGTCGTATTTATTGGGCGCTTCTTGTGTGCAAAGCACTGTACTAAACGCATGGGAGAGTATGATATAACAATAAACAGACACCTTCCCTGCCTCCAACAAATTCACAGTCTAGAGATTGGGCTTTTGTTTTGGATTTCTTTTGTGGGTCCTCTTCTCTTCCCAAGCATCTAGTGCCTTGCTCTGCAGCCCATCAATCAATCCATCAATCAGTGGAATTTATTGAGCACTTACTATGTGCAGAGCACTCTACCGCAGCACTTAGAACAGTGCTTGGAACATAGCAAGCCCCTAACAAATATCATCATCATCATTATTATTATTATTAACCTCCTGGGAGAGTAGGATATAACAGAATCAGCAGATACGTTCCCTGTCCATAATGAGCTTACAGTCTAGAGGGGGAGACAGACATTAATATAAATAAATAAATAAATTATGGATATGTACGTAAGTGCGCTTAGTACAGTGCTCTGCACACAGTAAGCGCTTAATAAATACGACTGAATGAATGACGTGGGGCTGAGGATGGGGTAAATGAAGGTTGCAAATCCAAGTGGGAAGGGGACAGAAAAAGGAAATGAGGGCTTAGTAGGGGAAGGCTTCTTTGAGGAAAAGTCATTTTAATAATAATAATAATAATCATGATGATGATGATGATGGCATCTGTTAAGCACTTACCATATGCCAAGCACTGCCAAGCTGTGGGGGTGGGGATAAAAGGTAATCAGGTTGTCCCACATGGGGCTCACAGTCTTAATCCCCATTTTACAGATGAAGTAACTGAAGCATGGAGAAGTAAATTGACTTACTTAAAGTCACACAGCTGACAAGTGGCGGAGCCGGAATTAGAACCCATGACCTCTGACTCCCAAGCCCGGGCTCTTTCCATTGAGCCACACTGAAGGCTTGAGGGTGGGGAGAGTGATCGTCTAGTGGATATGAAGAGCGAGGGAGTTCCAGGCCCGAGGCAGGACATGATGATGATGGTATTTGTTAAGCTCTTACTATGTGCCAAGCACTGTTCTAAGCACCGGGTTAGATGCAAGGTGATCAGGTTGTCCTGCATGGAGCTTACAGTCTTACTCCCCATTTTACAGATGAGGTAACTGAGGCACAGAGAAGTTAAGCAGGCTGAGCCCCCTCCTTCCTCTCCCCCTCCCCATCCCCCCCCACCCTACCTCCTTCCCCTCCCCACAGCACCTGTATATATGTTTGTACAGATTTATTACTACTACTACTAATGGCATTTATTAAGCGCTTACTATGTGCAAGGCACTGTTCTAAGCACTGGGGAGGTTACAAGGTGATCAGGTTGTCCCACGTGGGACTCACAGTTTTAATCCCCATTTTACAGATGAGGGAATTGAGGCTCAGAGAAGTGAAGTGACTTGCCCAAAGTCACACAGCTGACAATTGGTGGAGCTGGGATATGAACCCATGACCTCTAACTCCAAAGCCCGGGCTCTTTCCACTGAGCCACGCTGCTTCTCAAATATTACTCTATTTTACTTGGACATATTTACTATTCTATTTATTTTATTTTGTTAATATGTTTTGTTTTGTCGTCTGTCTCCCCCTTCTAGACTGTGAGCCCGCTGTTGGGTGGGGACCGTCTCTATATGTTGCCAACTTGTACTTCCCAAGCGCTTAGTACAGTGCTCTGCACACAGTAAGCGCTCAATAAATACGATTGAATGAATGAATGAATCAGCAACTTGCCCAGAGTCACCCAGCTGACAAGTGGCAGAGGCGGGATTAGAACCCACGACCCGTGACTCCCAAGTTCTTGCCACCAAGTCATGCTGCTTCTCACGGACGTGGACAAGGGGTTGGCGAAGAGGTAGATGAGATTGAGGTACAGTGTTTGTAGGATGGCTTTGGAGGAGTGAAATGTGGAGGCTGGGCTTTAGGAGTAAATCGGGGAGGTAAGGTAGGAGGGGGTGAGGTGACTGAGTGCTTTGAAGCCTAAGCTAAGAAGTCTCTGATGTTAGAGAAGCAGCGTGGCTCAGTGGAAAGAGCAGAGCTTTGGAGTCTGAGGTCATGGGTTCAAATTCTGACTCTGCCCATTGTCAGCTGTGTGACTCTGGGCAAGTCATTTAACTTCTCTGTGCCTCAGTTCCCTCATCTGTAAAATGGGGATTAAGACTGTGAGCCTCCCGTGGGACAACCTGATCTCCTTGTAACCTCCCCAGTGCTTAGAACAGTGCTTTGCACATAGTAAGCACTTAATAAATGCTATTATTATTATTATTATTGTGCGGAGGGAACCAGTGCTATTATTATTATTATTATTGTGCGGAGGGAACCAGTTGATACTGTTGTTGATGAGGATGAAAATGCTATTATTATTATTATTCTTGTGTGGAGGGAACCAGTTGATACTGTTGTTGATGAGGATGAAAATGCTATTATTATTATTGTTATTATTATTATTATTATTGTGTGGAGGGAACCAGTTGATACTGTTGTTGATGAGGATGACTTTTTCTCACCAATTGCTTTACTGTTATTTTATTTCTGTTTCAAGGGTGTGGAGTTCCCTGAGACAGCTAGGAGTTGCTCCCCACAGCCAAATTCCACAAGATATCCAAGGTGTCCCCTGTCAGTGAGTAAAAGAAGCACGTAAGGGAGATGAGTTAGTCTTTACTTCTGTTAAGGATCACCAAAAAGGAATGAATTTAACTTGCAGCAGGATGGATTTAGGTGAGCTATCAGGAAGGACTTCTTGAGTCTCAGGATCATGAGGTATCGAAACAGGTGAGCAAGAGGAGGTTTTGAAATTCTCTAGATAGTATTAAGGCTATAATTGAGAAGCAACGTGGCCTAGTGGAAAGAGCACATTCCTCGAGCCAGAGGGCCTGGGTTCTAATTCTGGCTCCGCCACCTGTCTGCACTTGACTTGTCTTTGCTTCAGTTATTTCATCTATTAAATGGGGATTAAGGCTGTGAGCCCTGTGTGGGACAGGGATGTGTCCAACCTGATTATCTTGTATATACCTCAGCGCTTAGTACAGTAACTGGCATATAGTAAGCCCTTAATAATTACCATTAAAAGAAATCAATCAATCAACAGTATTTATTGACCATCTGTTGTATATTACATGCAGTGTTTGGAAGGGTTCAAGTGGAATTAGTAATAATAATAATGATGGCATTTGTTAAGGGTTTACTATGTTCAACGCACTGTTCTAAGTGCTGGAGGGGGCTACAAGGTGATCAGTTTGTCCCACGTGGGGCTTCACAGTCTTAATCCCCATTTTACAGATGAGGTAACGGAGTCACAGAGGAGTTAAGTGACTTGCCCAAGGTCACACAGCTGACAGTTGGTGGAGCTGGGATTTGAACCCATGACCTCTGGCTCCCAAGCCTGGGCTCTTTCCATTGAGCCACGCTGCTTCTCTGCAGCCACGCAGTGGACACGATTCCTCTCCTAAAATAATTTACAATCTTAATAGGGATTGAACAGTGCTTTGCACATAGTAAGCACTTAATAAATGCTATTATTATTATTATTGTGTGGAGAGAATCAGTTGATACTGTTATTGATGAGGATGACTTTTTCTGGCCAATTGCTTTACGGTTATTTTATTTCTGTTTCAAGGGTGTGGAGTTCCCTGAGACAGCTAGGAAATGCTCCCCACAGCCAAATTCTAAATAATTTGAAAATCCTAAAATAATTTGCAGGTACGAGGAAGAAAGGAAAGGGAATAATAATGATGGTATTTGTTAAGCGCTTACTATCAATCAATCAACCGTATTTATTGAGCGCTGACTGTGTGCGGAGCACTAAGCACTGTTCTAAGTGCTGGATAATAATACTTTTGCTATTTGTTAAGCGCTCACTATGTGCAAATAATAATAATAATAATGTTGGTATTTGTTAAGCGCTTACTATGTGCAAAGCACTGTTCTAAGCGCTGGGGAGGATACAAGGTGATCGGGTTGCCCCATGTGGGGCTCACAATCTTAATCCCCGTTTTACAGATGAGGTAATTGAGGCCCAGAGAAGTTTAAGCGACTTGCCCAAAGTCAGAAAGCTGACAAGCGGAAGAGCCAGGATTTGAACCCGTGACCAAGCCCGTGCTGTTTCCCCTGAGCCACGGGGATGAATAAGTGATTCAGTAATGAGCTATGCAAGCTATTGTATATGTGCTAGGGGTGATACAGAGATGCTGCAGTGGAAGGTGGGAGGATAGAAACTGAGTAGATAAAAATGATCAGGGAAGGCTTCCTGGAGGGGGATGTGATTTTAGAAGGATTTTGAAAACGGGGAAAATTGCGGACTATTTTATAAGAAGGGAGGGAGAATTCTTAGGCGGTGGACGGTGGGGAGGAAGAGGTCAGTAGTGGGAGAGATGGAAGTGAGGCACAGTGAGTGGGTGGGGATTGTCTCTTATTTGTTGCCGAATCGTACTTTCCAAGCGCGTAGTACAGTGCTCTGCACAAAATAAGCGCTCGATAAATACGATTGAACGAATGAAAGAGAGGAATGAAGAGTGCAGGCTGGGGTGTAGTGGAAGAGAGCTGATCGAGAGATTTAAAGGCAATGATCAGGTGCTTCTTGAGACAGAGGCAATGGATAACCATTTGAGGGAGGAGTGAGGCTAGGCGTGCAAAAACAGCATTTTAGAAAAAAGATTGATAAATCAATCGATGACATTTGTGGAGTGCTTACTGGGCCCAGAGCACTGTACTAAGCATTTGGGAGAGGAAAATACTCTCTATCCAGATTCATTCATTCAATCGTATTTATTGAGCGCTTACTGTGTACAGAGCACTGTACTAAGCTCTTGGGAAGTCCAAGTTGGAAACATATAGAGACGGTCCCCACCCAACAGCGGGCTCACAGTCTAGAATTGAGACCATCCCCGCCCTTATGGAGTTTACAGTCTAGTAGGGGAGAGTGGCACGGAAATAAATCACACATCGGGGAAATGGGAGGGTATAAGAATAGGTATAGAAGTGCTTTGGGGCTAGAGAAGGGGTGACTATCAAGTCCTTAAGGAGTACGGCTCCAAGTCCATAGGTGATACAGACGAGAGGCAGAATAGGGCTTAGTAAAGGAAGTACTCTTGGGGGAAATGGGTTTCTGCAGTGCTCTGCACATAGTAAGCGCTCAATAAATACGATTGATGATGATGAAATGGGTTTGGAAGGTGGGGAGAACAGTGGTTTGTTCCAGAGTTTCAAGCCAGAGGTGGGCTGAAGGTCAGTGGCGAAACAGACGAGACTGAGATACAATCAATCAATCGTATTTATTGAGCGAGCTAGTAGGACGGGGCTAGAGGAGTGAAGTGTATGGGCTGGGATGGATTAGGAGATCAGAGAAGTAAGGTAGGAGGGGAAAGAGCTAATTGAGAACCTTAAAGTCAGTGGAAAAGGGTTTCTGTTTGATAATAATAATAATAATAATAATGGCATTTGTTAAGCGCTTACTATGTGCAAAGCACTGTTCTAAGCACTGGGGGGGATACAAGGTGATGAGGAGGTGGATGGATTTTAGGCAAGCTCTAGTTATGTTATAGTTATATAGTTTCTAGACTGTGAGCCCGTTTCTAGACCGTGAGCCCGTTGTTGGGTAGGGACCATCTCTATATGTTGCCGACTTGTACTTCCCAAGTGGTTAGTATAGTGCTCTGCACACAGGAAGCGCTCAATAAATACGATTAAATGAATGAATGAATGCCGACTTGTACGTCAATCGATCAATCAATCGTATTTATTGAGCGCTTACTGTGTGCAGAGCACTGGACTAAGCGCTTGGGAAGTACAAGTTGGCAACACATAGGGACGGTCCCTACCCAACAGCGGGCTCACAGTCTAGAAGGGGGAGACAGACAACAAAACAAAACATATTAACAAAATAAAATAAATAGAATAAATATGTACAAATAAAATAGAGTAATAAATACGTACAAACATATATACAGGTGCTGTGGGGAGGGGAAGGAGGTAAGGTGGGGATGGGGAGGGGGAGGATAAATGCCATTATTATGATGATTATTATTACCCCAGCACTTGGCACATAGTAAGCGTTTAATAAATTCCCTATTCATTTATTATTGAAATAAGGCCGAGTGCTTAGTACAGTGCTCTGTACACAGTAAGCGCTCAATAAATACAATTGAATGAATGAATGTGGTAGTTGTGACAAGTGTCTGGACCAGTATGGGGGAGTTGGGGGGGTCAATTGGATTTGAGAGGAAGGGGTGGGTCCTGGTATTGTTGTGGAGGAAAAGTTGACAGGATTTGGTGGTGGACTAGTATCGGTGTTGGAAGAGAGAGGAGTCAAAATTGCGAGCTTTAGTCAGTCAGTCGTATTTATTGAGCGCCTACTGTGTACAGCGAACTGTGCTAGGTGCTTGGGAGAGTACAATATAACAGAGGAGGAGACAGACATTACCAGAAATAAATAAATTACAGATTATGTAAATAAGCGCTGTGGGGCTGAGGGAGGGGTGACTAAAATCCCGGCTGGGCCATTTGTCAGCTGTGTGACTTTGGGCAAGTCACCTCACTTCTCTGGGCCTCAGTTCCCTCATCTGTAAAATGGGGATGAAGACTGTGAGCCTCCCGTGGGACAACCTGATCACCTTGTAACCTCCCCAGCGCTTAGAACAGTGCCTTGCACATAGTAAACGCTTAATAAATGCCATTATTATTATTATTATTAAAGGGTGTAAATCCTAGTGCAAGGGCCAGGCAGAAGGGAGTGGGAGAAGAGGAAGTGAGGGCTTAGGGAAGGTCTCTTGGAGGAGGTATGTTTATAATAGTAATAATAATAATACTAATGGTATTTGTTAAGCGCTTCCTATGAGCCAAGCACTGTTCTAAGCGCTGGGGTCTTGTCTTATGCCGTCAAGTTGTTTCCGACCCATAGCGAGACCACGGACGCATCTCTCCCAAGAAATCCCCACTTCCATCTGCAATCGTTCCGGTTGCGTATCCGTAGAGTTTCCTCGGTAAAATACGAAAGTGGTTTCCCACTGCCTTCCTCTGTGCCGTAAACTTGAGTCTCCGCCCTCGACTCTCTATACAAGGTAGTCAGGCTGTCCCACGTGGAGCTCACAGTCTTAACCCCCATTTTACAGATGAGGTAACTGAGGCCCAGAGAAGTTAAGCGACCCGCCCAGAGTCACACAGCTGACGAGCGGCAGAGGCGGGATCAGAACCCACGGCCTCTGGGTCAATAATAACTGATTTGCAACTGGGCCTGATGGAGGGCCTTGAGAGAGGGTGATTTCTATTACTCTATTTATTTATTTATTTTACTTGTACATATCTATTCTATTTATTTTATTTTGTTAGTATGCTTGGTTTTTTTTTTTCTCTCTGTCTCCCCCTTTTAGACTGTAAGCCCAATGTTGGGTAGGGACTGTCTCTATATGTTGCCAATTTGTACTTCCCAAGCGCTTAGTACAGTGCTCTGCACATAGTAAGCGCTCAATAAATTTGATTGATTGATTGATTGATTGATTTCCCTCAAATGAAAAGAATAGAGAAAAATGAATGGGGCAGTGAATTATCGAGAAGAAAAGAGAAAAAAGACTGGGGCAGCTAATTATCACTGGTACTGTTCTCGACGCTCAAGGTTGGTGAACCACCAGAGAGATTTGCTGAAGAAGGCTATAGAATTTTCTCTTCGGAGGGCTTTTCAGAGAAGACCAGTTGCCTGTTTAGGTAGGAAAAATTCTAAATGCAGGGAGATAAACCGAGATGACCCTTCCTGTCCCGCCATCGACCCCCGGCCCACGTCATCCCCCGGGCCTGGAATGCCCTCCCTCTGCCCCTCCGCCAAGCTAGCTCTCTTCCTCCCTTCAAGGCCCTGCTGAGAGCTCACCTCCTCCAGGAGGCCTTCCCACACTGAGCCCCTTCCTTCCTCTCCCCCTCGTCCCCGTCTCCATCCCCCCATCTTACCTCCTTCCCTTCCCCACAGCACCTGTATATATGTATATATGTTTGTACATATTTTTTTACTCTATTTATTTATTTATTTATTTTACTTGTACATATCTATTCTATTTATTTCATTCTGTTAGTATGTTTGGTTTTGTTCTCTGTCTCCCCCTTTTAGACTGTGAGCCCACTGTTGGGTAGGGACTGTCTCTAGATGTTGCCAATTTGTACTTCCCAAGCGCTTAGTACAGTGCTCTGCACATAGTAAGCGCTCAATAAATACGATTGATGATGATGATGATGATGTGACTTTTTTGATTTTTATCTGGAGTCTTCTGATGCTTGTCATTTGCTGATGACATCACTAGGAGGCAGTATAGTCCCATTGACTGACAGGTTTAGGAGCTGGTAGCCTTTCCTAATAATAATAATAATAATAATAATAATAATAATAGCAATAATAATGATAATTCCTCCTCCAGGAGGCCTTCCCAGACTGAGCCCCCTCCTTCCTCTCCCCTCGCCCCCCTCTCCATCCCCCCGTCTTACCTCCTTCCCTTCCCCACAGCACCTGTATAATAATAATAATAATAATAATGATGGCATTTATTAAGCGCTTACTATATGCAAAGCACTGTTCTAAGCGCTGGGAGGATACAAGGTGATCAGGTTGTCCCACGTGGGGCTCCCAGTCTTCATCCCCATTTTACAGATGAGGTAACTGAGGCCCCGAGAAGTCAAATGACTTGCCCAAAGTCACACAGCTGACAAGTGGCGGAGCCGGGATTTGAACCCATGACCTCTGACTCCAAAGCCCGGGCTCTTTCCACTGAGCCATACTGCTTCTCTATATATGTTTGTACATATTTATTACTCTATTTATTTTACTTGTACATATCTATTCTATTTATTTTATTTTGATAATATGTTTGGTTTTGTTCTCTGTCTCCCCCTTCTAGACTGTGAGCCCACTGTTGGGTAGGGACTGTCTCTATATGTTGCCAACTTGTACTTCCCAAGCGCTCAGTACAGTGCTCTGCATGCAGTAAGTGCTCAATAAATACGATTGATTGATTGATAATGGTACTTACTATGTGCCAAGCACTGTTCTAAACTCTGGGGCAGATACAAGTTAATCGGGTGGGACACATAGTACAGTGCTCTGCACACAGTAAGTGCTCAATAAATACGACTGAATGAATGAATGAATGAATTTTACCCATGGGGTAACTGAGGCACAGAGAAGTGGCTTGTCCAAGGTCACCCAGCAGAAGGGCAGTTAGCTGGTAGCCTTTCCTAATAATAATAATAATGATAATAACAATAATAATGATAATGGTACTTACTATGTGCCAGGCACTGTTCTAAACTCTGGGGCAGATACAAGTTAATCGGGTGGGACACATGGGGCTCACACTCTTAATCCCCATTTTAGACTGTGAGCCCACTGTTGGGTAGGGACCATCTCTATATGTTGTCAACTTGTACTTCCCAAGCGCTTAGTACAGTGCCCTGCACACAGTAAGTGCTCAATAAATACGATTGAATGAACGAATGAATGAATTTTACCCATGGGGTAACTGAGGCGCGGAGAAGTGAGTTGTCCAAGGTCACCCAGCAGAAGGGCAGTTAGCTGGTAGCCTTTCCTAATAATAATACTAATAATAACAATAATAATGATAATGGTACTTACTATGTTCCAAGCACTGTTCTAAACTCTGGGGTAGATACAAGTTAATCGGGTGGGACACATGGGGCTCACACTCTTAATCCCCATTTAACCCATGGGATAACTGAGGCGTAGAGAAGTGACTTGTCCAAGGTCACCCAGCAGAAGGGCAGTTAGACAAAGAACTTCCCGTCTCATCAGTTGGATTGCTTTTCTAAGTGGACTAGAACTCCAAAGTATCCCACAAAGGCATTGAGCCAGAAAGAGACATTTCTAGACAGAAATATGTTGCCAACTTGTACTTCCCAAGCGCTTAGTACAGTGCTCTGCACACAGTAAGAGCTCAATAAATACCATGGAATGAATGATTGAAATAAATTTCAATAAATACAATTGAATGAATGAATGTGGTAGTTGTGACAAGTGTCTGGACCAGTATTGGGGGGGGTCAATTGGATTTGAGAGGAAGGGGTGGATCCTGGAATTGTTGTGGAGGAAAAGTTGACAGGATTTGGTGGCGGACTAGTATCGGTGTTGGAAGAGAGAGGAGTCAAAGTTGTGGGCTTTAGTCAGTCAGTCGTATTTACTGAGCGCCTACTGTGTACAGAGAACTGTGCTAGGTGCTTGGGAGAGTACATTCTTTCACTCAAGTTGACAGGATTTGGTGGCGGACTAGTATCGGTGTTGGAAGAGAGGAGAGGAGTCAAAGTTGTGGGCTTTAGTCAGTCAGTCGTATTTATTGAGCGCCTACTGTGTACAGAGAACTGGGCTAGGTGCTTGGGAGAGTACAATCTTTCGTTCATATTTAGTGAGCGCTTACTGTGAGTCAAGGTTGTGGGCTTTAGTCAGTCAGTCGTATTTATTGAGCACCTACTGTGTACAGAGAACTGTGCTAGGTGCTTGGGAGAGTACAATCTTTCATTCCTATTTAGTGAGCGCTTATTGTGAGTCAAAGTTATGGGCTTTAGTCAGTCAGCCGTATTTATTGAGTGCCTACTGTGTTCAGAGAACTGTGCTAGGTGCTTGGGAGAGTACATTCTTTCACTCAAGTTGACAGGATTTGGTGGCGGACTAGTATCGGTGTTGGAAGAGAGGAGAGGAGTCAAAGTTGTGGGCTTTAGTCAGTCAGTCGTATTTATTGAGCGCCTACTGTGTACAGAGAACTGGGCTAGGTGCTTGGGAGAGTACAATCTTTCGTTCATATTTAGTGAGCGCTTACTGTGAGTCAAAGTTGTGGGCTTTAGTCAGTCAGTCGTATTTATTGAGCACCTATTGTGTACAGAGAACTGTGCTAGGTGCTTGGGAGAGTACATGCTTTCATTCAAGTTTACAGGATTTGGTAGCGGGCTAGTATCGGTGTTGGAAGAGAGGAGAGGAGTCAAAGTTGTGGGCTTTAGTCAGTCAGTCGTATTTATTGAGCACCTACTGTGTACAGAGAACTGTGCTAGGTGCTTGGGAGAGTACAATCTTTCATTCATATTTAGTGAGCGCTTACTGTGAGTCAAAGTTGTGGGCTTTAGTCAGTCAGTCATATTTATTGAGCACCTACTGTGTACAGAGAACTGTGCTAGGTGCTTGGGAGAGTACAATCTTTCATTCCTATTTAGTGAGCGCTTATTGTGAGTCAAAGTTATGGGCTTTAGTCAGTCAGCCGTATTTATTGAGTGCCTACTGTGTTCAGAGAACTGTGCTAGGTGCTTGGGAGAGTACATTCTTTCACTCAAGTTGACAGGATTTGGTGGCGGACTAGTATCGGTGTTGGAAGAGAGGAGAGGAGTCAAAGTTGTGGGCTTTAGTCAGTCAGTCGTATTTATTGAGCACCTACTGTGTACAGAGAACTGTGCTAGGTGCTTGGGAGAGTACAATCTTTCATTCATATTTAGTGAGCGCTTACTGTGAGTCAAAGTTGTGGGCTTTAGTCAGTCAGTCATATTTATTGAGCACCTACTGTGTACAGAGAACTGTGCTAGGTGCTTGGGAGAGTACATGCTTCATTCAAGTTGACAGGATTTGGTAGCGGACTAGTATCGGTGTCGGAAGAGAGGAGAGGAATCAAAGTTGTGGGCTTTAGTCAGTCAGTCGTATTTACTGAGCGCCTACTGTGTACAGAGAACTGTGCTAGGTGCTTGGGAGAGTACAATCTCTCATTCATATTTAGTGAGCGCTTACTGTGAGTCAAAGCTGTGGGCTTTAGTCAGTCGTATTTATTGAGTTCCTACTGCGTACAGAGAACTGTGCTTGGGAGAGTGCAATCTTTCATTCATATTTAGTGAGCACTTACTGTGAGTCAAAGTTATGGGCTTTAGTCGGTCAGTCATATTTATTGAGCACCTACTGTGTTCAGAGAACTGTGCTAGGTGCTTGGGAGAGTACATTCATTCAAGTTGACAGGATTTGGTGGCGGACTAGTATCGGTGTTGGAAGAGAGGAGAGGAATCAAAGTTGTGGGCTTTAGTCAGTCAGTCGTATTTATTGAGCGCCTACTGTGTACAGAGAACTGTGCTAGGTGTTTGGGAGAGTGCAATCTTTCATTCATATTTAGTGAGCGCTTACTGTGAGTCAAAGTTGTGGGCTTTAGTCAGTCAGTCATATTTATTGAGCACCTACTGTGTACAGAGAACTATGCTAGGTGCTTGGGAGAGTACATGCTTCATTCAAGTTGACAGGATTTGGTAGCGGACTAGTATCGGTGTTGGAAGAGAGGAGAGGAATCAAAGTTGTGGGCTTTAGTCAGTCAGTCGTATTTACTGAGCGCCTACTGTGTACAGAGAACTGTGCTAGGTGCTTGGGAGAGTACAATCTCTCATTCATATTTAGTGAGTGCTTACTGTGAGTCAAAGCTGTGGGCTTTAGTCAGTCGTATTTATTGAGTTCCTACTGCGTACAGAGAACTGTGCTTGGGAGAGTGCAATCTTTCATTCATATTTAGTGAGCACTTACTGTGAGTCAAAGTTTTGGGCTTTAGTCAGTCATTCGTATTTATTGAGCACCTACTGTGTACAGAGAACTGTGCTAGGTGCTTGGGAGAGTACATGCTTTCATTCAAGTTGACAGGATTTGGTAGTGGACTAGTGTCGGTGTTGGAAGAGAGGAGAGGAGTCAAAGCTGTGGGCTTTAGTCAGTCAGTCGTATTTATTGAGCCCCTACTGTGTACAGAGAACTGGGCTAGGTGCTTGCAAGAGTACAATCCTTCATTCATATTTAGTGAGCGCTTACTGTGAGTCAAAGTTGTGGGCTTTAGTCAGTCAGTTGTATTTATTGAGCACCTATTGTGTACAGAGAACTGTGCTAGGTGCTTGGGAGAGTACAATCTTTCATTCATATTTAGTGAGCACTTACTGTGAGTCAAAGTTGTGGGCTTTAGTCAGTCAGTCGTATTTATTGAGCACCTACTGTGTACAGAGAACTGTGCTAGGTGCTTGGGAGAGTACATGCTTTCATTCAAGTTGACAGGATTTGGTAGTGGACTAGTAGCGGTGTTGGAAGAGAGGAGAGGAGTCAAAGTTGTGGGCTTTAGTCAGTCAGTCGTATTTATTGAGCGCCTACTGTGTACAGAGAACTGTGCTAGGTGCTTGGGAGAGTGCAATCTTTCATTCATATTTAGTGAGCGCTTACTGTGAGTCAAAGCTGTGGGCTTTAGTCACTCAGTCGTATTTATTGAGTTCCTACTGTGTACAGAGAACTGTGCTTGGGAGAGTGCAATTTTTCATTCATATTTAGTGAGCACTTACAGTGAGTCAAAGTTGTGGGCTTTAGTCAGTCATTCGTATTTGTTGAGCACCTACTGTGTACAGAGAACTGTGCTAGGTGCTTGCGAGAGTACATGCTTTCATTCAAGTTGACAGGATTTGGTAGCGGACTAGAATCGGTGTTGGCAGAGAGGAGAGGAGTCAAAGTTGTGGGCTTTAGTCAGTCAGTCGTATTTATTGAGCGCCTACTGTGTACAGAGAACTGTGCTAGGTGCTTGGGAGAGTACAATCTTTCATTCATATTTAGTGAGCGCTTACTGTGAGTCAAAGTTGTGGGCTTTAGTCAGTCAGTAGTATTTATTGAGCTCCTACTGTGTACAGAGTACTGTGCTAGGTGCTTGGGAGAGTACAATCTTTCATTCATATTTAGTGAGCACTTACTGTGAGTCAAAGTTGTGGGCTTTAGTCAGTCAGTTGTATTTATTGAGCACCTACTGTGTACAGAGAACTGTGCTAGGTGCTTGGGAGAGTACATTCTTTCATTCAAGTTGACAGGATTTGGTGGCGGACTAGTATCGGTGTTGGAAGAGAAGAGAGGAGTCAAAATTGTGGGCTTTAGTCAGTCAGTCGTATTTATTGAGCGCCTACTGTGTACAGAGAACTGTGCTAGGTGCTTAGGAGAGTACAATCTTTCATTCATATTTAGTGAGCGCTTACTGTGAGTCAAAGTTGTGGGCTTTAGTCAGTCAGTCATATTTATTGAGCACCTACTGTGTACAGAGAACTGTGCTAGGTGCTTGGGAGAGTGCAATCTTTCATTCATATTTAGTGAGCACTTACTGTGAGTCAAAGTTATGGGCTTTAGTCAGTCAGTCGTATTTATTGAGCGCCTACTGTGTTCAGAGAACTGTGCTAGGTGCTTGGGAGAGTACAATCTTTCATTCCTATTTAGTGAGCGCTTACTGTGAGCAAAGCACTGTACTAAATGCACCTGGGGAAGCATCGTGGCTTAGTGGAAAGAGCACGGGCTTCAGAGTGAGATGACGTGAGTTCTAATCCCGGCTCCATCACTTGTCTGCTGTGTGACCTTGGGCAAGTCACTTGACTTCTCTCAGTTACCTCATCTGGAAGATGGGGATTAAGACTGTGAGCCCCACGTGGGGCAACCTGATTACCTTGCATCTAGCCTAGCGCTTAGAACAGTAAGCGCTTAACAAATACCATTATTACCATTATTATTATTTTTATTATAGTACCACATTTCACTGTGGGCTGGAAGGGCCCAAAGCCTAGTGGTTCTTTGTCATGCAATGATGTTGAAGGTGAACACACACCCAAGGGAACAGTTCCTTTTCTGTCTCACACTCATCAAATGCCCTCAGAGTATCTTGGGTTTTTTCTTTTTTTAAAAAATGGTATTTGTTAAGCGCTTACTGTTTCAAAGTCCTCTTTTAGGGTTCCTTCAGGGGATGATTGGAACCTTACTTCAGATATTCTTTTTTTTTTTTTTTTTTAGGGAAGGAGATTAGGAAAGTCAGGAAAGAAGTGCCCAGTAGCATCTCCCCAGTTTGGCTTTAAATCAATTAATCAGGATTTATCGAGCACCCCCTGGGTACAGAACACTATCCTAAGCCTTTGGGATAGTACAGAGAGTTAGATGATCCCTGCCTTCAAGGAACTTACGGCCTTGTGGGGAAAACAGTCCTGGAAAAGAAATCCAGGCTGGTCTCCTTTTTCCTTTCTCCCCAACTGTGGTGAGGGTTTCTGTTAAGACCTGCTCCCTGGCTATCCCAGACTGAGCCCCCGCATTTTAATAATAATAATAATAATAATAATAATAATAATGGCATTTGTTAAGCGCTTACTATGTGCAAAGCACTGTTCTAAGCGCTGGGTGATACAAGGTGATCATGTTGTCCCACGTGGGACTCCCAGTCTTAATCCCCATTTTACAGATGAGGTAACTGAGGCTTCCTCTGCTCCCCCTTCCCTCCCCATCGCCCCGACTCCCTCCCTCTGCTCTACCCCCCCCCCCCCCCCCGCCCTCCCCACAGCCCTTGGGCATATATTTATCATTCTATTTATTTTATTAATGATGTGTATATAGCTATAATTCTATTTATATTGATGCTATTTTTTAAAATGACATTTATTAAGCGCTTACTATGTGCAAAGCACTGTTCTAAACCCTGGGGAGGTGACAAGGCGATCAGGGTGTCCCACAGGGGGCTCACAGTCTTCACCCCCATTGTACAGATGAGGGAACTGAGGCCCAGAGAAGTCAAGTGACTTGCCCAAAGTCGCACAGCTGACAATTGGCAGAGGCGGCATTCGAACCCATGACCTCTGACTCCAAAGCCCGGGCTCTTTCCACTGAGACACGCTGCCTCTCTGATGCCTGTCTACTTGTTCTGTTTCATTTTGTTGTCTGTCTCCCCCCTTCTAGACTGTGAGCCCGTTGTTGGGTAGGGATCGTCTCTCTCTGTTGCCAAATTGTCCTTCCCAACCGCTTAGTCCAGTGCTCTGCACACAGTAAGTGCTCAATAAATAAATAAAATTAAATATAGAATATAAAATATAATTTTATTAAATATAATTTGAGCGCTCAATAAAAGCGCTCAAGTAAGATGCTCTGAGAAGCAGCGTGGCTCAGTGGAAAGAGCCCAGGCTTTGGAGTCAGGGGTCATGGGGTTGAATCCCGGCTCCGCCACTTGTCAGCTGTGTGACTTTGGGCAAGTCACTTCACTTCTCTGGGCCTCAGTTACCTCATCTGTAAAATGGGGATGAAGACCGTGAGCCCCACGTGGGACAACCTGATCTCCTTGTAACCTCCCCAGTGCTTAGAACAGTGCTTTGCACATAGTAAGCGCTTAATAAATGCCATCATCATCATCATCATTATTATTAAATACGATTGAATGAAGGTATGACTATCAAAGCCCTACAAAAATCTTGTCTCCAAGAAGCCTTCTCTGACTAACTCCTCTTCTCCCCACCCTATTTTCCCTCCCTTCTTATGCCCTCAGTTCTTAACCCCTAAGTGTTTAGGTACTTCATTCACTCACTCACTCACTCATTCACTCACTTATTCACTCACTCACTTTCATTTATTCATTCCCTCACTCACTCTCTCACTCACTTTCATTCATTCCCTCACTCTCTCACTCACTAATTCCCTCACTCTCATTCCCTCACTCACTCATTCCCTCACTCATTCACTCATTCCCTCACTCTCATTCCCTCACTCACTCATTCCCTCACTCATTCACTCATTCCCTCACTCACTCATTCCCTCACTCATTCACTCATTCCCTCACTCATTCACTCATTCCCTCACTCTCATTCCCTCACTCACTCATTCCCTCACTCATTCACTCATTCCCTCACTCACTCATTCCCTCACTCATTCACTCATTCCCTCACTCATTCCCTCATTCTCTCACTCTCATTCTCTCACTCTCATTCCCTCACTCTCATTCCCTCACTCATTCTCTCACTCTCATTCCCTCACTCTCATTCCCTCACTCTCATTCCCTCACTCTCATTCCCTCACTCATTCTCTCACTCTCATTCTCTCACTCTCTTATTCTCTCACTCTCATTCCCTCACTCTCATTCCCTCACTCTCATCCCCTCACTCTCATCCCCTCACTCTCATTCCCTCACTCACTCCCTCACTCATTCCCTCACTCACTTTCATTCATTCATTCCCTCACTCACTTTCACTCATTCACCCACTTTCATTCATTCACTTACTCATTCACTCACTCACTCATTCCCTCCCTCCCTCCCTCCCTCATTCATTCATTCATCCAGGGCCTGGAATGCCCTCCCTCTGCCCATCCGCCAAGCTCGCTCTCTTCCTCCCTTCAAGGCCCTACTGAGAGCTCACCTCCTCCAGGAGGCCTTCCCAGACTGAGCCCCTTCCTTCCTCTCCCCCTCGTCCCCCTGTCCATCCCCCCATCTTACCTCCTTCCCTTCCCCACAGCACCTGTATACATGTGTATATGTTTGTACATATTTATTACTCTATTTATTTTACTTGTACACATCTATTCTATTTATTTTATTTTGTTACTATGTTTGGTTTGGTTTGGTTGTCCGTCTCCCCCTTCTAGACTGTGAGCCCGCTGTTGGGTAGGGACTGTCTCTATATGTTGCCACCTTGTCCTTCCCAAGCGCTTAGCCCAGTGCTCTGCACACAGTAAGCGCTCAATAAATACGATTGATTGATTGGTTGATTGATTGACCCATCCACCCACTCAGTCACGCCTCGGCAGATGGGGGCGCGGCCTGTGCCCGATGGGGGCGTGGTCTCCGCCCGCGGGGGGCGTGGCTTCCCTCCGCCGGGGCACCTCCTCCTCCTCCTCCTCCTGCTCCTCCCCGGCCTGCCGTCCGTCCGGCCATCCGGCCGCCCGCCCGCCCGCCTCACGATGTCCCTCCCCAAAGGTAAGAGCCGGGACGCCGAGGGGTCGCGCCCACGCGCGCGCACACACACACACACACACACACACACACACACCTCTCCCCCCCCCCCGGGGGTCAGTCACTCCCCCTTCCCCCTCCCACAGCCCTGGGGATCACACAAACACACCCCGATGTCACCCCCCACCCTCCCCCGCCACACACCCCAGGGTCTCTCTCTCTCTCTCTCTCTCTGTCTCTCTCTCCACACACGCACGCACACACACACACACACACACACACACACACACCGCCTCCCCCCACCCTCCGGGGTAACTCACCCTTCTCCCCCCCCCACGGGTGTACACACACACACACACACACACGCACACACATACACACACCCTGGGGTCACTCACCCCTCTCCCCCCACACCCCTGGGTGTGTACACCCCCCCCCCCCACACACACACACCCGGGATCACTCCTGGGCTCACACAAACACACACCCCAGGGTCACCCCTGGGGGGGGGTCTCACTCACTCTCTCTCTCTCTCTCTCTCTCTCTCTCTCTCACACACACACACACACACACACACACACACACACACGCTGGGGTCACCCACACATGCCAGGGTCACCCCTGGGCGGGGGGGGGTCTCAGTCACTCACACACACACCCCTGGGGTCAACCACATATGCCAGGGTCACCCGGGGCGGGGGGGGGGGACTCACTCACTCACACACACACACCCCTGGGGTAACCCACACATGCCAGGGTCACCCCGGGGCGGGGGGGGGACTCACTCACTCACACACACACCCCTGGAGTTACCCACACATGCCAGGGTCACCCCTGGGGGGCGGGGGGGTCTCACTCACTCACTCACACACACACACACCCCTGGGGTCACCCACACATGCCAGGGTCACCCCCTCCCCTCCACCACACCACACACCCTGTGGTCACCACTGTTCAAAACTCTGGGCTGGATACAGGTTGGATACAGCTCCGGCCCCAATCTCTCCCTTAAACCCGGCTCTGATGGCCAATTTTGGCCCATTTCCCCTTCGTGTCAAACACCGTTCTTCTGATGGCCAATTTTGGCCCATTTCCCCTTCGTGTCAAACACCGTTCTTCTGATGGCCAATTTTGGCCCATTTCCCCTTCGTGTCAAACCCCGTTCTAAGCGCTGGGCTTGATACAGGTTGGGCACAGTCCCAGTCCTACACAGGGCGCCCAGCTCGGGTGTGTCTGATGTCAATTTTTGCCCCACTCCACTTACTATGTGTCAAACACTGTTCTAAGCGCTGGGGTAGATGCAGGTTGGACACAGTCCCAGTCCCACGTGGGGCGTTCAGTCACTAGTGTCAGATTTGGCCCCGCATCCCGAGACGGCTGCCCCTCTTCTCACCCCATCTTCTCTCCCTGTGGTGGCAAACTTGCACCTGAGGCGTAGGAGAATCCCAGCGGATCCCTTCCGCGGTGTTCCTCTGCCCTGCCTTCAAGTGTCACAGATGAATTTAACATTTCTTATTAGCCGCGGGCAGGGCCTCCTTCCCGCCTCAGGTTCCGAGAACTTTCCGAAAGGTAAAGCCAGGCACTCGTTGCCTCTCGGATGATTTTTTGCCATCCCCGTAGCAGAGTTGGGCTGCCCACGGGACCGACGGAGACGTTCTGGGAAGAGGAAACCGTGTCCTGTTCATTCCTCCCCACCGTGTAGGCTCTTTCCTGGAAATTCAGAGGAGGCGGTAGAAGCGGAGAACGGTTTGTCATTGAGGGGGGAATGCAGGTCATCCCAGGGAAACGGGGGGACATTTGCAGAAAAGGAGATGCATTGAACTTGGCACTTCAGCCTGGTTTGAGGAAGAATCCTTAATCTGGTTCAGCAGCAGTCGGGGGGCTCTAAGCAACAAGTTTTTCAGTGCCCGGGCCTCTGGAGTCCAGAGGAAGCAGGTCCTAGTAGAGAGTCCTATTGCAGGATGGAAGAAGAAACAGAAGCTTTCTGATGGATAGGTTTGTAAACTCTGAATACCAGTGAAGTCAGGGCCCGGGGATCCGAGGCAGCAATTACAGTTCTCAGGTTGGTTTGTTTCCTGAGGATTGTGAAAGGAGGGGAAGCCCCTCAGTGAGCAGGTTTCTCACTTTTTTCAATCCTGCCCTAAAAAAACAAACTCTGAAGGGAAATTGTGTTATGTATTGGGCAGCAGGACGGGGGGCGGCGGGTCTCCCGGGGAAGGCCGTATCTGTCACCTTTGTGGATTCTGCCGCATCACTTTCAATGACCCAAGTCCTCAAGTATGGACTGGCTGGGGGCTGTACATTATTTAGGTCAGCAGGATTATTAAGGCGCAATTACGTCTTGCATAAATGCAGATGCCAGGATACCTGACCGTTGCCCAACTGTCCGTGAGTAACGATTGAAATACTCAGTAAAGGAACCGTGGGGAGCTGGCATGTCAAGGAATAACATGCTTTTCATAGTTTCAGAGGCATTCACAGGTGGGTAAATAGGAGACCTCCCAAGTTCGGCTCCTTTGCCACCAAAGTTAGGCGGTTGAGATCAGGACTATATTTTGAAGGATTTGTTGCTCGAAGATATTTGTGCGGGGCGGTCGTACTTTCTGACGTACCAACTTTTGAATGCACAGCCCCCGCCGCTTGCTGAACACTTCAGCATGGTGGGTGGGAGGTTAAATAATGATATAGGGGGCTTGGAGGGCGGGGAACCTATGAAATGAAGTGAGCTAGGGTGGGGATAGTTGGGGATAGAGGAGCAGTGTGGCCTCATGATGCTATTGATGCCTGTTTGTTTTGATGTCTGTCTCCTCCCTTCTAGACAGTAAGCCCATTGTGGCCAGGGGTTGCCTCTATTTGTTGCTGAATTGTACTTCCCAAGTGCTTGGTGCAGCGCTCTGCACACAGTAAGCGCTCAATAAATATGATTGATTGATTGCTCTGCACACAGTAAGCACTCAGTAAATACCATTGAATGAATGAATGGAAAGATCACCGGCCTGAGAGTCAGAGGGCCTGAGTTCTAATCCCGGCACTCCCATGAGCCCGGCTTGTGACCTCAAGCAGGTCACCAAACTTCTCTGTACCTCAGTTTCCCTATTTGTAGAAAGGGGATTAAATTCCTGTTCTCCCTCTGCTTGAGCCCTGTGGAAGACAGGGACTGGGACGTGATTATCTTGATTCTACCCCAGTACGAGAAGGCAGAAACAGCATGGCATAGTGGGTAGAGCACGGGCCTGGGCGTCAGAAGGTCATGGATTCTAATCCAGGCCCCACCACTTGTCTGCTGTGTGGATTTGGGCAAGTCATTTCACTTCTCTGGGCCTCAGTTACCTCATCTGTAAAATGGGGATTGAGACTGTGAGCCCCTCGTGGGCCAGGGACTGTGCCCAACTCGATTTTCACGTATCCACCCCAGCGCTCAGCACAGTGCCTGACACATAGTAAGGGTCTTAACACATACCACAGTTATAATAATAATAATAATAGTGATGGCATTTGTTAAGCGCTTGCTATGTGCAGAGCACTGTTCTAAGCACTGGGGGAGATACAAGGTGATCAAGTTGTCCCGCGTGGGGCTCACAGTCTTCATCCCCATTTTACAGATGAGGTAACTGAGGCTCAGAGAAGTGAAGTGACTTGCCCAAGGTCACACAGCAGACATGTGGCTGAGCCGGGATTCGAACCCATGACCTCTGACTCCAAAGCCCGGGCTCTTTCCACTGAGCCACGCTGCTATTATTCCTGTTAGCACTCCAGGGCTCGACCCAGAAGTACTTAACAGATACAGTTTTTATTAGCTGTGTGTGCAGCTCCAGATACCTGCTTGCACACTAGCCTTTTGTACTCTCCAAAGTGTTTAGTATGGCGCTACACATAGCTGGTGTTCAACGGTAATATTTTTTTTTATTATTTGGCTGGTTGTCCGGCTGGTGTTCCACGGCAACTTTGGATGCTTTCCCGGGCCCTGGGGTCAGGCTGAGGGGAAGGAAGGAGGGAGGAAGGTGGCCTACCCATCTCCGCATCAAACAGGAACTCCTCACCATTGGCTTAAAACACTGTATCTCCTTGCCCCCTCTTCCCTCACTACTCTCCTACTACAAGCCAGCCTGCACACTCCGCTCCTCTGACGCTAACCCTCTCAACTGCACCTACATCTCATCCCAGCTCCACCACTTGTCAGCTGTGTGACTTTGGGCAAGTCACTTAACTTCTCTGTGCCTCAGTTCCCTCATCTGTAAAATGGGGATTAAGACTGGGAGCCCCCCGTGGGACAACCTGATCTCCTTGGAACCTTCCCAGTGCTTAGAACAGTGCTTTGCACATAGTAAGCACTTAATAAATGCCATCATTATTAGTATTATTATCAGTCTCACCACCGACCCCTCGCCCACATCTTCCATCTGGCCCGGAACGCCCTTCCCTCCTCAAATCTGGCAAGTCATGCATTAATTCACTCAATCGTATTTATTGAGCGCTTACCGTGTGCAGAGCACTGGACTAAGCGCTTGGGAAGTCCAAGTTGGCAACATCTAGAGACAGTCCCTACCCAGCAGCGGGCTCACAGTCTAGATGGGGGAGACAGACAACAAAACAAAACATATTAACAAAATTAAAGTAATAGAATAAATATGTGCAAATAAAATAGAGTAATAAATACGTACAAACATATATACATATATACAGGTGCTGTGGGGAGGGGAAGGAGTCCTCTCCCCTCCTTCAAAGCCTTATTGAAGGCACGTCTCCTCCAAGAGGCCTTCCTTGATTAAGCTCCCCCTTCCTCTTCTCCCACTCCCTTCTGCGTCACCCTGACACGCTCCCCTTATTCACCCCCCCGCCAGCCCCACGGTACTTAAGCACATAGCTGTAATTTATTTGTTTATATTAATGTCTGTCTCCCCCGCTAGACTGTAACTGCATCAGTTTATTTGTATATTGTGATGATGATGATGATGATGGTATTTAAGTGCTTACTGTGTGCAAAGCACTGTTCTAAGCACTGAGGGGATACCAGGCGATCAGGTTGTCCCCCGTGGGGCTCGCAGTCTTAATCCCCATTTTACAGATGAGGTAACTGAGGCCCAGAGAAGTGAAGTGACTTGCCCAAAGTCACACAGCGTGAGAAGCAGCGTGGCTCACTGGAAAGAGCACCGGCTTTGGAGGCAGAGGTTATGGGTTCAAATCCCCGCTCCGCCAACTGTCAGCTGTGTGACGTTGGGCAAGTCACTTCTCTGTGCCTCAGTTCCCTCATCTGTAAAATGGGGATTAAAACTGTGAGCCCCCTGTGGGACAACCTGATCACCTTGAATCCTCCTCAGCGCTTAGAACAGTGCTTTGCACATAGTAAGCGCTTAACAAATGCCATCATTATTATTATTAAGTGACGGAGCCGGGATTTGAACCCGTGACCTCTGACTCCAAAGCCCGGGCTCTTTCCACTGCGCCATGCTGCGTACTCTCCCGAAAGCTTAGTAAAGTGCTCTGCACACAGTTAGGTGCTCAATAAATGTGAATGAATGAATGAGTGAAAGGATGGGGGGAAGACTGTGGCTTGAGGGGTGTACTGGAAAGAGAGATTTTTCTGGGGAGGAATTCTGGCCCGAGGGGCCCCCGTTTGCAGCTCAAGGATGGCGAGTCGGGTTTATACCGTCACCCCCTGTCCCCTTCCCCTCAGGACCCAGGCACCCTCTCTTCCCCCCAAAATGCAGCTCCATTCTTGCAGGCGAGTTGGGCCTGGGCTGTTCCCAGTGTGCGGCGGCGGAGAGGACCGTAGCTTGAGCCCGCCAGCTGCTCGTGACAGAAGCAAATCTTTTCCGGGCAGTGCTGTAACTTCTCTAGGTGACTATAAATGACAATGATTGCAGTTGCTCTGGAGGAGGAATAAACATATTATGTTCGATGTCTTTAAAGAGAAAGATGATTTAATAGGTGGTTGATCAGAGAGCTGATGGCATCATTGGGTTGCTTGCTTTGCCCACCTCTGAGGCAGATTTCCCCTCCTCCTCGTCCTTCAGTCAGTGGTGAGTGCTCACTGTTTGCAGAGTATAATAACGATAATAATAATAATGATGGCATTTATTAAGCGCTTACTACGTGCGAAGCACAGTATAACAGAGTTGCTAGACACATATCCTGCCCACAAGGAGCTTATAGTCTAGAGGGGGAGAATCCTCTCCCATCGCCACCCCAGAAGTGCATTGGCCTTGCAACTCCGTCGGCAGAGGTATTTGTTGGAGAGGGCAAAGCCGGACTTCTTTGCCCACGTGATTTGGCGTCATTTCTTCCAAGTTGGCGTGCCCTAGGAAAGTTTCCCGATATTAGATCTGAGCAGTTGCTCTTTACCGATGTCTGACTCCATCTAAAAATTCAAATTGCACTGCTACTTCTTCTGGCTTTTCTTTCGATGTAGACTGGTTCCACATTAGCTCCTTCGCCTGTGCTTACGTAGTCAACCATCGAATGATGCAAATAAGCAGTCATGGCTAGCTCACTGCTTGGTGGGAGCGGTGCGGGTGTCTACGTAAATGCCCATCTTCTCTGTTGACTCTGCCTTTTCTCTCTTTTCAACCAAAAGAATTGAACAAGGCAGGGAGGGGTTGGTTAACCTTAAGGATCTGTTACATTTTTCATCTTTTAGCTTCCTTCCTTGACTCCTCCTTGTAGCCAAATTCTTTGCAGCCAGTGACACACGGAGGTGGTTGTGGCTCCCTTCCTATAATAATAATAATAATTCCTCCCTTCAAGGCCCTGCTGAGAGCTCACCTCCTCCAGGAGGCCTTCCCAGACTGAGCCCCTTCCTTCCTCTCCCCCTCGTCCCCCTCTCCATCCCCCTATCTTACCTCCTTCCCTTCCCTACAGCACCTGTGTATATGTATATATGTTTGTACATATTTATTACTCTATTTTACTTGTACGTATCTATCCTATTTATTTTATTTTGTTAGTATGTTTGGTTTTGTTCTCTGTCTCCCCCTTTTAGACTGTGAGCCCACTGTTGGGTAGGGACTGTCTCTATATGTTGCCAATTTGTACTTCCCAAGGGCTTAGTACAGTGCTCTGCACATAGTAAGCGCTCAATAAATACGATTGATGATGATGATGATGATGTGGCTCTCCAGGGTTAATGGGTTAAACGTCTTCAGAAAGGTGCGGCACCGAGGCACACGTCTGTCTTTTCCCCAGCCCCTCTGACCCTACAGTACTTCAAGAGGCAAAGTTTCATTAGTAGCCAGGCAAGAAGCTCCGTCTGCTGCTCCCTTTTCAAAGGAAAGCCCGTGTTCTCCTTCATCGGATGTTGCCGTCAGTTATAGCAGAGTCAGTGTCGATTTTCCACGCCTCGCCGATCTGAACCTCCCGAGCTGTAGCTTGTGATACACCTTCCTGCGAGTCCGATACAGATGAGTGAAAACAAAACCTGCGGGAGGAGGGGGAAGGAAGGGGGTGTCGGGTCCCTCCCCCGGGTTTAAAACAGTGGCACGGAACTGTGCGGCTTTGGATTTGGAGTAGAGTTTTTGGCATTTCGGCCCTGACCCTTATCGTCTATTTAGTGTTTACTTTAAGCCATCTCCTTTGGCCACCACTGTCCGCCATGTGAGCGTGTGTCACGGACGGGGGGGAATTCTTGACCTCTGACCCCTCGCTGCTTTTCTTCCTGAGTTGCCCCGAAATGGATGGAGTGTGGAGGTCGAGGGGGATTTCCCCGGCCCTCGGGGTGACGCACGGGAAACGGTCTCCCGGGGGGGGGGGGGCTCGTGGTGAGTTGGTGCTCCGATCCGGCAGAGTGCTTAGCTCCTCCAGGAGGGAGAGTGGACACTGAGGCCTCTAGTGCAGCCCAGATTGACTCAGCGGGGATAAAATGCTACTGAATGGAGTTGCTGACTCACAGGCAGAGCATGCATGCTGCAACTGGCCTCTCTGCAGGCTTCCCAACTTAAAAGGGCAATAGCCAGCTCTTCCCCAGGGTAAGATGCCTCAACGAGGGCAGTGCTCTCCTTTCCTGGCTTGGAAGGGGTGCCGCAGAGGGCGGAAAGTAGGGAGAGACGTGATTGGGAGCAGCCAAGTGGCTCCATCTTTATTATCCACAGAAATCATCCTGCTCATCCTGTTCCCCTCCTGAGGCTCGCATCTGCCTCTGGGTGAGCTCCCCGAACTGAGGCTAGCAGCGATGGCTCCCTGAGTCCGATCGTGGCTAATAATAATACTAATGATCGTGGTATCTGTTAAGCTCTCACTTGCGCTGAGCGCTGGGGCGGCTGCAGGCAAATCGGGTCAGACGCAGGTCCCGTCCCGAGCGGGGCTCACAGTCTTAATCCCCATTTTACGGATGAGGTAACTGAGGCACGGAGAAGTGAAGTGAGTCGTCTAAGGTCACACAGCAGACAAGAGAAGCAGCGTGGCTCAGTGGAAAAAGCCCGGGCTTTGGAGTCAGAGGCCATGGGTTCCAATCCCGGCTCCGCCGCTTGTCAGCTGTGTGACTTTGGGCGAGTCACTTCACTTCTCTGGGCCTCAGTTCCCTCATCTGTAAAATGGGAATGAAGACTGTGAGCCCCACGTGGGACAACCTGGTCACCTTGTATCTACCCCAGCGCTTAGAACAGTGCTTGGCACGTAGTAAGTGCTTAACAAATACCAACATTACTATCATTATTATTATTATTAAGTGGCAGAGCCGGGATTAGAACCCACGACCTTCTGACTCCCAGGCTTGTGGTGTAGCCACTAGGCCATGCTGCTTCTCCCAGAAATTGTGGCATTATCTTTTAGACATGGCTCAAACAGGGCCCTTCACACCCATGCTTAAGGAATTAATGAACCCACTGGGGAAAGATGTTCTGTAAATGCAGAAGGATGATAAGCCGATTTTTAATAATGAGGAGCTGCTGACTTAAGGTCACACGTTCTGGTTAAGACTGGACAGCCTAGGTTTTTGCAGGTGATCAGTCAATCAATCAGTCGTATCGAGTGCTTACTGTGTGCAGAGCAGTGCTTGGGAGAGTTCAGTATAACAGAGGTGATAGACACAGTCCCTGCCCACAGTGATCTCACAGTCTGTGAGACTGTGGGGGGAGGCAGACAGTAATACAAATAAATCAATTATGGATATGTACATAAGTGCCGCGGTGCTGAGGGAGGGGCGAATGAAAGGTGCCAATCCAAGTGCGGGGACAGTGCAGGAAAGGAGCGGGAAAAGAAGAAATGAGGGCTTAGTCGGGAAAAGCCTCTTGGAGATGTGCTTTTAGTAAGGCTTCGAAGGTGGGGAGAGTGATTGTCTGTCGGATATGAAGAGAGGGAGGGCGTTCCAGACCAGAGGCAGGACGTGGGTGAGAGCTCGGCTGTGCGATAGATGAGATCGAGGTACAGTGAGTAGGCTGGCATCAGAGAAGCAAAGTACGTGGGCCGGGCTGGAGTAGTAAATCAGAGAGGGAAAGTGGGAAGGGATAAGGTGACTGAGTGCTTTAAAGCCTCTGGTAAGGCGTTTCTGTTTGATGCAGAGGCAGATGGGCGACCGTTAGAGATTCTTGAGGAGTGGGGAGACGTGGACTGAACGTTTCTGTAGAAAAATAATCTGGGCAGCGGGGCGAAGTACAGACTGGAGTGGGGCAAGACTAGCAGTTTGGAAGGAGAGGAAAGGATAGATTTTAGCCGTGTCGCTGAAGGTCGAGTCAACTGATTGTAGTGACAGATTGAATATGTGGGTTTGAATGAGAGAGGAGAGTCAAGGATAATGGCAAAGGTGACAGGCGTGAGGGACAGGAAAGGTGGTGGTGCCGTCTACAGCGACGGGAAAATCAGGGGGGAGGACAGGGTCGAATGGGAGAAGTGAGTCGAGGAAAAGGTCAGTGGTGACTTTGGAAACGTGAACGAATATTTGGGACTACCCAGTTAAGCTGGAAGTCTACTTTGCACCCATCCGCAACTGCTCTAAATTCCTTTAAATGTTTCGATGCCTACTCTGATTAGCTGCCTGAGTCTTCTGGGTGATAGAACAGTGCTTTGCACCTAGTCAGCGCTTAATAAATGCCATCATTATTATTATTATCTAATGGTCCAGAGAGTGGCTCTGGGAGTCAGGCTCAATCCATAAATGGTATTTATCGAGTGCTTCCTTTGTGCAGAGCACTGTACTAGGCACCTGGGAGAGTACAATACAGTCGATAGACCTGATCCCTGCCTTCAAGGAGCTGATGGTCTAATGAGATCTGGGTTCTGGTCCTGGCCCTGCCCCTGGCCTGCTGTGTGACCTTGGGTATGTCACGTGACTTCTCTGGCCCTCTGTTTCCTTATCTGAAAAGTGGGGATAATCAATCAATCAATCGTATTTATTGAGCACTTACTGTGTGCAGAGCACTGTATTAAGCGCTTGAGACCTCTTCTTACCTAATAGGAATGCTGTAAGACTAGAATGAAGTAATGGCCTGAAAGTACTTGTGTGACTTTGGGCAAGTCACTTCGCTTCTCTGTGCCTCAGTTCCCTTATCTGTAAAATGGGGATTAAGACTGCGAGCCCCCCTGTGGGACAACCTGATCATCTTGTAACTGCTCCAGTGCTTAGAACAGTGCTTTGCACATAGTGAGCGCTTAATAAATGCCATCATTATTATTATTGTTACCTTTAGCGGAATAAAGGCACGCTATCCCAAATGAGGTCTTATTACTACAGTGTAAGTGTGAGGTCTGGGTGACTCTTCTGGTGGTTAGGCCAGGATGAGCAACTTTGAGCTTTGCCTTTAGCAGTGTAGTTGGGTTATCACACTTGTTCTGGGGGAAGAGAGTAGTAATAATGTCATTTAAGGTGGAAATGAAACTAAAAAGGAGAAATCAAGCAGAGTCGGGGAGACCGCTATAACTCTAAAAAACACACTACCGTGCTTTGTGCAGAAGGGTTTGCCCTTGAAATAAATGATCTTCGTTTATCAGGATCAGTGTCCGGAGATCCCCAACTCCTAAATAATATGGATAGCATTTATTAAACGCTCGCTCTGTGCCGTGTGGCAGGATCGCTACTAAATAATCAGATTGGACACAGTCCCACTCTCTTATGGGACTCACAGTCTGAGAAGGAGGGAGAGCGGGCATCTGATCCCCATTTGCAGATGAAAAGACTAAAGCACGGAAAAGTTCAGCGAGCTGACCAAAGCCTCACAGCAGGTGAGTGGCAAAGCCAGGGCCAGGACTTTGGTCTCTTGGTGCCCGGTCCTGTCCTCTTTTCACTGGGCCGTGCTGCCTCTCTGAGGCTCAGAAAGCTGGGCCACCACTACTGTCTCATGCACATCGCCCATTTAAGTCAGATCTGGTCCATTCTTGATGCTTCCTGTTGATTCCCCTCTCTATTGGCCTCACTGGTAGTGGTCATAGAAACCCAAAAAAGCAACTTATAAAAAGGAGGATGTGAGCTCTGGGGCAGCATGCTGAGGACAGAGGGGAGCCTGGGTGGTGGTGTGCTCTGCAGAGCCTCCGTGCGAGCTGGAGGGAGCCACCTTAATGAGATCTTAACTCTTTAGCGATAATAGCTGGAGTGAGTGGCATTTATTAAACACGCTCTAAGTGCCAAATGACTGTGCTGAGCGCTGGGGTAGTCGCAGAAACGTCAGATTGGACCTGGCCCCTGACCCACTCAGGACTCACCTCTCTCTTGGATGTTCTTCTTGTCCTTAAAACTTCAGTCCCCTGTGCCGTGGCAGCCGTCTCCTTACGTCTCCCGGTGGGAGCCCTTGATCGAGGTTGGGAAGTGCTTATAGCTTCTCCATTCCTAGGCCCTTGGCTGGGGTTGGGGGAGGGAACGGGCTCTGCGCCAGTAACTCTTTCCTCTTCTGGTTTCTGATCGAATCGGTCCTTTTTGATTTCCAACAGCTGAACCGAACACATTTTGGACATCCTGTCCGTGCTCAGTCGACCAGTGATATTCGTTAAGAACTCATCCTAGCCGCTAGACAGATTTCCAGGGCCCGGCCCCTGCCTTAGAGGTGCTCACATCCTCAGGAGTAGCCAAGGGGACAGCTCCGAGTGAGCGGGTTTGGCGTGGCAGAGTATTTAATTCCCTGCCCGGGCCAGGATTATGAGCCTGAGGGGCCTCTTTACATTCACACCGGAGGACCTAAGCAGGACTCGAATGAGCCGTCTCAGGCCTATCTCGCAGGCGATTCTAAGGTCCATGTTTAAGTGTGTCTGCTTGTGAATTTTCATCCTAGTATCCTACACGTGCAAGCAGCAACGCAAGCGTGTTGGTGACCCTGCCACCGTGCAGTTTCCCGTCCTGCTAACCAGAGAAGCCATAAAAGGGGATTGCGGGGGGGAAGGGGGTGCCAGTGGTATTTGCATGCAGACCACTCTCCTGAGCCCTGAGAGAGTACAGTAGAACTAGTAGACACGATCCCTGCCTTCGAGGAGTTTATGGTCGGGCTGGGGGAGACAGATACTAAAAAGAAATTTGCAGGTAAGAGAAGCAACTGTGTGTAAGGATGTGCACATGTATCTATCCTTCGAGATTTGGCTTTGTCACAGCTATGTGAGTCTTTGATCTTTTGGCTGAGCTTTACCCCAAGTAGCTTGGTTGGGCCTGTACATCTCAGATTAGGGAGGGGTGGATGGGTGCGGGGAGGTCCGGGAGGAATTCCAAGGCAGGCCAGATGATCCGCAGAACCCAAGAGAGCCATCTGGGATTGGAGGCAGCAAAACTGGGCTGTGGAAATGGGATGAGGCGTGTGTGGATTTCCATAAAAGGCTCCTCCGTATGATGCCGTCCTGTTATGTTATTGCATAATGGCCGTCACTCACATCTGCAACTTCTGCGTCTGCAGAGATGGGTCCGGGCTCCTTGAATGCCCGCTGAGGCCACCCTAGTTCCCCTTCTAGAACTTCTTAGCGATTTTTCCAGGAAAGTTTCCCTTTGACCTCTGAGAGGCGGGCGAATGACTTGTCTGCTGGACCAATTCCACGTGGACATATATTTTGTTAATGATGTGCATATAGCTATAATTCCATTTGTTCTGACGGTTTTGACGCCCATCTACGTGTTTTGTTTCGTTGTCTGCCTCCCCCTTCTAGACTGTGAGCCCGTTATTGGGTAGGGACCGTCTCTATCTGTTGCCGATTTGTACTTCCCGAGCACGTAGTCCAGTGCTCTGCACACAGTAAGTGCTCAAGAAATACGATTGAATGAATGAATGACGTATGGTACCTTCACCTTTGGGGTTGGAATGGGGCTTTACAGCGGAATAGCTGTAGAGAAGAAGCAGCTATTCTGTGGGAAGCAGGGAGGCCTAGTGGAAAGAACACGGGCCTGGGGGTTGGGGTGCCTGGATCCTAATCCCAGCTCCGCCGCTTGCCTGCTGTGGAATTTTGGGCAAGTCACTTAATTTCTCTGTGCCTCAGTTTCCTTAGCTGTAAAATGGGGATTCAATAGTCGTATTTTTGTTGTTTTTTTTGATGGCATTTGTTAAGCGCTTACTATGTGCAGAGCACTGTTCTAAGCGCTGGGGGGGATACATGGTGATCAAATTGTCCCACGTGGGGCTCACAGTCTTAATCCCCATCTTACAGATGAGGTAACTGAGGCTCGGAGAAGTTAAGTGTCTTGCCCAAGGTCGCCCAGCAGACATGTGGCAGAGTCGGGATTCGAACCCATGACTTCTGACTCCAAAGCCCGTGCTTTTTCCACTGAGCCACGCTGCTTCTCCCTCCTTCGTAGACTGTGAGCCCCGTGTGGGACAGGGACTGTATCTGACCTGATAAACTCGTATCTACCCCAGTGCTTAAAACTTGACACATAGTAAGCACTTAACAAATACCCTAATTATTCATTATCATTATTATTATTATTAGATGGTTTAGAGAGTCACTTTTTTTCTCAAGCACGTGTTGTGGTCGGTTTAATTGGATCGGCTTTTCTCTCTCCCCGACTGCCCATTGCTGGGAGAGTGGCATTCCCCCTTTTTCCTCGACCCTGGACCCCGGTTTGATGAGGAGCTGGTCTTTGACTTGGGCTGCTGGAAGGTTGCAGACTACTTTGCTGGGCATCGGCTCGCCGACTGTCCGGGTTTGACGTGGGACGGGAGCCAGGCCTGTCCGGACTGGCCCGTTAGAGAAAACCCTGTCCAGAGAAAGGGAGAGAGGGGGAATCATGTGCCTTAGTGAGGCCATTGTCTGGTCAGGTGCCCGAGTGTAGCCAGTTGGGCGAAGGCAGACCAAAATGGCAACTCAGAGTAGGCAAAGCAGACCGCTCCTCCCCGCCACCCCTCCTCCGCCCTGTACAGGTGTGATTCTAGCTCAAAGGAGGTCAAAGTTTGGAAGCGGCAGGAAATGATTTTATGATATGCTTGAGTAGGTGTGATGTCCTCTGACCCCAAAGTGCCGGCGAAACTCCCTCCCACTTCCTCTCCAAGTCCCTTTGGCTCCGTGTGCGGTTCTAGGGCTCCAGAGAGGAGGGAGTCCATCTCTCAGGGTCACTCAGAAGGACTGTGTGTTAGGTGTGTGGAGAATGGGACTTGAGGCCTTCAGTTGAGAAGACCGTCCCCCTTTCCCAAACGGGTGGTTCAGTGAGGTGTGTTTAAAGGCTTAGAGGTTGATCCACTTGGGGCAACCTGTTTTAAATGAGCTTCTGTCCACTCCTAACCGGTAATAATAATTGTGGTATTTATTAAGCGCTTACTAGGTGCCAGGCACTGTCCTAAGCGCTGGGGTGGATACAAGCAAATTGGGTTGGACGCGGTCCCTGTCCCACGGTCTCAATCCCCATTTTACAGGTGAGGTAACGGAGGCACAGAGAAGTGAAGCGGTTTGCCCAAGGTCACACAGCAGACTAGTGGCAGACCTGGGATTAGAACCCATGACCTTTTGATTCCCAGGCCCGTACTCTATCCATTATGCCATGCTGCTTCCCCTTCAGCTCCATCTTACACCCCCTTTTCTCTCTCCCTCCTCTCCCCTTACAGCCGTAATTCCTAGCTGTTCCACCCTTAGGACTTTGGAATTTCCTTGGGATGTGCCTAGGCATTCTGCACGATCTTGGATTTCCTACGCTTGCAGGGATGAAATCATAGTCAGCGGAGTCCGGTTCTGCCCACACCAGCCTGAACCCCTAGTCTTGGGCGGGCCGTGGTGCACCCCCAACCAGATGAAGGAAGAAAATCCTGCCTTCGACTGAAAAGGCATCGCGTGGCCTCCTCAGTGCACCCTCTGAGGTCCCGGCGTGCCTTAAGGAGAATAGAAGAGAGTTCATTTGTGGTCGGGGGGCCTCGAGCCGGAGTGGGAAGTGAACCATTGCGTACTGGGATTTGGGATGGGGCCGGGGCGGTGGGCGGGGGGAGTTGGGAACTTCGCGGTACTGATCGAAGCGCGTTATGAAACCATTTCCTGCAGCTTCCAACTGCTGGCTTTCTGGTCGTGGACCATCAGGGTGGAGATACTATATTTAGTGGGGAGGGAGAACCGTTAGGAAGGAAGGGTGGGAGGGAGGGAGGTGCCCTGTTTGAAATGTGACAACCTGACCGAGCCCCACGGCTGCCATTGGGACACCTCAGCAAGCTCCTGATAATAATAATAATAATGGTGGCATTTATTAAGCACTTACTATGTGCAAAGCACTGTACTGAGTCCTGATGTGTTGAGGGATTTGGTGATAACATTTTTTCCCCCCCTGAACTTTTCTAACTTAACTTGTACTGTTATCGATCTCTTCCTGTGAGTGTAACCAGAACAATGGAGGGAGAGAGGGTGCAGTAAACTGTTGCAACACGGGGAAGATGTTGATTAAAGAAAAAAAAAAAATTGGGGCTTGCAGAATCCCTATTGATCCCAGTATAAACGTTGTAGCAGCCTCAGTGGAAAGAGCCCGGGCTTGGGAGTCAGAGGTCATGGGTTCAAATCCCGCTCCTCCAGTTGTCAGCTGTGTGACTTTGGGCAAGTCACTTAAATTCTCTGTGCCTCAGTTACCTCATCTGTAAAATAGGGATTAAAATTGTGAGCATCACATGGGACAACCTGATCACCTTGTAACCTCCCCAGCGCTTAGAGCAGTGCTTTGCACATAGTAAGTGTTTAATAAATGCTATTAAAAAAATAAAATAAAATCCCCAAACTACTGACAGCAGAAAAGGAAGGGCGTATGTGTGTGGGCGATGCCGACAGGGGGTTGGAGGGGGCGTGCGGGGGGAAGAGCAGTAACTGCTCAGGCAGATTGATTTTCTAGCGCACACATGCTTAGTAGAAACAAATACAGTGGACTGCAGACTCTGTGGGCTTGTGCTGCTGTAGTGGGGTTTTCCCCTTCCTCTCCCACCCCCCACCCAGTGCAGACCCAGGCTGCCTTGGCCCTCTTTTGGAGCTAACGCTGTTCCGCTTTGCTGCACCAAACAGTGTGCCTCTCTCTCCCCCTGAGGTGAAGGCAGGAGAGAAGCTGCCGGGCCGGTGCAAGTTTGAATTCAGAAGACAGAAGTCTGGGTCATTGCTGTTTGCCCGCTCTCAGGTTTTATTCCCGGCACCGATCCTGCTGGTTGCCGGGCTCCTTCCTCGGGCCCTCATACACCCTTCTTCCTGGCTGCCGTTTAGCCGGGAGTCACTGGCTTGAGGGCTGGAGAGGAGGGTGGTCCACTTTAGCACATCCTAAGGTGGACCCTCTTCGTGGGGGCCTGAGAATCTGCGGGGGAATGAGCGGATTCATTCATTCATTCATTCAATCGTATTTAATGATTGAATTGATTGACTGATTCAATGAATTTATTGAGCGCTTACTGTGTGCAGAGCACTGGACTAAGCCCCTGGGAAGTACAAGTTGGCAACATCTAGAGACGGTCCCTACCCAACAGTGGGCTCACAGTCTAGAAGGGGGAGACAGACAAGAAGACAAAACATGTGGACAGGTGTCAAGTCACCAGAATAAACAAGAAGTAAAGCTAGATGCACATCATTAACAAAATAAATAGAATAGTAAATATGTACAAGCAAAATAAATAGAGTAATAAATCTGTACAAACATATATACAGGTGCTGTGGGGAGGGGAAGGAGGTAGGGCGGGGGGGATGGGGAGGGGGAGAGGAAGGGGGGGGCTCAGTGTGGGAAGGCCTCCTGGAGGAGGTGAGCTCTCAGAAGGGAGGAAGCGAGTTAGCTTGGTGGATGTGCGGAGGGAGGGCATTCCAGGCCAGGGGGAGGACGTGGGCTGGGGGTTGATGGTGGGACGGGCAAGAACGAGGCCCGGTGAGGAGATTAGCGGCAGAAGAGTGGAGGGTGCAGGCTGGGCTGGAGAAGGAGAGAAGGGAGGTGAGGTAGGAGGGGGCGAGGGGATGGATGGACAGCCTTGAAGCCGAGAGTGAGAAGTTTTTGCCTGATGTGTAGGTTAACTGGGAGCCACTGGAGATTTTTGAGGAGGGGAGTAACATTCCCCACAGTGCTTCTGCAGAAAGATGATCTCTGCAGAAAGGGACAGCTTCCTTTGGGAATCATTTGTGTCGTCCCCCCCACCCTCGCCCACAGAAGCAGCTGTGGTTTAGTGGGAAGAGCACGGGCTTTGGAGTCAGACGTCATGGGTTCGAATCCCAGCTCTGCCACTTGTCAGTGTGACTTCGGGCAAGTCACTTCACTTCTCTGTGCCTCAGTTCCCTCATCTGTAAAATGGGGACTAAGACAGTGAGCCCCACGCGGGACAACCTGATAACCTGGTATCTACCCCAGCGCTTAGAACAGTGCTTTGAACATAGTAAGCGCTTAACAAATACCATCATTATTATTATTATCCCAGTCTGATTCTAGGGAGGTCCCACTCACCGCTTCTCTCAGGAGACTTGTGATTCGAAGGGCCCGAAGAGTGGCTGCATTCCCAGGGTCCAGGGAAGCGCACACCTGGCCCCTTCAGGCTCTGCCCCAGGAGCAGAAAGCTAGGATTTTTTTGATTGGCATTTCCGAGAATGCCAGGGCGTGAAGCAGGCGATTGGTATGGTCACCGAGGCCGAGATGCGAATGTGTAGTAATCAAAAGAAGTCCCGTTGCAAGTCCTCTCTACTGTCCCATTTTTGAAGCGCCACGGCCTAGTGGATCGAGCGCGAAGCTGGGAGTCAGGAGGACCTGGGTTCTAATCCCAGCTCTGCCACTTACCTACTGTGTGACCTTGCAAAAGTCACATAACGCCTCTGTGCCTCAGTTGCCTCACCTGTAAAATGGGGATTAAGACTAAGCAATAGGCGAGACAGGGACTGTGTCCAACCTGATTAGCTTGTGTCTACCCCAAACTTAGGACAGGGCTTGACACATAGCAAGCGCTTAACAGATACCAACATCATCATTGTTATTATTGTGAGATAAGTCAATCGACCCATCGTATTTATTCAGTGCTTACTGGGTGCGGAGCTCTGAGAAGCAGCATGGCTCTCCATCATCATCAGTCGTATTTATTGAGTGCTTACTATGTGCAGAGCACTGTACTAGGCGCTTGGGAAGTACAAGTTGGCAACATATAGAGACAGTCCCTACCCAACAGTGGGCTCACGGTCTAAAAGACTGTGCTTTTGGACACAGCACTTGTATATATATTTGTACAGATTTATTACTCTATTTATTTTACTTGTACAGATTTACTATTCTATTTATTTTCTTAATGATGTGCATATAGCTTTAATTCTATTTGTTCTGACGACTGACACCTGTCTACATGCTTTGTTTTATTGTCTGCCTCCCCCTTCTAGAATGTGAGCCCGTTATTGGGTAGGGACCGGCTCTCTATGTTGCTGACTTGCATTTCCCAAGTGCTTAGTACAGTGCTCTGCCCACAGTAAGCGTTCAATAAATACGACTGAATGGAAAGAGCCCGGGCTTTGGAGTCAGAGGTCATGGGTTCAAATCCCGGCTCTGCCACTAGTCAGCTGTGTGGCTTTGGGCAAGTCACTTCACTTCTCTGGGCCTCAGTTCCCACATCTGTAAAATGGGGATGAAGACTGTGAGCCCCCCGTGGGACAACCTGATCACCTTGTAACCTCCCCAGCGCTTAGAGCAGTGCTTTGCACATGGTAAGCGCTTAATAAATGCCGTCATTATCATTACCGAGCGCTTGGGAGAGTACCGTATAACAGATAAAGAGGTTCTTTAAAAAAGGAAGAAGAAGATGTTTGTGTTTCCCATCCTCATTCACCAGTCTGGGACAGCCCTTCATCCTTGGAGATGAAGAGATGTGGGGCAAGAACTGATTTCCCGGGGATTTTTTTGTTTTGTTTTTTTCCTCTCATTCCTTTCAAGGTGTGTGGTTGGAGGGCAGCCTCTAGCCCAGGGAACTGAGGCCGCCCGTGTGTGTCGGGATCTTTGAGCCCACTGTTGGGTAGGGACTGTCTCTATATGTTGCCAATTTGTACTTCCCAAGTGCTTAGTACAGTGCTCTGCACACAGTAAGCGCTCAATAAATACGATTGATGATGATCTAGAGCTGAAATCACAATGCCATTACTCTCCCTCTCCCGTTTCCTCTCTCTGAATCCAGAGAGGAGCATAGGTAGGCTGTTAGGCAGTACATGCTAAGTAGTAGAAAACACGAGGGTGAGCTTTGGTACTGTAGGTCTCTGAGAGTGGGCTGTCCTGAACTCTGCCCACGGAGCCTTGTGGAGGAGAGAGTTTTCATTCCTCCTCAGTCAGAAACCAGAGAGGGCAGAGTGAAATAATAATAATAATAATGATGGCATTTATTAAGCGCCTACTAGGTACAAAGCACTGTTCTAAGCACTGGGGAGGATACAAGGTGATCAGGTTGTCCCACGGGGGGGCTCCCAGTCTTCATCCCCATTTGACAGATGAGGGAACTGAGGCACAGAGAAGTGAAGCGACTTGCCCAAAGTCACACAGCTAAGTGGCGGAGCCGGGATTTGAACCCATGACCTCTGACTCCAAAGCCTGTGGTCTTTCCACTGAGCCACGCTGCTTCCCAGGAAGGAACCTACAAGGGCCAAGTAGGAGAAGCGAGCTGGGGACTGGGGCGGTCTCTCTACATTTCCATCTACCTCGGCTCTTAGTACGGTGCTGGGCACATAGTAAGCGCTTAACAAATACCACAAAAAAAGGACACTTCTCAGGGAATCCCTGTTTAAATTACTCTTTAGAGCAGCGTTAAATAGGGCCGTTTTGTACTGATCAAGCACAAATTCCATGTGGCATTTTCTCTTTCTTTCCAGAACTGACTAGTAAGGTAAGCATATTTCTTTGAAACCATGCCGTGGCATATCAGGAGCATGCTATCCCCCAGGCTTGAGATTTTTTCTCCCCACCTTGGTACGCCAGAAAATTCCCACTAAATTATCCTGAGCAGATCAAGGCAACTTCTACAAATCAGCTGCTTTTTACTTAAGAAACGAACACCGGAACCCGATGAAACAGACACGCAGAATGACGTACACAGATTAGAAAGATGATTCTGTATTTGGGATGCCAATCTGTACTTCCCAAGCGCTTAGTACAGTGCTCTGCACACAGTAAGCGCTCAATAAATACGATTGATTGATTGATTGATTGATTGATTGGGCAGTGCGGACCTGGACTTCAGCACCTCTGGGCCCCACGGAGGAATCTGGCAGGGAATGCCGGCCCCCCGGGGAACGGGCCATCATGGCTCGGAAAGCAATATCCTGGAAGAACAGTTGCGCTAGATAGTTTCTGTGCTTGATCCAACGCCTCAGGCCCTCCTGCTCCTTCTCCTCCTTCTCCTACTGCTCCTTCTCCTCCTTCTCCTCCTCCTCCTTCTCCTTTTCCTTCTCCTCCTCTTCAGGGCACTCGAGATGTTACATTATCTGGTAAAAAACCACGCACCCAGCTCTTCCTACTGCTCGTGTGAACACTGAAACCGGCTTGCAGGCAGCCGGCAGCCGGGACCAGATGCTACGAGCGAAGGGATTTCCGAAGAGCTCGGAGTGAGGCAAGCGGGCTTGAGCTGAGTTGATTTGAGTTTGGGGTTTTGGTTTTGCTCCGCTTTCTTTCAATAGTCTTTTCTAGGAACATCCCCTTTTGTGGCTGCTGAGGTGGAATAAGGCCAGCTGGTCAACTCGTAGAGCGTCAGTTCTGGGCTTAACTCTGGGCAGTCGGCCCAAGAGGCTTTGGGGATGCCCGAGCCTTAACTGCAGGGCCTGAGGGTGGTGGTGTAAGAAGAGCTGGAGACTTGTGTGCTAATAATAATAATAATAATAATAATAATAATAATGGCATTCATTAAGCGCTTACTATGTGCAAAGCTCTGTTCGAAGCGCTGGGGAGGTTACCAGGTGATCAGGTTGTCCCACGGGGAGCTCACAGTTTTAATCCCCATTTTCCAGCTGCGGCACAGGGAAGCTAAGCGACTTGCCCAAAGTCACACAGCTGACAGTTGGCGGAGCCAGGATTTGAACCCATAATAATAATGGTATTTGTTAAGCGCTTACTATGTGCAAAGCAATCAATCAATCAATCGTATTTATTGAGCTCTTACTGTGTGCAGAGCACTGTACTAAGCACTTGGGAAGTACAAGTTGGCAACATATAGAGACAGTCCCTACCCAACAGTGGGCTCACAGTCTAGAAGCGCTAGACTAAGCGCTAAGCGCTGTTCTAAGCGCTGGGGAGGTTACAAGGTGATCAGGTTGTCCCAAAGGGGGATCACAGTTTTAATCCCCATTTTGCAAATGAGGCAACTGAGGCACAGAGAAGCTAAGTGACCTGCCCAAGGTCACACAGCTGACAGCTGGCGGAGCCGGGATTTGAACCCATGACCTCTGACGCCAAAGGCCGGACTCTTTCCACTGAGCCACGCTGCTTCATTGTTGTGTTATTCCGGGGGAGATTTCCCTCCCCGTGGCCCACGGGAGACCGTCACCCTCCCGGGCCCCGCGGTTCTGGTGTGAAGGAGGCCCTGAGCTCAAAGAAAAACTAGGTCACCCTCGATCCCCTTATCGCTGTGCAGGATCGCCAGTTCCATTTCAAAGCTGGTAAAACCGCTAAGCATTCATTCAGTCGTATTTATCGAGCGCTTACTGTGTGCATAGCACTGTACTAAGCGCTTGGGAAGTACCAGTTGGCAACATCTAGAGACGGTCCCTACCCAACAACCGGCTCACAGTCTAGAAGGGGGAGACAGACAGACAACAAAACAAAACACGTAGACAGGTGTAACCTGGGTTTTTGATGTACAAAGGGCAGATCTACTGGAATTAAAACCCCAAGCCTGTTGATCCCAACCACCTTCCAAGGATAATTTCTAATTCTCTACGTTAAGTAAAAGGCACACGGACAATCTTGTTAGTCCCAGGGACTGTTCTGTGCTTACACCCAGTTGCCCATCCAGCTTGCAGGGAAGCCGGCTCCGGCTCGGAATGCGTACGCGGAGCGGAATTTTCAGCCCGAGTGGGCTGGCCTTTTCCCGGGAGGAATGTGTGTGGTGTTTTAATTGGAAAATCTCGATCCTACCCAACAGCCTGGGTTATGTATGTTGACAGGATGTTCCCTCAGTAACTGAAGAATTCCTTGCATTTCCACAAAAGCCTTTTTGTCCGCCCGTCTGTTCGATGGCTTCCTATGCCTTCAGATTAAGGTAGCTCGTCCCTTGCCCTCTGGTGGGGAAAAGCATACTTCCTGCTGCTGCCCGGATTATCTTTGTCCAGAAACGCTCTGGGCATGTTACTCCCCTCCTCAAAAATCTCCAGTGGCTACCAATCAATCTGCGCATCAGGCAGAAACTCCTCACCCTGGGCTTCCAGGCTGTCCATCACCTCGCCCCCTCCTACCTCACCTCCCTTCTCTTCTTCTACTGCCCAGCCCGCACCCTCCGCTCCTCTGCCGCTAATCTCCTCACCGTACCTCGTTCTCGCCTGTCCCGCCATCGACCCCCGGCCCACGTCATCCCCCGGGCCTGGAATGCCCTCCCTCTGCCCATCCGCCAAGCTAGCTCTCTTCCTCCCTTCAAGGCCCTGCTGAGAGCTCCCCTCCTCCAGGAGGCCTTCCCAGACTGAGCCCCTTCCTTCCTCTCCCCCTCATCCCCCTCTCCATCCCCCCATCTTACCTCCTTCCCTTCCCCACAGCACCTGTGCATATGTATATATGTTTGTACATATTTATTACTCTATTTATTTATTTATTTATTTATGTGTACATATCTATTCTATTTATTTTATTTTGTTAGTATGTTTGGTTTTGTTGTCTGTCTCCCCCTTTTAGACTGTGAGCCCACTGTTGGGTAGGGACTGTCTCTATATGTTGCCAACTTGTGCTTCCCAAGCTCTTGGTACAGTGCTCTGCACATAGTAAGCGCTCAATAAATACGACTGATGATGATGATGAAAAAGAAGGGTTTTTCTTCTCTCTGGGTGGTGGCTCGAGGGTACCCGGTGTATTGCATCCTGGCCGCTGGATTTCAACACTCACTGGGCCTGCAAAAGTCTTTATTTAGCCAGAAAAAAACCTCTCAGTGGCCTGGCCCACACTCTTGCCAATGTGATTCCTTCCAAGCCCTCCTGACCTCTTTTTATGGGTTCCGTATCTCATAATAATAGCAATAATAATCGTGGTGTTTGTTAAATGCTTACTATGTGCCAGGCATTTTATTATGCTCTGGGGTGGATAATAATAATAATAATAATAATAATAATAATGGCATTTATTAAGCGCTTTCTATGTGCAAAATGCTGTTCAAGGCCCTACTGAGAGCTCATCTCCTCCAGGAGGCCTTCCCAGATTGAGCCCCCTCATTCCTCTCCCCCTCGTCCTCCTCTCCATCCCCCCGTCTTACCTCCTTCCCTTCCCCACAGCACCTGTATATATGTATATATGTTTGTACATATTTATTACTCTATTTTACTTGTACATATCTATTTATTTTATTTTGTTAATATGTTTGGTTTTGTTCTCTGTCTCCCCCTTCTAGACTGTGCACCCACTGTTGGGTAGGGATTGTCTCTATATGTTGCCGACTTGTACTTCCCAAGCGCTTAGTACAGTGCTCTGCACACAGTAAGCGCTCAATAAATACGATTGATTGATTGTTCTAAGCGCTGGGGAGGTTACAAGGCGATCAGGTTGTCCCATGGTGGGGCTCACAGTCTTAATCCCCATTTTCCAGATGAGGGAACTGAGGCACAGAGAAGTTAAGTGACTTGCCCAAAGTCACACAGCTGACAAGTAGTGGGGCCGGGATTGGAACCCATGGCCTTCTGAGAAGCAGCATGGCTTCATGGGAAGAGCCCGGGCTTGGGAGTTAACGGTCGTGGGTTCTAATACCTGGCTCCGCTACTTTTCATTCATTCATTCAATCGTATTTATTGAGCACTTACTGTGTGCAGAGCACTGTACTAAGCGCTTGGGAAGTACAAGTTGGCTACTTAGCTGTGTGACTTGGGGCAAGTCACTTAACTTCTCTGTGCCTCAGTTGCCTCATCTGTAAAATGGGGATTAAGTCTGTGGGCCCCATGTGGGACAACCTGATTATTTTGCATCTGCCCCAGTGTTTAGAACAGTGCTTGGCACGTAGTAAGCGCCTAACAAATACCATAATTATTAGTATTATTATTCTGACTCCCAAGCCAGTGCTCTATCCTGAGGATGGATCGGAAGCCAGCACACTTCCTCACTTGTAATGATTCCTGGGAAAACAGAACCTAAAAGGGATGAAGGAGAAGGGCAATGTACTCTGTTTCTTTGAGGCTCATTCCCTGACTTCCATTACGTCCTCCAAGAGTTCTGTAAGAAACTTGGCACAGAGGCCATCAATCAGTGGTATTTACTGACCGCTTATTGGTAAGCGCTGGGGAGAGTATGGTACGATAGCATGGGAAGACATGTTCCCTGCCCACAAGGAGCATACAGTCTAGAGCTTTGTCTTTGCTAAGGTGACAGCTATGTTTTGAGTTCAGTTTATTTTTATTTTATTTTATTTTATTTTATTTTATTTTATTTTATGTTATTTTATTTTATTGTATTGTATTGTATTATTTTATTTTATTTTATTTTATTTTATTTTATTTTATTTTATTTTATTTTATTATTTGTGAACTCTTTACAAACGCTATGGGGAGGAGCTGGGTGTGGAGGCTGTATCCAGCGGCCAGAGCCTGGAAATACTGGTGCGAGGCATCGTGGAAGGAACCAGGGGAAATGCTGCTTCATTGGGTCGCTGATAGTTTTTGCCTCCAGGAGTTGGGGCTTTGGAGCTCCCCTCCCCATACTCTGTCTCTTCCTGGAAGAGCAACCACGGAAGTAGCGGAGTGCAGCGGAATCTGCAGGAATTCCAGGAATTCTGTCCCGGCAGCAAGACGCTCAAGCTCTATTTGCAACTCAGGATTTGGCACCAAGAACCTGCCCAAGTCATCTAACCTATGCTACTTTGTTATTCCTCTCACCCCTAAATAATATTTGGGGCCCAAGTATGCTTAAGGTGGGGCCAGGTGCTGTGATAAGGTTAGTACAGATGAAGGCCCAATGCCTGCTCAGTAATAGCCTGCTTTCTAAAGAAAGAACATCATCGATGCCCAAAAAAATATAGGGAGGTTTTTCATCCACAGTCAGTAGGGAAGAGTTTTTAGAGTGGGGAATACAAGACCTTATTTTAGGGAAGGCCACATGATTTAGTGGGAGGTCTGGCAACCGGAGGGCCTAGGTTTGAGTCAGAGCTCTGCCCCTGGCTGGCTGTGCAGCCAGGGTCAGGCCACTTTAATAATAATAGTAATAATAATTACAATACTTTTTAAGCATGTACTATGCTTTAAGCACTGTACTAAGCACTGGGGTAGATACAACGTAATCAGTTTGGACAAATCCCTGTCCCACATGGGGCTCACAGTTTTAATCCCCATGGGGTAACCGAGACTCAGAGAAGCGAAGTAACTTGCCCAAGGTCACACAGCAGACAAGGGACTCAGTTTCCTCGTCTGCAAAATGAGGATAGCTCACCAGGGTGGTCGCGAGGGCACAAAACGAGAAGCGCGAGGTGAGAGCGCTTTGGGAAGAGCAACGCTGTAGAAAAATGAAGGTTGTATTTTATTTAATGATTGTGTTGAGTGTGAGTGATTTGGGAGAAGGGGAAGAGGAAGGGAGGAGTACCAGAGGCCGAGCAGATAGGGCAGGCAGCAGCGAGAGGCAAAGGCATCATCATCAATTGTATTTATTGAGTGCTTACTGTGTGCAGAGCACTGTACTAAGTGCTTGGGAAGTACAAATTGGCAACATATAGAGACAGTCCCTACCCAACAGTGGGCTCACAGTCTAAAAGGCATGAAGACGTAAGGAGCGGGGCCGGGTCTGCCCGTCGTTTCCCTCCTTGCCCCCGGTCCTGAGAATGAGTCTGCTTCTGTCCCAACCCCGCGGAGGGCCGGGACGACTCCGCATCCCTCTTTCTTCATGCATAGGCCTCACCGTCTTAATCCCCATTTTGCAGATGAGGTAACTGAAGCCCAGAGAAGTGAAGTGACCTTTCCAAGATCACACAGCAGACCAGCGGCGGAGCAGGGATCAGAATCCGTGCTCTGTCCAGTAGGCCATGCTGCTTCCCTCCCTGCAGTCGTGAGAGTGGTCTGCTTCTGCCCCAGTCCTGGGGAGGTCCAGGACAATTCCTCATCCCTCTCTTATTAATTAATTAATTCATTCATTCATTCAGTTGTATTTATTGAGTGCTCACGGCACACCAAGCGCTTTCCTCGTGCGCCGAGGGTCCAGAATGGGCCATAAATAGCAACTCAAACCTACGGGACTCTCCCTGTTGTAGAATCTCCATCCTCGGTGCAGTAGCTGGTGGCTGGGACCCTGCGGGGAGGGTCCCGGGAGACACCGATCCTCATCTGCGCCTACAGAGATGGGGCAGCCCTGGGATTTCTGTGGAAGCTCCACGGAAGGAAATAGCTGCCAAACCATTTCATCTCAGGGTTTCCCCCTCCTGTTATGGTCATCACTAGAGTTAGGGGGAAAAAAAAAAGCAGTGTGGTCTAGTGGAGAGAGCACAGGCCTGGGCCTGGGACTCAGAAAGACCTGGGTTCCAATCCCAGCTCTGCCAATTGCTTACTGTGTGTCTTTGGGCAAGTCAATTCACTTCCCCGAGCCTCACTTTCTTCAACCGTAAAATGGGGATTCCTCTTCTCCCTCCTCTTAGACTTTGAGCCCCACAAGGGACAGGGACTGTAGAAATAATAATGATGGCATTTGTTAAGTGGTTACTATGCACAAAGCACTGTTCTAAGTGCTGGGGGGGATACAAGGCGATCAGGTTGTCCCACGTGGGGCTCACAGTCTTCATCCCCATTTTACAGTTGAGGTAACTGAGGCTCAGAGGAGTTAAGTGACTTTCCCAAGGTCACCCAGCAGACATGTGGCGGAGTCAGGATTCGAACCCATGACCTCTGACTCCAAAGCCTGTGCTCTTTTCCACTGAGCCACATGGCTTCTCACGGTGTATCCGACTTAGTTAACTTTACCTAACCCCAGCACTTAGAACAGTGTTTGACACCTAGTGAGCGCTTTAAAAATCCCATAAAAACAATAAAACATGAGCTGGGATCGGGGGCAGGCCTGTGAGTCTGAGGGTATCCGGTTGCGCTTGCCTTGCCAGATTCATTCATTCATTCGATTGTATTTATTGAGTGCTTACTGTGTGCAGGGCTCTGTACTTCTGTTTATTTTATGTGATTTTATGTGATTTATGTGATTATTTTATGTGATTTTATGTGATTCTATTTATTTTATTTTGTTAGTATGTTTGGTTTTGTTCTCCGTCTCCCCCTTTTAGACTGTGAGCCCACTGTTGGGTAGGGACCGTCTCTATATGTTGCCAATTTGTATTTCCCAAGCGCTTAGTACAGTGCTCTGCACATAGTAAGCGCTCAATAAATACAATTGATGATGATGATGTACTGAGCGCTTGGAAAGTACGGTTCGGGAGCAAATAGAGACAATCCCTACCCAACAACGGGCTCGCAGTCTAGAAGAGGGGAGACAGACGGCAAAACAAAACCCAAGTCCAGCCGTCTCCCGGGGGGCTTTTTCTCCTCTTAATCTGTATCAGGGTGGTCCTTGCAGATCCCAGACAAGGAGGTGTATGGGACGTCTCATGTTGTGCTGGGCACTCCGTGTGACACAGAATCATCATCCGCGCCCCTTTTGCGGAAAGCTGCTGAGGCTACCTGAATCTGGAGAATTTCCCGAGCCCGTGCGTTCCCCTCCCACCTCGCTGTAAGCACAGACATTGCTTCCAAGCCGCAGGACTCGGAAGCAAGAGCTGTGGAGGAAGGAGGCTGAGTGATTAAAATGTGAATAGTGGACGTAAAGGTGACCTGTGTCCTATCGCTATCGGACGGGAAACCAACTGAAATGTACACCGTCCAGTATGAAAAGAGTTGGATCTCTACTGGGATTAGTGTTTGCCATCACCGTACCTTGGGGAGGGTTGAAGACAGGGAGCGTGGTTTAGTGATAATAATAATAATGATGATGATGATGATGGCATTTATAAAGCGCTTACTGTGTGCAAAACACTGTTCTAAGCACTGGGGAGGTTACAAGGTGATGAAGTTGTCCCACGGGGGGCTCGCAGTCTTAATCCCCATTTTCCAGATGAGATAACCGAGGCACAGAAGAAGTGAAGTGAGTTGCCCCAAGTCACCCAGCTGACAAGTGGCGGAGCCGGGATTTGAACCTGTGACCTCTGACTCCAAAGCCCGTGGTCCTTCCACTGAGCCACGCTGAGCGGGCCTGGGGGTCAGAGGAAATGGGTCTTTCTGCCACCCGTCTGCTGTATGACTTTGGGCAAGTCACTTCCTTTCTCTGTGCCTCAGTTACCTCATCTGTATATTGGGGATTAAGAGTTTGAGCCCAATGTGGGACCTGGACTTTGTCCAGCCTGATCATCTTGTATCTACCCCAGGGCTTAGTTCAGCGCCTGGAGCATAGTGAGTGCTCAACAGGTACCATTAAAAGAAAAAGGAGATACAATCAGGGAATATCGGAGGGTGCCTAGAGCTCTTTGGAGAGGCGTGGCTGACGCGTGGAATCTCTTCTCTTCTTGGTGTTTCTGCCTGCTCACCTGTAAAGTGGAGATGATATCTCCGTGGGTGGGGAGGGTGGTAAAGGGCTCAGATCTTGGGGAGGAAACTTCACAGTGGGGAAAAACATCCCTTGTGTCAGATTTGGGCAAGCTATACCTTGGGTTTTTTGTTTTTTTTTTAAGAAAAAGGATTCAGGGCCTAGATTATAAACCTGCCCTTGGTGCAGGGTGGGCCAGAACACTTTAAAACTGCTCTAGATCCAGGTGTTTCTCTCAAACTTCCATTGTGCGCCCGGGGATTCGCAAATGTATTTTAAATTTGGAGCTTCTGAACGATCAGAGAAGGTTTCCTCAGACTGGAGTTCATTCTGAATTAAAGACATTAGTGCCCAGGGAACGAAATCTGCAATTTCACAGATTCCAAACTCCTGCCTGTTCAAAAAAAAGAACTGGCAGGAAAACCCTCAGTATTCAGCGTCAGCACCCACAGTATTAGTTGAGCTACTCCTGGGCGCAGTGCTTTCTAGCACCCTTAAGGGACGTTTCTACCTGGGTAACGTCGCAGGAGATTGAACCGATACCTGATGGGGAATTGGGGTTGGGAGTCAGGATTCGAATGAGGGAAAAACTGAAGTCAGGACGGCTGGGGTCTTTGGCTTGTAAACTTGTTGCGGGCAGGGAACGTATCTCCCAACTCTACCATATTGCACTTTCTCAAGTGCTTATTACATTGCTCCGCACACACAGAGCGCACAGTAAATACCATTGATCGATTGATGTGACTGAACAAGGCTACCCTGGCAGCCGAGATCTCAGATTGCACTCTCCCAAACACTTAGGACTCTTAGCTCTGCACACCGTAGACGCTCAATAGATACGATTGAACGAATGAATGAATCTCGGAGAAAGTGTGTGGAGCTTGAAGTACGTACGCCTTGGCAGAGAGACTTCAGACCAATGTGGATGGGCTGAGTGAACCTCTGTATAATCCTATAACTGTTGTCCAGTTTAAGATGAAGTCTACAAAAGGTAGAGATTGGATTTTAGTGTGAGTTCTGTGTGACTGCTGTTCGGAGTCGGGAGGTCCATCCTTGTTAATAACATCCTCTCTTCTACCTAATTTAAAGATTGTAGTTTGATAATAATGATTATGGCATTTGTTAAGCACTTACTATCTGCCAGGCAGATAGTATCTAGGGTGGATACAAGCAAAATCAGGTTGGATACAGTCCCTCTTGCATCATCATCATCATCATCATCAATCGTATTTATTGAGCGCTTACTATGTGCAGAGCACTGTACTAAGCGCTTGGGAAGTACAAATTGGCAACGTATAGAGACAGTCCCTACCCAACATTGGGCTCACAGTCTAAAAGGGGAAGGTTCACAGTCTTAATCTCCGTTTTGCAGATGAGATAACTGAGGCCCAGAGAAGTGAAGTGACTTGTCCAAGGCCACACAGCAGACAAGTGGCAGAGCTGGGATTAGAACCCACGAGCTTCTGATTCCCAGGCCCATGCTCTGTCCACTATACCATGAGACCTAATACCTTTTTGACATAAAAAAAAATACCTGCACGTTGAATCCTTGGTGTCCTTGTGCTTGTTTATAACCACACGAGAGAAGTCTCTCTAAGAGGGTGGTTATTTTTTAGTTATAGGGCTGGGCTGAACACCTAAGCCCAAGCTTTCAGTGTTTTCATTGCCAATCTGAGGCAATTTTTTTCAAGCCGCCCGAGGGTGGCAGGGATGATCTCGTGATTCCGGGATGCTGTAGCTGGGAAGAACTCCATTAACCCCGAGTTACAAAAAGCACCGACGAGGCCAAGTCTGAGGAAATTCCTGGGGTGGGCAGGCCCTGGGGAAGCCCAGAAGTGGGGCGACAGGTGAGAATACCCAGAGAGGCTGGCACATGGGGGGGTCTCCACATTCCCGAGACTCTGTGTTCCTCGAGTCCTGTCTGAAGAGATCCGCCCACACCCCTAGATGCGATAAGCAAACGGTGTAACGGAGCAGCATTTATAAGTGACCAGACAGATGGGTTTTTTTGTTCGTCTTTAACGGTAAAGGAGTTTGGTGTATACTTCGGATTTCCACTCTCCCTTTTAGTGGGTTCCATTTTTGCCCACCACCACTGCTCTGGATGCCCGCCGCTCCCGCTTGGCGTCCGGTAGTCGCCACTTCACAAGTTTTGGAGAACAGATCTATCTTTGGCAAGAAGTGCCCATGCCAAGGTCTCAGCCAGCCTGACTTGGACTGTCCAGAAAGCAAAGGAGCATTTCGGAGAGGAGGAGTTGAATGGAAGGAGAGCGGGGCTGCTGTCAGGAATGATTGTCTTCTTTGAAAACTGAGTCTCGGTGACTTGTTTTCTGGAGCGCATCGCGGCGTACCGCTTTTCCAAAAGCCGTCGTAAGGGACGACACGTCCCCCCCATTCGTTGTGGTCATCGATGTCAGAATGGAATGATGGCAGGATTTGTCCGAGGATCGAACAGAGACCAGAATCCCCGATCCTCCCACGGCACGGCAGCGGCCTTTTCCCAAATAAACAAAGCACCTCTCTGGTGCCTCTACTTCTTCTTCAGTTTGCGCAAGGCTGGGAAAACACAGTGCGGTTTCTTACCCCGGTAGCCCGCGCTTCTTCACGCTGTCAGCTGGTGGGCCTTCGCAGCCTCCGAGGGGCTCTCATTTCACCCTTGACGCAGGTCGCGATGCCGTGGGCCGGACTGCAGGCTGCCGAAACCGATAGGGAGGTGAATCATCGGCAGTAAAGAAGGAAAACACAACTCCTTTTGCGAGACATGTTCTCAGCCGTTGGCCTGCCCCTGCAGCTTCGGGAAACTCAGAGAGTAGCACTTAGGAAAAACAAATAAAGGCCAGCCCCGAAAGGGTTAGAGAGCCCGGAGTTTGGGAAAGAAATAGCTGCCTCTTGCAGCCACGGACTCACCTCCTGTGGAAAAATGACAACCATTTTGCCCTTTGGCATCTTCTCTCTGGGGTAAAAATAGTTGCAGAAAGAATTTGCATGTGCCTTTTTTCATGCATCAACCTACCCGTATAGAGAAATCGGGACGTGCCTTTTCATACAAAGAACACCCTTCTTTAGGCATTTTTTTTGCATAGGACCTGAATACGATTTTCAAGAGGAATCTACCGAATTTGAATTCCGGCGTCTGGTAGAAATTCAGATCGTTTTAGTTTCATAGCTTAACTGAAACTAATAACGGAGGTAGGGCTACTCCTGGTGAGTGTTAGTAAGAGATTATCAGTCAGTTGTATCCCTTTACTAAAAAAGAACATTTTTTCAAAAACAAAAATCCCCAGTCAGTGTCCAGAACACGTGCTTTGATCCAGAAAGTTGTGCATGTGATTGTGCTCTTTTTTTTTTTTTGTAGTCCCGTGTTTCAGTGGCCTCCATGTTTTTTGGCCTTTGTCCAGTTTCCTGTTTGACGTCACTGGCTATTTAACTGCTGCAGGTTTTTACAACTGGTGAGCTTTCAAGTGTAATCTGAGCTGGAACTGCCCAACTTCAGCTGCCGCTGCCACCTTCTGCAAAAGAACATTGCACTCTACGTTCCCTATCTCTCTCTCTCCCTCATTTTTTTTTCCACCCTCCAGAGCTGCAGAGTTCAGAAAACCTGGAATGAGCTAATTGCTTCGCAGTTAGGTGTGCACAGAGAGGGGGGGGAAGGAAAACCAGGTTACCTGCAAGAAGTTATCAAGTGCCGTGGAGTCTGCATCTCTGAAAATAGGGACTGGTGTCGCTCTGCTGGAAACTTTTGAATTTCCTACTTCAGACGTCCCCTCTGAGGCTTGCCGTTTTCAGTCCTTCGTTTCTGAGAAGACATGGACAAGAAACAAGGTAGATGTTGCAATGTCAGAAGCGTGTGGTGCCGGGGCTAGAATCCCACTCGGTTCTTAAAAAAAAGCACGTTATGTAACCCGAGCGGGTTAAAGTTTCACCTTTGCCGTGGAGGTCGGTGGGGTGGCTTAGCGGCCCGGCTGGCCACCGGGGAGAAGGGCCCTCGGAAAAGGCCAGACCCATTTCGGCAGGGAGAGCCCAAGGGGAAGCCGCAGGGAGGGAGCAGAAGGTTACCGGGAAGATCCGCTCAGCAGAGTCAGTGCGTTCGGTTTTCGAGCCGCAAGTTGGCCGGGACGAGTTTCTGTGTTTGCCGAACTGCCCTTCCCCCACCCCTGCCATGGACCGTCACATTGTGCGGGTCCAGTGTGGATTGAACCTGCAGGCTTCGCGATCCAGGTCCCTGATCCCGCAGAGGCCGGACAGGTGATGAGCGTGGTCATCATCGTTCATGCCTAATTCCATCCCTGGCCGCTTTGGAGCTTGCTCTTCCGCAAGCCCGTCAGAGTTCCCAGGGGCGTTTTCAGGAGGATGTGGCCTACTCTTTTTGTGTGTTCTCCTCTTCGCCGGAACAAGTAGCGGCGCTTTCCCGATTCTGGTCCTGACGAGCTATTTGTGTGGACAGCGTAATGTTTTCCCCCCTTTCCAGCTGGATCTGGGAAGGGGATTAGAGATGGGAGGGTCCGGCCCCGAAAGTCTCGGCGGCGACCAAAATTGCTCCCCGACATTCTTGCTCGCTTGACCACATCAATTTGCTCTTTCTAGCCTGCACCGTTGCCAGCTGGTGGTTTTGCTCTGGGGATATTCACACAGCAACTGCCGTGACCCGCGACCGGCTCCCTCTCTGCCCCAGTTTGGGGTTTCCTTAGCTCAAACTATTTTCAGTTGCTCCGTCTGTTTGTCTAGCTTCTCCAGCGTGCTGAGGAGGGTGGTGGGAGGGGGGGCTGTGATTGACTGGAAGGATTCTTCCCTCTCCACCCTTCCCCTAGACCACTCCCACTTCTCTTTCCTCTCCTCCTGAAATCCGGGTGCCAGGGCGAAGGGTTACTCCCTCCACAAGAGACCAGGCTAATTCAGAGTTGATTGATGGGCCGCACTAGTTCCAGGAAATCAAGAATTGCCAGCACTCAGGATTTGCTCTGCACAGGGAGTCCTGGGCCTCACCCGGACTGTCCTCACCTGCGGGTGGCTAGGGCAGTGGTGGTGGTGGTGGTGGTGGTGGGGGGGGTGTTTCAAAGGTCGGGGCCCGTCGCACAGTTGCATTTGCAGCTGTGAGCCCTGCCCTCCCAGTTTCTCCCCACCCACCGTTCCCGTCGGTGCACGGGAGGAGGGGCGAATGAAATAGAGAGCTGTCATGCCAGGAAACTCCGGTTCCAGGGAGAGGGGTAGATGGAGCAGGTGGAGTTGAGGTGACAGGAGGGTCAGTTCAGCAGGGGAGAGAGGATTTAAGTGCCAAGCGGCTGAACCTGCAAAGTTCAAAAGTCTTGGCCGCCTATGCTCACGGTCCTCCAGGGTAGGAGGTGAAACCCTGTCGGTTAGAAAAGAAGACGACGGACTTGGGGGAGGGAAAGAGAGGGGAACCCACGAGGAGGACGTGTTGTACCTGCTTCTCAGGTCATGTAATTAGGGGGTGCAGTGGAGCTCGCAGCTTTGGGGGGGCCCGGGAACTTGACTGTGCTGAGGAGAGGAGGGACGAGGAGGTGGTGGTGGTGGTAGCGTGGAATTTGTCGTCCCCTTCTTCCCTGCAGCCCTCTTATTCCCCGGTGCTCATTGTAGGGAGGAGGAAGGAAGGTGGTGAGTTTTCAGGAGGACAGAGAGGGGATTCTCCCAGGCCAGCTGACTTCCTCCCATCTGTTCATCAGCCTGCAGGTGTTGGGATGGCCCCTCCCGTAGCCCTAGGGCTTGTGAAGTTCTCAGCTCACAACCACGCGAGTGGGAGGCGAAGGGCCAGCCGCCGCAGACTCCCCACTCCATTTCCCAGGAGCTCGGGACCTGAGGCTCCACCCGCGCAGCTTTATTACCTCCAAATCAGTCGAGACTCTCCCTGTTCTGTGTTCGAAAGTTGGGAAAGCCCCTGGATCTGGAGAGAGAGGAGGAAGAGTTTCTGGAGGAGGGCAGCCCCCCACCCCCGTTCAGAAGCCAGCTGAATAATGACTCCCAGGATCATGTGCTCGCGGGTGATGCTGAACTATCTCCTTGGAGGGGACTCCGGCCTGGGCTGACCCAGTGAAAGAGGCTGTCCGTTTCCGAGCACGCTGGCCGGAGTCATCTCTGGAAGAGAGACATCTCACTCTCTCTGGAAGACAGACATCTCACTTTCAACTGCCTCTCTGCAGAGCAGGATGTTGGAGCTTCCAGGCCCTGAGCCTACGTGACTCCCCCCTCTCCCGTAGCCCCCAACAAGGGGACCGCCAAGGAGACAGGCCCCCGTAGCCCATGTCTGACTCGCCATCCCTCAGTTCGGCCGGGCTGAGGTCATGCTCAGCTCGGCTGCTGTGGAGCATTCTTGCTTCCTCTCCCCTTCCTGCTCGGGACAGAGAAGTGAGGGGGTAGCTTAGGACGAGAGCGACAGAGAGGAGTTTGCGCTGGGATCAGGAGGTCTGGAGGCAGGGGCCCGACTAATTTGCCGTGGAGCCCGCCCTGAGCCACCCTCAGGGTTGACGGCTAGGAACTCTGCGGCCCTGTATTTTAGGGAAGGGCGAGTCTCTTGTTTCCAGTCTGGTCGGGTGGCGTTGCGCGGGGCGGAAGGGGGAAAGGAGGCTTCTCCAAAGACAGGTCTCGAGAGGAAAGTCGCCTTATCTCGAAGCAGAGTCGATTGCTGCAGGCTCTGTCGGTTCCCTGCTGTCTCTTCTGGTACCCCAGCCTGGGTTTCCGTGCCCTGAGCTTAGGTGGCAGCCAGAGGGTGCAAAGGTTAGGGAACTCTGAGCTGGGACAGAGCTTGGGAAGTAATTTGTACTTCCCAAGCGCTTAGTACCGTGCTCTGCACATAGTAAGCGCTCAATAAATACGATTGATGATGATGGGACATGCTGCTTTCCATTCGGCAAGTCTCCCCTGGTATTGGGCAGTGCCTTTAGCAAGAGAGAGAGAGGGACTGAGACCTCTTCACGCTAGGCCTCAGTCCTTTCTTTCCTCCAATAGCCAATAAAATCCTGGATTATGGGCTGAGGACCTTTTCCCACCCTCCCTGCCAGGGGTGTCAGCGGGAGGGAAGGAGTGCATCCCCTCCCCTTGTGCCGCCGTTGTCAAGTGCCTCAACCGCTTCTCTCGCTGCTGCCTGGAATTTAGTTCTTTCCTTCCCGTGCCAGTTTTCTGTCCCCACCGTGTCTCCTTGGGCAACTCTGGAACCACCTGCCGAAAGTGCAGTCCTTTGTATTGTATTGTGGCAGCGGCATTTGGGCTATTTTAATTGCCCTCTGGCTGGGTGTGTCATCATTCACGTGCCTGTTGGTCAGGTTAGAAATTCTGGGAGTTACCTGGCTTGTGACCTTGAATGACCCTTATCCCTTCTGCACGCCCAGCCCAAAGGAGCAATCGGAACCTCATCCCCGGCCGCTTCCCGAGCCTCGTGGAGGAAGGTTCGGTGGCATCTGCTCCGCTTTGCTCATTCTCCTCGCTCGCTCCTCCCTCCACGACTCCCTGCTCTCGGACTGTTTTCTCTGCTCCTCCCCACCTTTGACCGCTGTAGCCTTCACCTCTCTGTCCTGCCGTTTTTGGAGTGAAGCTCGTTCATCAGGGGGCTCGGGTCATCCATCCCGGGGCTCCAGAGAAGCAGCGTGGCTCAGTGGAAAAGGCGCAGACTGTGGAGTCAGAGATCATGGGTTCAAATCCCAGCTCTGCCAATTGTCAGCTGTGTGACTTTGGGCAAATCACTTCACTTCTCTGGGCCTCAGTTACCTCATCTGTAAAATGGGGATGAAGACTGTGAGCCCCCCTTGGGACAATCTGATCATCTTGTAACCTCCCCAGCGCTTAGAACAGTTCTTTGCACATAGTAAGCGCTTAATAAATGCCATCATTATTGGAGAAGCAGCGTGGCTCAGTGGAAAGAGCACAGGTTTTGGAGTCAGAGGTCAGGGGTTCAAATCCCGGCTCCACCAATTGTCAGCTGTGTGACTTTGGGCAAGTCACTTCACTTCTCTGTGCCTCAGTTACCTCATCTGTCAAATGGAGATTAAGACTGTGAGCCCCCCGTGGGACAACCTGATCACCTTGTAACCTCCCCAGCGCTTAGAACCGTGCTTTGCACATAGTAAGTGCTTAATAAATGCCATCATCCAGGGACGGATGGCAGTTGGGAGCTGGAGTAGGGGGAAAGCGGTGTTGCGTGTGTGAAGACCCAAGGTTTGGGGCCGATCCGGTGAAGGTGTTTCCTTGAGCAGAGAGCTTGCCAAAATAATGCTCGGTGATGCCCACTTGGAGGATTGAAATCGAACGCCCGAGTAAGTAGCCCTTTAGGTCCCGGCCAGTGGATTGGGTCTCACAGATGAGTCTGCTCCTTTCTTCCCTTCAGAGCCTCTCTGCGCTGCCCTTTAGGTGGGGTGACTACTCTCCCCTTACCCAGAACCTGAGACAGAAGCTTCCAGCTATTGTACCAAACTTTCCCAAGCACTAAGTACAGTGCTGTGCACACCTCTAGGTCCTCACTAAATATCACTGATCGATCGATTGCTCTTATTATTCATCATCGGATCAACTGGCCCAATCGAAGCTGTGAAGCCCAGGCCCGCTTCCTCTTCACTCAAGTTCTCTTTCGTGCTGGAGGTGAGCTCAAACGTCCCCTATGTCGGACTAGTAAGGGTCCTTCGATTGCTTTTAGTAATTGTGGTACTCGTCAAGTGATTATTATGTCCCAAGCACTGTGCCGAGCACTGGGGTTGATACAAAATATGCAGATCGAGCACAGTCCTATCCCACCTGGGGCTCTCAGTCTGAGGAGGGGGAACAGGTATGTCATTACCATTTTAGTGATAATAATAATAATGGCATTTATTAAGCGCTTACTATGTGCCAAGCACTGTTCTAAGAGCTGGGGAGGTTACAGGGTGATCAGGTTGTCCCATGGGGGGCTCACAGCCTTAATCCCCGTTTTACAGATGAGGTAACTGAGGCCCAGAGAAGTGAAGTGACTTGCCCAAAGTCACACAGCTGGCAATTGGCAGAGCCGGGATTTGAACCCATGACCTCTGACTCCAAAGCCCGGGCTCTTTTCCACTGAGCCACATATGTGTGGAACCGGGGCTCTTTTCTATCTCTAAGGTGAGAACTCAGCAGAAGCAAGCTACCTGTAGACTGTTGCAACCACCTCTTGCTGTAGCTGCAGAGAGGTGGGGAATTCAGGAACGTTTCCTGAAGGCATGATAACTCTGAGCCCATAGTTGGGTAGGGACCGTCTCTATCTGTTACCGAATTGTACTTTCCAAGTGCTTAGTAATGATAATAATAATAATGATGGCATTTGTTAAGAGCTTACTACATGCAAAGCACCGTTCTAAGCACTGGGAGGGATATAAGGTGATCAGGTTGTCCCACGTGGGGCTCCCAGTCTTAATCCCCATTTTACCGATGAGGTAACTGAGGCTCAGAGCAGTTAAGTGGCTTGTCCAAGGTCACCCAGCAGACAGGTGGCGGAGCCGGGATTCGAACCCATGACCTCTGACTCCAAAGCCCGTGATCTTTCTGCTGAGCCAAGCTACTTCTCTAGTACAGTGCTCTGTGCGCAGTAAGCGCTGAATAAATACGAAAGAACAGTGCTCAGCGCTTAGAACAGTGCTTTGCACATAGTAAGCGCTTAATAAATGCCATTATTATTATTATTATTTTTTTAATATAGTGTAATTCTGAGAGGGTGGCGACCCCTAGCGTCCAAAGCCGGACACTCCTGGAGCCACTGGGTGTCCCCGTGGGTCAGAAGGCGCCAAAGCTGAACCCAATCAATCAATCAATCAATCAATTGTATTTATTGAGCGCTTACTGTGTGTAGAGCACTGTACTAAGCGCTTGGGAAGTACAAGTTGGCAACATCTAGAGACAGTCCCTACCCAACAGTGGGCTCACAGGCTAGAAAGGGGAGACAGAGAACAAAACCAAACATAATTAACAAAATAAAATAAATAGAATAGATATGTACAAGTAAAATAAATAAATAGAGTAATAAATAAGTAATAAATATGTACAAACATATATATCATCATCATCATCAATCGTATTTATTGAGCGCTTACTATGTGCGGAGCACTGTGCTAAGCGCTTGGGAATTACAAATTGGCAACAAATTGTATATGTATATGTACTGTATATATATATACATATATGCAGGTGGCTGAGACCCCAGGACCCCCATCACAGGATTGTTTTGGTGGCCGGGGACCTGGGCATCGTGGCCGGCTCACCTCCAGCATGCGAGAGAACTTGAGCCGAAGAGGAAGTGGGCCAAAGTGGGCCTCTTTGCCGGAGGCCCCGCCGCTCCCCCTGGGTGGCACTTTCACAGCCGTCCTGCCCTCTCCTGGGTTTTGGGCACCACAACTGCCTCAGTTCTTGCAAGACCGCCCTTCCAGGAGGGAGCCTGGGTTCGTTTCCAGCCGGACCGGGGCACCCTTTTGGTCTGGCCGGATTTGGCCAGGGATCTGCTCTCACCAGGAAGGGGCTACGATTGAAGCAGGCTGAAGCCTTCCGGTCCGTGCAGGGCTCCACACGTTGGCACCCTGCAGGGGCTCATTCCGCAAATCTTCTCCGTAGATGACCGTGTTGTGTGGTTTGGGGCCCCAGCCAGAGACCTCTCAGGGGCCTTCCCAGACTGAGCCCCCTTTTTCCTCTCCTCCTCCCCATCCCCCCCATCCTGCCTCCTTCCCCTCCCCATAGCACCTGTATATATGCTTGTACAGATGTATTAATCATCATCATCATCAATTGTATTTATTGAGCGCTTACTACGTGCAGAGCACTGTACTAAGCGCTTGGGAAGTACAAATTGGCAACATATAGAGACAGTCCCTACCCAACAGTGGGCTCACAGTCTAAAAGGGGGAGACAGAGAACAAAACCAAACATAGTAACAAAATAAAATAAATAGAATAGATATGTACAAGTAAAATAAATAAATAAATAAATAGAGTAATAAATATGTACCAACATATATACATATATACAGGTGCTGTGGGGAAGGGAAGGAGGTAAGATGGGGGGGATGGAGAGGGGGACGAGGGGGAGAGGAAGGAAGGGGCTCAGTGTGGGAAGGCCTCCTGGACGAGGGGAGCTCTCAGTAGGGCCTTGAAGGGAGGAAGAGAGCTAGCTTGGCGGATGGGCAGAGGGAGGGCGTTCCAGGCCCGGGGGATGACGTGGGCTGGGGGTCGATGGCGGGACAGGTGAGAACGAGGTACGGTGAGGAGATTAGCGGCGGAGGAGCGGAGGGTGCGGGCTGGGCTGGAGAAGGACAGAAGGGAGGTGAGGTAGGAGGGGGCCAGGGGATGGACAGCCTTGAAGCCCAGGGTGAGGAGTTTCTGCCTGATGCGCAGATTGATTGGTAGCCACTGGAGATTTTTGAGGAAATCAAAATAATCAAATAATAATAATGTTGTTATTTGTTAAGTGCTTACTATGTGCAAAGCACTGTTCTAAGCGCTTGGGGGGATACAAGGTGATCAGGTTGTCCCACGTGGGGCTCACAGTCTTAATCCCCATTTTACAGATGAGAGCACTGAGGCCCAGAGAAGTGAAGTGACTTGCCCAAAGTCACACAGCTGACAGTTGGCGGAGCCGGAATTTGAACCCACGACCTCTGACTCCAGAGCCTGTTCTCTTTCTACTGAGCCACGCTGCTTCTCTATTACTCTATTGATTTTACTTGTCCATATTTACTATTCTATTTATTTTGTTAATGATGTGCATTTAGCTTTAATTCTATTCTGACGACTTGACACCTGCCCAGATGTTTCGTTTTGTTGTCTGTCTCCCCCTTCTAGACTGTGAGCCTGTTGTTGGGTAGGGACTGTCTCTAGAAGTCGCCGACTTATGCTGCCCAAATGCTTAGCACAGTGCTCTGCACACAGTAAGCGCTCAATAAATTAATTCACTCATTCAGTCGTATTTACTGAGCGCTTACTGTGTGCAGAGCACTGTACTAAGTGCTTGGGAAGTACAAGTTGGCAACATGTAGAGACGGTCCCTACCCAACAGTGGGCTTACAGTCTAGAAGGGGGATAAATACTATTGAATGAATGAACTGCATCTCCTTTGGCCGTGACCTCTTTGGCCTGGGGAGCCTTCCAAAGGTCATTGGCCATTAATTTTGTTTCACTGGGTGGGCGGAGGCTCCAATTTGTGTATTGGGCTTCTATCCTCCCCATCTCAGATTCCTTGCTCCCCTCACCTTGCAGAGAGGCTCCTAATAATAATAATAATAATGGCATTTATTAAGCGCTTACTATGTGCAAAGCACTGTACTAAGCGCCAGGGAGGTTACAAGGTGATCAGGTTGTCCCACGGGGGGCTCACAGTCTTAATCCCCATTTTACAGATGAGGTAACCGAGGCCCAGAGATGTTAAGCGACTTGCCCAAAGTCACACAGCTGACAGTTGGCGGAGCCGGGATTTGAACCCATGACCTCTGACTCCAAAGCCCGGGCTCTTTCCACTGTGCCAGAGGGACTCTAGGGAAGGGGTTGCCACAGGGAACCCTGGACTGTTTCAGATCTGATTATCCCAGTGAATTCTCCGGGTCCCTTTCTTCTCCTTCCTCTCTTGCCATCCTGTCGTTCGATAATTAGCGCCTCCATTAGAAGATACAGAGAAAAAGCTAAAACTCAGATTAACTCCTTGTTAGTAACCTTGAAGGACAACTTAATGGGGGAGAGGCTCAGAATGCAAAAGCCTCATTCTAGGCTCTGTTACATTGTACTCTCCATCCCGCCTCCACCACTTGTCTGCTGTGTGGCCTTGGGTAAGTCACTTCACTTCTCTGTGCCGTAGTTACCTCCTCTGTAAGACACTGAGCCCCATGCGGACCAGGGACTGTGTCCAATCTGATTTGCTTGTACCCACCCCAGTGCTTAGTACAGTGCCTGGGATGGAGTAAGTGCTTAAATACCATCATCATTATTATTATTTTTAGGGGAGGCTGGAGGCTCAAGAGATGGCCATACCAGGAGTTGAGGGGAAGGCGGTTCTCCTGTCTGGTGGGTCTGTCCCGGGAAGAGGAGCTTCATGTAGTGGTTCTTTGTGTAATGTAAAAGAAATTCCTCTAACTGCACCTTTTCTTTATTTTTAATGACAATTTAATTGAAAGCCATAGGCGCTGACTGACTTAAGGCAGGTGGTAGCCCCATTTCACAGACTGGAAAATTTGAGGCACAGAGAAACTCATTCATCAGCCTTCCTCCCACTCCAGGGCCGCCCTCTGCCCGACTGCCAGTGCTTCGACAAATCGAGGGTTCGGTAGCTTTGCCACCGGACAATCTGCTAGATTGTAAGCTTCCTGAGGGCCAGAATTATGTCTGCTTACTCTGTTGTGCTCTCCTGAGTGCTTAGTATGTTGCTCGGCATCCAGTAAGTGCTCAATAAATGCCACTGTTTGAGTGATAGCTTTAATTTGGAGAGGCCCACGGACTTGGAGGAGACTTTCTGTGCCGACTGGGGTGAAGGAGGGAGCCCCTGACCCTTTGGTTATGGCCCATTGATGGCGTGGGCTTGGATATAGCTGCTCTGAAAGTGCTGTTAGTTGATGGGACTAATCCTGGAAGGACTAAGGGAGAATCAATCAATCAATCATATTTATTGAGTGCTTACTGTGTGCAGAGCACTGTACTAAGCACTTGGGAAGCACAAGTTGGCAACATATAGAGACAGTCCCTACCCAACAGTGGGCTCACAGTCTAAAAGGGGGAGACAGAGAACAAAACCAAACATACTAACAAAATAAAATAAATAGAATAGATATGTACAAGTAAAATAAATAAATAGAGTAATAAATATGTACAAACATATATACATATATACAGGCGCTGTGGGGAAGGGAAGGAGGTAAGGAGCTCAGGAGAACCCTGAGCTGAGGGTTCGGAGAAAGGGGGCAAACGAAATCTGGCGTGGGTCACTTGCGTGTCGAGGCGGGGGCTTGGTGTCTGATTTGGTGTGGAGTCTGCACTGGGTCACTCCCCCAGTGATGACTGTGAGCCCACTGTTTTTCGACTGTGAGCCCACTGTTGGGTAGGGACTGTCTCTATATGTTGCCAATTTGTACTTCCCAAGCGCTTAGTACAGTGCTCTGCACATAGTAAGCGCTCAATAAATACGATTGATGATTGATGATGATGATCTTTCAGCCTGAATGCAACTCACATGTGGGAGAGCTAGTTTTCTTTTTACATATCTAGACTGTGAGCCCACTGTTGGGCAGGGACCATCTCTATATGTTGCCAACTTGGACTTCCCAAGCGCTTAGTCCAGTGCTCTGCACGCAGTAAGCGCTCAATAGATACGATTGAATGAATATCTGGCCGAGTAGCGTCCTCATTGTTGGGAATGGACAAGGAATCTTCTCGTTCCCTTGATCTCGAGAGGAAAAGGGCCTCTCTCAGGCTCTGGGAGCTCTCCGACCTCGGTTTCTCCTCCTGCCTCAGCCGGAGTGTCAGAGTCCCGAATCTGGATGGCAGGCAGTGGGGATGGAGGCGGACAGCTGGCTGGCCTCAGGGACCCCGGACCAGGCTGACTGGTTGTTAACTATTTGGTTTGGCTGTGTTTGTGTTACTTCATGCCTTAAGTATGGGCTGGGGGGGGGTCTCAGCAGGGGACAGAGCCAGGAACTCAGAGTCCTAATCCCGACTCTGCTGTGGAATGACCGATGACCTTGAACGGATCACTTTTCATCTCTTTGGTGCCCAAGTGCCTCAGTTTCCTCACCAGCCCTAGGTAGAGGGGCAGGATGAAGAGGTTGCCCTTTGGGTGCAGTGGGAATAAAGAGTTTACGCGAGTGAAAGGTTTTATATTTGTGCAGAAATTGTGATGGCTGGTCACAAAGACTGTGAGTCAAGATGAGAAGCAGCGTGGCTCAGTGGCAAGAGCCCGGGCTTGGGAGCCTGAGGTCGTGGGTTCACATCCCGCCCCCGCCGCATGTCAGCTGTGTGACCTTGGCCAAGTCACTTAACTCCTCTGGGCCTCAGTTCTCTCGTCTGTAAAATGGGGATTAAGACCGTGAGGCCCCCGTGGGACAACCTGATCACGTTGTATCCTCCCCAGCGCTTAGAACAGTGCTTTGCACGTAGTAAGCGCTTAATAAATGCCATTGTTATTATTATTGTGTTTTGGAGGGAAGAAATGGGGTTCGGGTCCATGTGTTGCCAACTTGGGCTTCCCAAGTGCTTGGTGCAGTGCTCTGCACCCAGTAAGCGCTCAATAAATACGATTGATTGATTGATTGATTGATCCCCATTTTACAGATGAGGTAGCCGAGGCACAGAATCAGTGCTTGCCCAGGGTCACACAGCAGACGAGTGGCGGGCAGGATTAGAACCCACATCCTCTGGCTCCCAAGCCTGTGCCCGTGCCACTAAGCCATGCTGCTTCTCCATTGTACTTCCCAAGCGCTTTGTACAGTGCTCTGCACCCAGTAAGCGCTCAATAAATACGATTGAATGAATGATTGAAGTATTGTACTTCCCAAGCGCTTAGCCCAGTGCTCTGCACACAGTAAGCGCTCAATAAATACGATTGAATGAGTGAATGAACGAAGCAGAAAGTCATCTTGTGATTCAACAATCGCAGAATTGCCCTTCTGCAGTAGTTGATAGAAGCCGGTAAAGATTTATTACAGGAAGCCCAGGGTGTCGGCTAACAGGGAAGAAACTGGGGCAGGTGCCAGCGGGAAGACTAGGATGGATTAAAGATTGATACTCTGAGGGTCGATCCCATCGAGGGGCGATACATTAGGGATCACGGCAAGGGCAGATCCAGGACTGACAACTTGGAGCGGCTTTCTTGCCGTGGCGGCTCAGCGCGGTGCTCAATTCCCTCAATTGTGAGAAGCAGCGTGGCTCAGTGGAAAGAGCCCGGGCTTTGGAGTCAGAGGTCATGGGTTCAAATCCCGGCTCCGCCAATTGTCAGCTGTGTGACTTTTGTGACTTCACTTCTCTGTGCCTCAGTTACCTTATCTGGAAAATGGGGATGAAGACTGGGAGCCCCCCGAGGGACAACCTGATCACCTTGTAACTCCCCAGCGCTTAGAGCAGTGCTTTGCACATAGTAAGCACTTAATAAATGCCATTATTATTATTATTAATTCCTTGGCACCTCTGTCGTCATGGCAGTGTGGTTGAAAACGGGACTGGTCTGGGGCCTGTCACCCTCCGTCATTGGCCTGGTGTATTCTTGTGGGAGACGGGGCTGAAGCCGAATTCGAAATAGGACCTGGTGGGCCGTTCGGAGGGGGAGGCCGGTGATGGGTCTCCCTTCCCACGGTCTAATTTGATGTCTGGGTCTTGGGGAAACGAGGCTGGAGCTGTGGTAGATGGGATGGTGTAGTGGTTAGAGCACGGGCCTGGGAATCGGAAGGTTCTAATCCCGGCTCTGCCACTTGTCTGCTGTGTGACCTTGGGCAAGTCACTTCACTTCTCCGGGCCTCAGTTACCTCATCTGCAAAATGGGGATTAAGACCGTAAGCTATTTGCGGGCTATATGTTGCCAATTTGTACTTCCCAAGCGCTTAGTACAGTGCTCTGCACATAGTAAGCACTCAATAAATACGATTGATGATGATGATGACAGGGACCGTGTCTAACCCAATTTGCTTGTACCAACACCAGCGCTTAGTACAGTGCTTGGTACAAAGTAAGCACTTAAAATACCACAATTTATCATTATTATTGTCATTATGGAAGAGGAAGGTGGATGCGTACCTTCTCAGTCCCTGGCTACCTGGAATCATCTCTGAGTCAAAGAGAGTGACCCAAGTGGCAACATCGATTTTTGTATGGCCTGTAAAATGCAGTATAAATATGACCTTGCTCGGTGGGAGTTAATTCCTCAAATTGAGCCAGAGTAGCTGGCTGGAACCCCGTTGATCTTAAGAGGTCCCTTGTTTGTGATAGGGGTTCGCGCTCCGTAAAAGACCTGCACGTGGGCTTCCCGCCATCGCCATCATCAACAGCCAGCATTTATTGAGCCCTAATTTGGTCCAGTTACTAGATTCCTAAGAAGACACAAACACTGTCCCTGAAGTGACGCTGAAAATGCCTGGGCTTCCAGTTTGGGAGCTAGGAGGAGGTTTACTACCTAAGCTACCTAAGCTCCCAATGCCGATGCTCCAAATGTGAAATCTGGAAGTCCATTTTTTTTGCCCATGCCACCTCTGCTCGGAATGAGCAGTCTCTAGCCCCAGAAGCAAATCCTAGAAGCAACTGGGGCTTTAAGCATCCTTCCCCCCAGTCTCTGCACTCCCTTCAGGCAGAACTCTGCCCCAGAACTTGACTGGGAGTTGGGCTGGTGCTTGAAAATGAGAAGACTTTCATTTTGTTTTTTTTCAGGCCAGTCGGAGTCACAGGGAATAATACCCAAAGTCAGAGACAGGGCAGTTGGGGAGCTCAGGGCCTTCAGTTGATCTAGAGTATTTTCGACGATGACAGTGGTATTCGTTAAGCGCTTACTACGTGCCAGGCACTGTACGAAGCGCTGGGGTGGGTACGAGCAAATTGGGTTGGTCACAGTTCCTGTCCCATGTGGGGCTCACAGTCTCAATCCCCTTTCTCCAGCTGAGGGAACTGAGGCGCAGAGAAGTGAAGTGACTTGCTCAAGGTCTCGCAGCCAAGTGGTGGAGACGGTATTTGAACCCATGACCTTCCGATTCCCAGGCCCGGGCTCTATCCACTAAGCCACGCTGAGCGCTTACTCTGTGCAGAGCACTGTCCTAAGCCTTTGGGAGAATACCGGATAGTAGATGCAATCCAAGTGTCGTGTCACCCTTGCACTTTGGATTGTATTGCCAGCCTCACAGAACTTGCGAATCTAGCCGTCATTTATTTATTAATACTAATACCTGTCTCCCCCTTCAGATTCTAAGCCCCTTGTGGGCAGGGAACCTGTCTACCAACTCTGTTGTATTGTGTTCTGTACATAATAAGCACTCAATAAATATGATTGATTGATTGATTGATCCCTGCCCACAAGAAGCTTACAGTCTCCTGAATCTGGGACGGAGGAACCCGATTCATGAGGCTTCAGACAGAACCTGAGCGGTCGAGACAGATAATAAGGTGTGTTCAGGTTAAGCACTGTATTTGGGGATGAGGTTATCTTTGAAGTGGGAGTTGGTGAAAGAGGTTGTACTGATGAATCATTCCCGACTTGAATGAATGAATTGAAATAAAGCTAAGCAGCAGGCATCACTCTTCCGTAGAAGTATTTAATAAACTCCAATACTTTGTTCCAAGCAGTGTGCTAAAGCACTGGAGTAAATACAAGATCATCTCAGCAGTCACAGACCCTTTGTCATCTGGGACTTGCGACTTAAGGGGTCAGAAGAGCATCTATGGGCTCGATTGTTTCAGAGTGGACGTTTCTTGTGTGTGCTTGATTGTCAGTGGATGAATTACCCGGGGTGTGAATTGTCAATCTGTCTCTTCTTCTCTGCTGCCCTCCTTGCTGCCAAACTGTCTGTTGCTGCTGCAGCCTCCCTGCCCCTGAAATTTCTCCCTCTTGGAACAGAGATCCTTCAGTTCCTGCACAAAGCCCTGTATGTTCTTCTCTTTCAGGAAAACCCAAGAAAAGGAAGGATTTAAAAATAGTCCCCATCAAGCCACCAGTTTCCAACCCCACGTAAGTCTGTTACTCTCTCTCCTGTGTGCTTATTTTTAGCAATGTTCTCTTAAAGTCCCCCAAGGAGAGGAGAGGAGCAGAGGACCCTGGAGACTAGTGAAAGAAAACAGACTCTCATACTCCCGTGCATCTGTAGGCTTCATGTTATGCAGAGAGACCCTTCCTCACCCTGTTACTGAGCCTGTGGTCAGCTTTCTCATTATTACTACTTTTAACCTTGAGGACTGCCCTTCCCACCATCTTTGGGTCACTGTGAGATTTTGAGAAAAGAACCTAAGCAACGCCATGCTGGATCAGGCAAATGATCCATCCAGCCCAATTATTTTGTCTTCAACCATGGTATCAAGGGGCGTTTGGAGGAACATGGTGGTGGTCTTCCCCCACTGGCATCCATCCTGGTGATTCAGGATGGACCTCCAACATCTCTAACTTTGTGGGCCTGTCATCCAAAAATCTATTTAAAAACCTTTCTCAGGCCATCCAGCACACCTCCCTTTTCCTTCTGACATCTCTAACTTTATCATCAGCTAATCTAATATGGACCTTTAATCCAAGAATTTACCTAAACACGTCCTGACTCTATTTGCTATTTTCTTAGTATCACATTAGGGCTGGGTTAGTTTCTCCCAGGGCTCATCCTCTACCTGATCTACCATCCCCTACAGCCTGGACCTCTCCGGCCTAGGTGACTGAGTTAGTTGGATGACAGATTCCGGCGACAAACTCCTGATCAGTGGCAGTATTTGATTCTGGACCTCTGCAGGCAAAAGGGGGCCTCTTTAATCCAGTTTTGTTAATAATAATAATAATAGTGGTATCTGTTAAATACTTATCATGTACTACCAAGCGCTGAGATAGATACAAGATAATCAAGATTGAACTAGATAAAACTCGCCAGTCCATACATCCCCATCCCCCACCCCGACCCCTTCTTCCGTGAAAGTTACACTGGTTGTATGGTGAGTGTAATCATCAACAATCCCTCTATTTACCTGGTGAATTTTGCTGCCCACTCTGGATGAATCTGCAAGAGGTTAATGTCGAGGCTGCCCCAGTCCCAGGGCCTTTAGTCCAAATCCTTATTCAGTTTTCATTGTAAAGTGCAGAACCTCTAGGGCACGAGACCTCCAGTTGGTGGGGGAAGAGGCGGACACGCCCAGAGCAGGAGCGAAAAACCTCGAAGCCCACCTAACTGACTCGTAGAGAGCAACTGATGTGGCTCTCATTCCCACATCAATCAATCAATCAATCGTATTTATTGAGCGCTTACTGTGTACGCTGACTTATTTTAATGTCTGTTTCCCACTGTCTACCTTCAGCTCCTCGACAGAAGGGATCACATCTACCAACTCTGTTGCATTGTTCTTTCCCAAGTGCTCAATTCAGTGCTATCATAAAGGGCTCACTTATTGATTGATTGATATTGCCTCGGTCATCGATGAGACAGACATCCTTGATTCCCCCCCGTTCTTGGTGACCTCTTTCTAAGCGTGACCGAGAGGACCCACGCGGTGACTGTGATGCGGATCAGCCTCTCGTTGATCTGGGAATCCACAGGGACCTTGACGTGTATATGTATCCTTTCTTCCCAGGCCTCCCCGGAACCTGGACTCCAGGACCTTCATTACCATCGGGGATAAGGTATGTGGTGCCACTTCAATCAACCAATCAATCAATCGTATTTATTGAGCGCTTACTGTGTGCAGAGCACTGTACTTCACCCCTCCGGCTCCCCCTTGCCCACTTGGCTTTGAGGGAACACCGCCTCTATTGGGCTAGAGCTGGGCCAGACTCCATCCTGGTCTGGAAGAACACTCCCTTTCTTTCCCTCAAGAAGCTAAAGTGTCAGTCATCCTTTCAATTCAAGTGCTCCCGGCCCTCGGAGGCAGAGATTCTCAAAAGAATCCTGGCTGGCCACGAGAGGAACCTTTTTACATCCAGCCCCGGTTGGCTCCAGAACAAGACGTCACCACTGTACCTCTCTGGTTCGGGCGGGGAGGGAGGAGGAGAGCGGCTGGCTTCCTCGACAGAGATTTGATCCGTCCTCCGGGCCAACTTCTTTAGCCCCCCGAGCAGCTCAACCTCCCAGGTGGGCGTGAAGTGGGAAGGCCAGAGGAGAAGGAACCATTATATGTCCTCCCTGCGTCCTCCCCGGATTTTGATCTCCGCTGCCGCTCGAGGAATGATGGTTTGTGTGAGGGCCACATGCACAAGTGAACAATTTATCTGGGGCTCTGACTGTTGGGCTTGGTCCAGAGTGAACATGGAGATCCTGTGAGCAAACATCAAAGGGCATTTGAGGTTTTTCCTTTGGTTTTTTTTTTTTCTGCAAGATCCTCCAGGCAGAATGTTTAGCTCTGGCACTTCAGCTGTACAGAGCACTGTATACCTGAAGGTCAGAGAGCTGCTCGAACTATCCCCACCCAGCTTGTGGCCGGGGCCTTGGCGGGCTACTCTCTTACCTCTTGAACAGCATAAGTCTGTCATTGTGACGCTTTGCCAGACTTTCCTGAGCTTCTTTCCCACCCATAAAAAAAAAAAGCCCTAAATCCACACACCACAGGACCTCAAGGGCTGGCTTTGTTCAAAGTCCATAGCAGCAGACCGGGCGGGGAGGTTGGTTGGTACTAACTTGGGTCTCACTGGGCAGCTTCTCCTTTCTAACTGGCTCCGGTCGGCTCAGGGATTGGCTTGAAATGGCCGCCGCCTTTTTATCCTCTTGGCCGCGGCCCTCCCCGGGGGCTGCGTGAGGAGGTGTGTCGGGGGACTGAAGATAGAGTTTCCTGTCTCTGGGAGCAGAGCTATATCTGGCCGATTCCCTGCCCCCAGGCTGGCGGTGAGTTGGGTGGAATCTGGACCCTTCAGCCATCTGCTGACCCAGGGGGAAAGAGGGAGAGAGAGAGAGAGAGCGCCTGACTCTGCTTGTGTTCGGCCTGGTGGACCGTCCCAAGGGTGTCCATTCCCCGGGTCCCCAGCCTAGGCTCTTTGCAAACGCTTGGCGACGGGTGCTACTTTAAGGTTGCGTCCAGGGTATTCCTGAGCCTGAAACGGGGTGGCATTGCTGGGCCACCCCACCTCCCACAGCCCCACATCCCGTCCCCCAGACTTGGCAGCCCTCTCCTGGCTCCTTGTCTCCACCCCTTCTGACGGAGGCATTTAAAAATGGTTTCGACTGAGGGCACCTCCTGAATCCTTCCTCGTGTTGCTCCAAGACTAGCTCTCCCCAGACCCCGACACTTAGCCTTGGCTGTGGATGACCACACCGTCCGTACTCTGAGCGGGACCCCGGGGGTCATCCGGCTGGAGACAGTGGGATACGCCCCACCAACAGGGCCTTCCCTGACACAAGGACAACTGCTGTAGACTTCAGATGATCAGAGGCCCCGTGGCCACCGACGGGACTTTGTGTGGCCCGGTGGCCCGGCCCTTCTGGCGTCCCAGGCCATCCTGTGGGGCAGTTGAGAGCAGAGGATCTGGCTGGTCTCTGATCTCATGATAAAAACCTTTCTTTCGAAATGGGAGGTGTCCTTTCCAGCTGCCTGAGAGAAGTAGCGTGGCTTAGTGGATAGAGCACTGGCTTGGGAGTCAGAAGGACCTGGGTTCTAAACCCAGCTCTGCCACATGTCTGCTGTGCGACCTTGGGCAAGTCACTTAACTTCTCTGGGCCTCAGTTACCTCAGCTGTAAAATGGGGAGTAAGAAGGTGAGCCTCGTGTCCAACCTGCTTAACTTGTGTCTATCCCAGTGCTTATCAATCAATCAGTCATCGATCGTATTTATTGAGCGCTTACTGTGTGCAGAGCACTGTACTAAGCGCTTGGGAAGTACAAGTTGGCAACATATAGAGACAGTCCCTACCCAACAGTGGGCTCACAGTCTAGAAGGGGGAGACAGAGAACAAAACCAAACATACTAGCAAAATAAAATAAATAGAATAGATATGTACAAGTTAAATAAATAAATAAATAGAGTAATAAATATGTACAAACATATATACATATGTACAGGTGCTGTGGGGAAGGGAAGGAGGTAAGATGCTTAGAGCAGTGCTAGGTACATAGTAAGCACCTAAGTACAATAAACAGCATGGCCTAGTGGCCAGAGCACAGGCTTGGGAGTCAGAGGACGTGGGTTCTAATCCCGGCTCTGCACTTGTCTGCTGTGTGACCTTGGGCAAGTCACTTCACTTCTCTTTGCCTGTTACTTCAGCTGTAAAATGGAGATGAAGACTGTGAGCCCCACGTGGGACAACCTGATTACCTTGTATCTACCTCAGTGCTTAGAACAGGCACATAGTAAGCACTTAACAAATACCACAATGAAAATTATTATTATAATGGGAGCCTCTGGGCTTAGCAGAGCAGCTACCTGAAAGAATGAGTCTAGCCCCTGTCTCTTGTCCTTGAGAAGACAATAAAGCCCGTAGGCCCTGGAGAGGAGCCATGCTGTGTTCCTGCTGCATAGGGCTGGGAGCCTAGGATAAAGCTTTCCCTAGTGGAGAGGGTGGCCGTTTCCCCTGTTAGGGAAGGGAGGCGCTGACTCATTTGGGATCCGTGGCAGGTCAGGGCCGGTGCCCTCCCTGAAATAAAACATTAGTCAGAACAGGAAAAGTCCCCTCGAAACCACAGCTGCTTAGGAAGGTTGGCTAGAGCCCCCTCTCCTTGAGATGCTTGAAGCACACAGGACTGCAAGCCTCTTCACCCCACTGGGCTTCTTCCAAGATGACACCTCCAGTGTCAGAGACAGCAGGTTAGGATCGTTCCCTTCAGTTGAGTTCCCTTCTTTACGGCTAGAGCGGTCCAAGGTAATACACTGAGCGAGCAGAAATGCCCAACCATCTCAGGAGGGTGTAAGTACATGTAGATAAGTTCAGCTCTAAGTTGGCTGGAGGGATGGAAACCCTATCAGCCTTTCTGTCCAACTGGCATGAAGCTCAAGGTAAGAGTGTGTGTGCATTTCAGCCATTTACGTGGACTCCGAAAAGTTTTGAAAGTAGATTATTTTCTCTAAAGATTAAAATAAATTAGAACCCGTACAACGCCTTTCCCCATGGGTTGGGAGGCTGAGGCTTTCCTGGAGACCTGGGCTGGGCATCCAGCTCTTTAAATGGTGTGTCTGTGTTGGAGACGGACAGGCTGTGCTTTTGTGAGTTTCCGACGGTCACAGACGGTTCTGAGGGAGTTGTTTAGGGGAGAGTTGAGAGGCTTTTGCCCCAAAGCACTGGACAGCTTCATAGTTTTCAGGAGTCGAGTTCAAACCCTGGGGGCTCCCTTTTGGAGTCAGATGAGGTCACCCTTTGACCTCATCTGTCCCCGGTCGATCAATAGTATTTATTCCACACTTCCTGAGAGTAGAGCTCTGTTATAAGTGCTTGGGGGAGTGCAACAGAGGCGAACTTCACGTTCCGTGTCCTCGAGGAGCTTGCAGTCTAATGGGAGGAGGGGGAGACACAAAAATGATTTGCACGTAATGGGGAGGAGAAAGAACAAGGGTGAAATAGGGAATAGACCTCCTCCTCTATTCACCCATCCTAGAGTCCAAACAGATGTATCCCTTACCGCAAGTCCCATCGGTTGTTACTAGAATAAGAAGCAGAGGATTGGCTGCTCCCTCCTCTCTATTCCTCTCCCCCCACCCCGAACCCCCCCCAACGAAATAGGAAGTAGCTTTCCCAGAGTGAAATACCAGAATCAAAAATTGAATGTACAATTGAATATACATAAGTGCTGAGGATCCATATAAACTAGTTCTAAGGATAGCTTTTGGATCGATTCAACTGTTGGGGATTAATCGGGGGAGAATCAAGGAGGTGGGATTCCAGGAGGGCTGTGAAGATGGGAAGGGCCCTCAGACAAGAAACTCACGTTTAAGAAATGAGGCCAGGGGCTCAGAAGAGTGAGCACTGAGGAAAGTTTTTATTTTGCTTAGGTGGCTTCACTGACATCTCCTTCCCCTAATTGTCTTTTGTCTCAACTCCGTGTTCCGGCTGCCGATTTTCTGCTTGGGGAAAGCCTGGAGAAGAACCCTCCAGGGGAGAGTTAGGGGTTATCAGAGATTTTTACCCACTTTGTAGTTGCATTTACTTTGTCCCAAGTCTTGCTGGCACACCAATCAATCAATCAATGGTTTCATTGAGTGCTTATTGGGTGCAAAGCACTGTACTAAGCACTTAGGAGACTATGATGCAGTCAGTCAATGCTTTTCTATGTGCAGAACACTATACTAAGCGCTTGGGAGAGTACAGTATGACGGAGTTGGTAGATCTGTTCCCTGCCCACAGCGAGCTTACAACACAGTTGGTAGATTCGTTCCTTACCTACAAGGAGTTTACAGTCTCGAAGGGGAGATGGTCATTAAAATAAATAAATTACAAATAAATTACAGAGAAGCAGCATGACCTAGTAGAGAGAGCGTGGGTCTGGATATCGGAAGCCCCGGGCTCTTATCCCAGCTCTGCCACTCGTGTTTCTGTGTGACCTTGAGCAAGTCACTTGACTTCTCTGTGCCTAGGTAACCTCATCTGTAATATGGGATTAAGACTTAGCCCCATGTGGGAAAGGAACTGCGTCCAACCTAATTATCTTGTGTGTACTCCAGCACTTGGTACCGTACCTGGTACGTAGAAGGGGCTTAACACATATGATTAAAAAAAATTACAGGTATGTACATAAGTACTGAGGGGCTGAGGGTGGGGTGACTATCAAGTGCTTAAAGGGTACAGATCCAGGTGGCCTTGGTGAGATTTTGACCCTGGGTCTTTCTGCAGACTGAAGGAGTTGCCATGCATCACAATGAGGACAGCATTACCCAGGCCACTAGACTACATTTCTTAGTAATAATAATAACAATGATGGTTTTTAAGCACTTACTATGTACCAGGCACTGTACTAAGTGCTGGGGTGGGTACAATCAAATAATAACAATGGCACTTATTAAGTGCTTACTATGTGCAAGGCACTGTTCTAAGCACTGGGGAGGTTACAAGGTGATCAGGTTGTCCCACAGGGGGCTCACAGTCTTAACCCCCATTTTACAGATGAGGTAATTGAGGCACAGAGCAGTTAACTGACTTGCCCAAAGTCACACAGCTGACAACTGGCGAAGCCGGGATTTGAACCCCTGACCTCTGACTGCAAAGCACGGGCTCTTTTCACTGAGCCAATCGGGTTGGCACAGTCCCCATCCCACTTGGGGCTCACAGCCTCAATCCCCGTTTTACAGATGAGGTAACGGAGGTACAGAGAAGTAAAGTGACTTGCCTAAGGTCACACAACAGGCAACTGGCAGAGCTGGTTCTAATCCCATGACCTTCTGACTCCCCATGCTCTATCCACTATGCCATGATGCTTCTTGTTTGGATGGCGTGCAGGGCTTTTCCCTGAAGAGGAGGGCAGAGTCCTGCTGATGCTGATGGGGAGATGTGGACCAGCTGGTTCTTGGGGGCTACTTGGTGGGCAGGTGAAGGCTTTGGCTCTGTCCTCAGCAGATAAAGCTGCTCCAATGCTTCTGACCTATCCAGGGCTGGGGGAGTGGAAAGGGGAGGGCTTTTCCTCGGCCGGTTTGCCGGCTCTTGGACCGTTTTCTTGGGCGAGCATTTTATTTGGAGCTGGCCGGTGCCAATTTGTCCTCTGTTTTCTCCCGCAAGAATTTTGAAGTGGAGGCCGATGACTTGGTGACCATCTCGGAACTGGGTCGGGGGGCGTATGGAGTCGTGGAGAAAGTACGGCACGCGCAGAGTGGGACCATCATGGCTGTCAAGGTAACACCCGGAACTGGGTGGGAGGAGGGGGCAGAGGAAGGGAGGGCCTGGCTGCTTGTCAGATTAAGGGGTCCTTGGGGGACCGACCTCTGATTCCGTAGGCTGCCTGCGGCTTGTTCAGAGGAAGAAACATCCCTTGAGAGGAAACGTTCTCTGGCTCGATCTCCTCTTCTGAGATAGGCAGGGGTGTAAACGTCTTGGCGAAACACCCCAGAGCCCTCGAGAGAATTGAAGGTCTGGAAGGGGCCTATAGAAGTCACCTGGCCTTTTCAACTTGCACTTGGGAGATAATTAATCCAATAAGCCCTGACCTGCACGTGGTGGTGGAGAGCATCACTCTGGGGACATTGCCACCTGACCTTAAGTGGACTGAGGATGGAGGCAGGAGCAGTGGATGTATCTGTCACAGTAATGCCCAAGCACAGACTCCCTCCAGATAAGGATTTCTCCCTTTAGCAAAGCAGAGATGGAGGGGCTTGGTGAACCGGGAAGAAGCACTAGTGTCAGAAGTACTGCTGCTCTCCTCCAGCCCCCTCACTTTCCGGAGGGCCTTTAAAAGCCATTTTCTGGAATAGTTTAGGACTTCAGAGAAGGGAATTCCAGCATGGATCTCGGACACCGATTCTAGTGTCGAAGCAGAGCTTCCCCACAGTGCTGGTTCCTTCAGGTTATTGGCCACCTCCCATCCCAACCACACACTGCCCCCAGAAGCCCCACGGAATGTGGGGTGGTCCAGACATGGAGTGTTTCCCGGGAAGTTGAATGCCTGAGTTTTCTTCTCCCCAGAGGATCCGTGCAACTGTGAACACTCAGGAACAGAAGAGGCTGCTCATGGACCTGGACATTTCAATGAGGACAGTGGATTGCTTCTACACCGTCACGTTCTATGGAGCCCTGTTCAGAGAGGTATGGAGCGGTGTGTGTGAGCTCTGCGTGTTTACGCTACCCTGAGCCATCTTGGCCGAGTTAGTAGTGGGAGGGGAGGGAGACGGGGTGTGAGAGAGAAGGAAAAGATCCAGAAAAGGTTCTAGCCCCTTCTATCAACCGTTCGGCATTACCTCGACCCAGGCTCATCAAACTTCACCCCCTCGGCTCGCCCTCCTTTGCTCCCGGTCACTTCGAGAAGCAGCGTGGCCTAGTAGCAAAGAGCACAGGCTTGGGAACCGGAGGACATGGGTTCTAATCCCAGCTCCGCCACTTGTCTGCTCTGTGACCTTGGGCAAGTCACCGAACTCTTCTGTGCCTCTGTCACCTCGTCTGTAAAATAGGGAATAAGACTGTGAGCCCCATGTGGGACACCCTGATTAACTTGTATCTACCCCAGTGCTTAGAATAGTACTTGGCACAAAGAGAGCGCTTAACAAATGCCATCATTATTATTATGAAAATACTCTGTGGTGGTTACATCCAGCAATCCTCTTCCCCTCTTTCCTTCCTATCTTGGCTCTTCCCACCCCCTCTGCCATGTCCCCGAGATCACACAGCTGTGTTCATTTGTGCTATCACATACTTTGCCATGAGAAAGCATAACAGGGCCACTGAAGGCGACCCGGTTTCACGGTGATTTGATTGCTCTCCGTTGCTACCAGGGTGATGTGTGGATATGCATGGAGCTGATGGACACTTCCCTGGACAAATTCTACAAGAAGGTTCTTGAGAAGAAGATGACAATCCCGGAGGACATTTTAGGAGAGATCGCAGTGTCTGTAAGCTGCCGTGTTGACATTTCGACTTTCAGGACAGAGTGCTAAGAGGGATGGGGAGGTGGGATGTTCCTGGCTCTCTTGGGCTCTGATTTTTGATATGAAAAGAACCCAGGAAGAATGCCAGGGCCCTTGACCCATTAAACCAACCATCTCTTCAGCCCGATGGCCGGGAAGTGGGGGTTCTGCATCGCCTATCCCAGCCAGGTCGGGGCGGAAGGGCCTTTTTCCCAACAAGTTAAGCCTCTCGGTGCAACTCACCATCGCATCTTAAACTCCTTGGTGGTGAAACTGATAAAATGAGGCTGGAAAGAGCTGTTATTTCTCAAACTGTTCTGGAAAATCCCTCTGCCCAGTAAGTGCCCTGGTTAATGCCGAGTTCCTGGCAAATGGAGCTCAGGGAGTCTAGATTGGGTTGCCTCATAATTTTGAAAGGATCTGAGACATTGGATGTGAGCACCCTCTCCTTCTTAGCTTCTAGATCGTTTAACCCTCGGTTTCCACTACTTAAACTGAGAAATTGCCTGATTCTAAGATTCAGCGCTAATAGACTCATGAAATTTACCACTTGAGCCCCCACTCCGTGTGAAAGGCTACAGCAGTGGCTTCCTTTCTCTTCTTTTTTCTCCTCCCAAAGTACCTCTGTGTTTAGAAACTGCCTCTAGCAGGTTTTTTACCTGTAGGTGAAGCTGATCCATTGCCTTTTAGTAATATATCGGGACCTGTTCACTTAGTCATATCAAACTGACATGTGCTCCCCTCTTTCTCTCTCTCTTTTTTCCCAACTTCCCCTTCTCTCACCATTGAAATCCAAGATTGTGAGAGCCCTGGAGCATTTGCACAGTAAATTGTCGGTTATTCACAGAGGTAAGTGGCACCGTTCCCAGTGCAAAGCTGGATGAGCAGAGTTTGGTCCGGGTTTGCTGTTCCACTCAAATATACAGCTGTCAAATCACTAAGAAGCCGCAATAGGGGCTGGAAGTAGCTCTGGGCCTGGACTTCATCTTCTCGGGCTCGCAGTCTCCCATTGAACACTGAACAAGACCAGGGAGAGTCTGTGGGCCAAGGTGTGGGCCTAGGTTGGATACGGCAACACGCTGCCATTGCTAGAGTAACTACTTAGCCAGCAGAGGCTAGCAGATACCTGGGTGAGTGTTGATTTTGGAAGTTAGTCGTTTTCCAAGAAAAACCCTTTTTTTGAGGGAGGAGGGGGTCTCCAATTTTTTTTTTCCTCCTTTCCCTATCCCTCTTAATTCAAACGGTAAGGATTTTGGTTGTGGCTCTTTCAGAAGGGTTGGGGCTGCAGTGGAGACTAGTGGATTGGAAAATCTGGAGCTAAGGACAAAGTTCTCTAATTGAAGGAGCTTCAGAATGGAAGTCTGAACACTAGGGTTCTAGGTTTGACTCTGTCCTGGATACCTCAGTTTCCTCATCTAAAAATAGGCCCGAGGATACCTTTCCCAATCTATCTTCCTGATACGAGGCAGAGCCATAGGCCCTGAACTTCTGAGGGGGAAAAATTCTGACTTGGAACTAAGCATTGCCTAGGTAGAGGCTTTGAAGATCGACATGCTAAGGGTGGCTCCAGAATCCCTGAATAAATGGGCAGTCATTTCCCTGTGGTGTTAACGTTTAGGGCTAATTATCAACTCCTCTGCCAGACTCTTGGCCTCCTGGGGGGCTCATATGAGCTCCCTGGCCCTTTCATCTTTTGTAGCTTGTGGTGTTGGAATCCAGTGACTTAGTTTTCCCATGACGCGTCCTCTCATCCAGTATGGAACAATAAGGCTGCCCACACCCATTTTTAGCTTATTGCTCTTTTCCACCTATAAATAACTCGAAACCAAACCCACAACTGGAGAATTCCATGTAGCCAGGCTGAGGGGCTAGGGAAGGGGAGGTACGAAGGCGTTGAGTGGTGGGTAAAGAAAAAGGAAGAGAGATAAAGGGGATAAGGTGGACGGGGCCAGGACAAATGCCTTTGGTACTTTGGGTGTGGTGCTGCCAATCTAGAAAAGATTTTGTGGCCCCTTTAGCCTCCCGAAAGCACCACATTTACCAGCCCAGACTGGAAATGAGTTTGGAGATGTAGTGTTCCTCAGTCCTCATTTCCTGACTAGTCGACTTTTACTGCTGGGGAGTCGTGGATCCAGCCTGCCTCTCCTGGGCTGCAGTTTAAGCAAATAATAAAGTCAGAGAAGATCCGCTCAACCCCTTCTTGAAAATGAGTCAGTAAACTTGAAGGCATTCGTCTCTACTCCATGCTTTTTTCCCTCCAGGCCAAATAAGCCCAGAGCCCTTGGGTTTTCCTCAGAGGCCTGATATTCCTAGACCTTCTACCTCTGTGTCTTTCCTCATTCCCTTTTTTTAAAAAAACAACAAAACAGCCTTTCTCTTTCCACCCCACTCCCCTTTTTTTAATTTCTTTTAGATGTGAAACCTTCTAATGTTCTCATCAACAAGGAAGGTCATGTGAAAATGTGTGACTTTGGGATCAGTGGCTACTTGGTGGACTCAGTTGCCAAGACCATGGATGCCGGTTGCAAGCCCTACATGGCGGTAAGTGGACTCTGCCCAGGGCAGAGACAGAGTGGTTGTCTCTTTTCTTGTCTCCAAGCGTATCAGTGGCAGTCAAGGGGAGGAGGATGGCGTTTGGTGGATCCAGAAATAGCTTTGGGGGTACCTGGGATTGTTGCTCTGCCCTACAGGGTCCCCTATCCATTTACTAGGGATACTGTCATCCCCATCTAGGGCACCCATGTTTGGGGCCCTCTGAAGAAACTGAGGCTGGGAAAGGAATCGGCAGCTCCTGTTCTGCCCTCCAGAGAATGGCATGCCCAGTCAGTTCTGCCTCTTGTGCTGGCCTTTACTGCTGCTCACATAGGCTGCCTTGGTGCCACCTTTCCCTTTGATCTTCTAGCCCCTCCACCAGCCCCACTGATGCTTCAGGAATCTTTATTATGGCATGGGCCATTATCCCCTGTCTATCTGAGGGAAGCAGCATGGCATAGTGGAGAAAGCACAGGCCTGAGAGTCAGAAGGTCATGGGTTCTAATCCTGGCGCTGCCACTTGTCTGCTGTGTGGACTTGGGGAAGTCACTTCACTTCTCTGGCCCTCCTTTGTAAAATGGGGATGAAGGTGTGAGCCCCATTTGGGACAGGGATTGGGTCCAATCCAATTTGCTTGTGTGTACCCTAGCACTTAGTACCGCATCTGGTACATAGTAAGCACTTGAGAAATACCAGTTATTATTATTATTATTATTACCTCAGTCTGTGATGGGTGATAGGTGCAGACTCCCAGAGCAGTGGCCTTAGAGGCATAAGAGAGGTCACATTCAGGGACAGGCACACTGCAGAACCCCAAATCCAGGGAGATGGGGCAGCTCCCCAGTGCAGCTTGGGAGCCGTCATGATCTCTGTCCCCTTACTCTTCATCAACAGGAGCATTTATTGAGTGCAGAGCACTGTACAGAGTACTTGGGAGAGCACAAAAGAGATAGCAGACACGTTCCCTGCTCCTAAGGAGCTTAAAGTCTGGTGAAGGAGGCAGAAATGGCTTAGGAAGGAAGAAACTGGTCCGAGATAAAGTAGTCTGTGGAAGGGGACTAGGATCCACAGAACAGATTCACTTCCTGTGCTTTAAAGGGTACTTTCCAATCCTCAAACAGTCGATGTGGACCCAATTATGTTCTCCCATTAAAGAAAACTCACTCTGTAGTGTTCACCCATTCCAAAGTCGCACACCCTAGCTGTTTCTTCTATACCGTGGCCTGCTGAGCCCAGGCAGCCATGAGCTGGTGGAAGAAGGCTCCCTCATCCTCCCTAACTGTTCTGCCCAAAGCATATATTGAAAACCCGGGTTCTGGCAGACCTGAGTCTATTTCCTGAAGGCGAGCAGCTGTTGAATTAGGCCTCATGGCTTGACAGAGGGGTTTGAAAATCTTTCCATGTTGCCAGCCCTTACCCCAATTAGCACCGTTGTAGCCATGTTACAGCTGAAGTCAGGAATATTAGCCACCTCAGCAGGCTTAAGGCCAGGGCCGTGGGTTGTATTTTGGGGGGAGATGAAAATTCGGGCTTCCCTTAGGACCAGCCCTGTGGGCGATGCCAATTTGCGAGGCAGAGAGATTGACTGTTAGGAAGCCCATCTGAACTTCTTAGGGGAAACCGATATCGACAGATTAAGTCATTCTTCAAGACGAGAGTTATTTTCACCCTGGCACTGAGCTCAGCCCTGCTGCCTCCTGAGTAAGAAAACTGAAAGGGGTCCCAGGGGCAGACTCCATGTCAAACAGTGGCTTCCAGTGACTGGGAAATCCAAGCAGTCAGGGGATGTTGCCTGATGGGTGGGTGGGTGGGTGGGTGGGGTTAGAGTGAGCAAATTAAGCCCTGATTCAACCTGTGACCCAGGATCAAAGCTAGCCACCGCCCCCACCATTTTTTCCCCTTTGCCGTTAAGCAACCATTGCTGACAGTAAGCTGATGTCTGCACTGACTAGCCTGCCATCTGCTTCTGCGAAGGCTGCTAGCCTTACACCGTCCCCTGTTTTGAACCCGTTTCAGGAGAATGCGCGGCATTAACTCTCCTCCTGTCACTCTTCCAGCCCGAGAGAATAAACCCCGAACTGAACCAGAAAGGTTACAACGTCAAGTCTGATGTCTGGAGTCTGGGAATTACCATGGTAAAATCTGTCAAATGTGCGCGTGGGGGTATGGTTATATTCCGTTGGCCCCCTTCAGGGGTACGGTGCGGGGAATGGAGGGGCTTGGAGAGGGTTCCGGGCCCCTCCTGGGTGTTCCTTCCACAAGCCTGGTAGGGCTGAGGGGATGAGAAGCAATGCAGATTAGTGGAAAGAGCACAGGTTTGGGAGTCAGAGGTCGTGTGTTCTAATCCCAGCCCCACCAGTTGTCAGCTGTGTGACTTTGGGCAAGTCACTTAACTTCTCTGGGCCTCAGTTCCCTCATCTGTGAAATGGAGAGGAAACCTGTGAGCCCTACGTGGGACACCCTGATTACCTTGTATCTACACTAGCGCTTAGAACAGTGCTTTGCACATAGTAAGCACTTAACAAATGCTATTATTATTATTATTATTATTATAGCACCTGTATATATGTTTGTACTTATTTATTACTTTGTACATATTTGTTCTATTTACTTTATTTTGTTAATATGTTTTGTTTTGTTGTCTGTCTCCCCCTTCTAGACTGTGAGCCCACTGTTGGGTAGGGACCGTCCCTAGATGTTGCCAAATTGTACTTCCCAAGCGCTTAGTACAGTGCTCTGCACACAGTAAGCGCTCAATAAATACGAATGAATGAATGAATGAATGAATTATCATTATCCAGTATGTCAGAGGGTAACACCCTCCATACTCTTGCTTGGGAGGGGAAATTTGGGGCATTTGGAAGGAGTTTGTGATGGAGGGGGAGGTATTTTCCAACCCAGTTGGACTTGGTTGGGGTGGATTGGTAAGATTTTCCTCTGGGGGAGTCTAGGCAGGAAAGGGAATGTGGCATATTGGAGAGATTTCTGTGCTTGAGAGGCTGACACTTATCTTCCGCCAGCTTCACGGAGTAAGTGTCCGTCGATTTTTTTTCCTTGCAGTGGACAGTTTCATTTGTCCTGAGAGTTTTCCCTGCTCCTTCCCCTTGAGGGTCCCCCGTTTTGGTCAGCGTGACTCCCTCTATGTCCTCCTGTGCTGCCTGAATTAGCATCCGGAGTCTCATGTTGACTTCTGAGCCACTTCTCTTCAGTGAATCCAGAAGGCCGGGGCTGGAGTAGTTAGGACCTGCGAGGGTTTGAAACTGTGAGGTCGTGGGCACTTCCTCCTCAGGCCCCCTTTCCCTCCCCTTCCCTAACGCGGGATGTGGGTAAATGAGGAACTGGGCCCGCCAGCCTGAACGAAGGCAGGAGGAAAACCCGGCCTGTTCCCAGAGAGGAGCCGATGAAGCTGCTTTATGGCTACATGCTGCCCTCCTCTGCCTGCTACTGGTTTTGGTCCTCAGATGCTCATAATAATAGTAATAATAGTAATAATAATAATAATAATAATAATAATAATAATAATAGCATTTGTTAATCGCTTACTGTGTGCCAAGCACTGTTCTAAGCACTGGGGGGATACAAGGGGCTCACAGTCTTAATCCCCATTTTCCAGATGAGGGAACTGAGGCACAGAGAAGTGAAGTGACTTGCCCAAAGTCACACCGCTGACAGTTGGCGGAGCCGGGATTAGAAGCCATGACCTATTTATTACTCTATTTATTTATTTATTTTACTTGTACATATCTATTCTACTTATTTTATTTTGTTAGTATGTTTGGTTTTATTCTCTTTCTCCCCCTTTTGGACTGTGAGCCCACTGTTGGGTAGGGACTGTCTCTATATGTTGCCAACTTGTACTTCCCAAGCGCTTAGTACAGTGCTCTGTACACAGTAAGCGCTCAATAAATACGATTGATGATGATGATGATGACCTCTGACTCCCAAGTCCGTGCTCTGTCCTCAGAGCCACGCTGCTTCTCTCATCTGTCCATACGTACATACATACACCATCTGTGCTCGTGTGCCTCAGTTTTCCAGTCCCCAGAATGGAAAAAAAAAATCCGTAGGGGAAAATATCCAAAATGTGGCAAGAGTGGTGAAACAGGATCAGAGAGTGGAAGAGCAGATGAAGGTTGGGCAGCTGGTGACCGGGAGAAGGCCAGGAGAGAGTAGGGGCAGCGGCAGGAAGGGGTTGAGTGGGCTTTAACTTGGTCAGAATGGGAAAACTGCTTAAAAGGACTTAATACTTGCGGGTATTTAATGAGGAGGATTATTTGGTGCGTCTGAGTTTGTGGCAAAAAGATTCACATGAATCCTTAGGAGGAAAGGTGCTAAATTCCAGGTTTTAGTACACTGTATGCAGGTAGTGAGTCAGGCTTGGTTTGAAGTTGACTTCGGCGTATGGTCGCTGCTCAGCCCTTCCCAGGGTCTGAGCTTTCTGACAAGGCCTGAGCCGTCCAAATGAAGTGCACCTTATGCTTCTCCCCTTCCCCCGTCCTCCGGGAAAGGGACAGATTTCCTGTCTTGGCAGGAAGGTGGATCTGGCCACCAGCCCTGGCAGGTCTCCAGTTTCTAGGCTAGAGCCGCTACTGCCACTTACCCTTCCCCGGGCCACTTTATGGAAACCGTTCAATCCCAAGGCAGGAACCATCCTGGAGGCCAGAGGATAAACTGGAGCTGATTATTCCCAGGCAATCTGGCCCCATGCAGCCTTTATTGGAAATTTTCCCCCAAATAGATCAGGTTTTTAGAAGCTCATTATTATTATTATTATGGTATTAAGTGCTTCCTATGGGCTAAATGCCTCCCGTAGGCAGAGCACTTTACAAGGCGCTTGGGAACTTTCAGTCGGCGTGAAAGGCACAGTCCCTGTCTTTGAGGGGCCAGCATTTTAATAGAAAAGGACAGACTTAAATCGCCACTAAAAAAATAGGTAAAAAGCTAGGTGTATAAGTGCAAAGTAAATAATGAAAGTAAGCCAATAAATAACAAGTAAACCGATGCAAATATGGGGGCATGACCAGGATGGTGGAAAAGTTGATGAGGAATTATCTCACTTCTTGTCTTTCCCCTCCTTGGAAGTCCACTGGCAGAAGTTTCTTAATATTTTTTTTTTTAAGGAATTGTAATTTCACCTGAAGTGCCCTGCCCCTGAATCATGCACCACCCCTCCGCCCCCACACCTCTACTGACCCACAGAGGCACACTCATTAGAGATGACTCATCCTGGTGGAGTCTTGAGGAGCATCAGCTGGAGTAGCAGAGAGCTAAAGAAAACCGCTCAAAGCCCACGGCACCGAGCAAGGCACTCCTGTAGTAGCGGAGAGCAAAAGAAAACAGCTCAAAGCCCACAGCACTGAGCAAGGCACTCCTGTAGTAGCAGAGAGCAAAAGAAAACAGCTCAAAGCCCACGACACTGAGCAAGTCTCGCCTGTCGAATGCTCCTGCAACCGCTTCCCGATGGGTCCCCCAGCAGTTCCCATGATAATAATAGTAATGATTAGGGTACTTGTTAAGCACTTACTATGTAGATTCAAGATAATCAGGTTAGACACAGTCCCTATCCCACCAGTGGGCTCACAGTCTGAGGAGGAGGGGGTTCAGGTATTGACTTCCCATTTTGCAGATGAGGAAACTGAGGCCCAGGGAAGCCAAGTGACTTGCCTAAGGTCACACAGCAGACATGTGGCAGAACTGGGTTTAGAACCCAGGTCCTCCGACTCCCAGGCCTGTGCTCTTTCCACTAGGCCACGCAGCTTTCTTCTGATCTGTTCCCACGGTCTGTCGAACCGGCTAGTTCCTCTACGGTGCTTTGAAGCAACCCAAGGGATTCGGTATTCTCAGTCGGTAAACTCTGCATTCAAGGGAGGCAGCTCATTTAGCTGCAAGAGCCTTGCCAGCTGCACCACTCAGCCTCAGTCCCATTCCTTTGAATATATCCTCGACCAGGCCATGGTCACGCCTCTGTTTCCCCAGTCTGCACGAGCGAGGGTGGCGGGTGAGGTGTGACCGGTTGTCTTTCCCCTCCTGCCTCTGCCTTCCGTAGGCAAGCCGACTGCCGCTCTGGCAGCGGAGATCCTGGGCTTGGCGGGGAGACTTGAAGAGCACCCATGGGGGGCTTGTTGTCTCACTGCAGATCGAGATGGCCATCCTCCGGTTCCCGTACGAGTCCTGGGGAACCCCCTTCCAGCAACTGAAGCAGGTGGTGGAGGAGCCCTCGCCCCAACTCCCAGCAGACCATTTCTCCCCCGAGTTTGTGGACTTCACAGCCCAGTGGTGAGCCCCTCTCCCTTGGGATCCTGGGTTTAGCTAGTCGGAGAGCGTGCTCCCCCATTCTTTCCATTTCCTCGCTGGAGACGGGATAAGTTATCCCAGTTTTTTGCTTATTGCCCAGGCTGACTAAATCTCTATCCTCTCCCTCCCCTCCCATCACCAAGTCGGCTCCTGGGTCTCCCCGGGGGGCGGGAGTTTAGCTCTCTATTGAAGACTTGGGGGCTTGTGACAACACTGAGAGGAAGCAACCTTTGGGACTCAGTGCTCTAAAGCTCCTGGCCGAGTTTAGGTGCTGGAATAATCCCAGTGGCTGCCCTCCTTTGGGGATGCCCTGGTGGAATTACTCATTCTTGGGGCTGAACTGGACTGGTCCCTAGCGATGGACTCAGGCTGGGTGCGGTGATGGCCCTGGACAGCAGGTACTTCCTCTCCCTTCCTTTCCTCCTCCAGGAGGTACTTCACTGGTTTCCCATTGGGAAGAGCTGCAAGAGAAAGGCCAGAGGAGCAAACTCTTGCTGCTTTGGACAGGGCAGGGCCTGCCCTCTGGGTGCCAGTAGGCCACTGCCCAGGGGAAATCTGCTTCACAACCACTTTGCTTTGTGTTGCAGCTTACGGAAGAACCCTGCTGAGCGGATGAGCTACCTAGAACTTATGGTGAGTGTGAATTTAGTGGCTTCTCATCAAAATCCATAAATGAAATGGCTCTACAAGGGAAGCGATATCAGGTTCCTTTGTGGGAAAACAGCTGGGTGAATGTAGGGAGCAAACTACCTCAGTCTTCCATCCTTGTCTTATGCTGTTGAGTTGTCCCGACTCAAAGCGATGCCATGGACGCATCCCTCCCAGAACTCCCCACCTCCATCTGCAATCGTTCTGGTAGTGTATCTGTACAGTTTTCTTGGTCAAAATACGGAAGTGGTTCACCACTGCTTCCTTCCGCGAAGTAAACTTGGGTCTCCGTCCTCGACTCTCTCCCAAGCCGCTGCTGCCCAGCACGGGGGAGTTTTGACTTGTAGCAGATTGCCTCCCACTCGCTAGCCGCTGCCCAAGCTAGGAATGGCTATGCCTCTACTTGACTCTCCCTCCTGCAGTCGAGACTGGTAGAATACTGGAAAGTCTCCAGGTGTAACCCTGAGAGGGGCGGTCTTCCATTAAAAACCCCCAATTCACCAGCCCTTCCTAGCTTTAGGTTACGTCGCTTGCACCGTTCAGTCAGTAGAACAAAGTTACCCTTGTTTTACTGTCGGCCTTGGGTATCTGGGAAAGAGTCTGTCGGCGAATTTTCTTTGGAATCCCGTTTTGGTGGGCAACTGGCAGAGCACACTCTCCCCTGGGCGAATGGGTTTGTGGGGGCGAGGAGCCAGTTGGGAAAATTTTACTGTCGGCTTGTGAAGTCCGTGGTGTGCAGTCACAATGCGTCCGGACGGAAAACCCACAGCTTAAATTAGCTCCAAAGAGGAAGTGTCTGGGGAGCAGGAATGACTTTCCTTAAAACTGCTGGTCCGCATTGGGCTCTCAACATCCTTCGGGGAATTCATATGTCTCAGCCTTTGACTCAGAGGGGTGGTTGGCCGCCTGCATGTGTGTCTGGACTCTCCCCCGCTCCGACACTACAGCCGGACAAGGGCTTTAAGAGAAGGGAAAAAACCCCTGGCATCTCTACCATCTGACCCAGCCCACTTATGGGCACCAAACCCAGGCTGCCCTGCTGATGCCCTTGTGGGTTAGGGCATCCATGGTAGGAATAATGCCTGGGTGGCCCAAGTTGAAAGTCCAAAAGGGATCGTTCTGGATTGTTCCTGTTCTGGTTATCAGTGGGTCAGTCTGAAGTTTGAGAGATGGGCAGGAGTGCCAGAACCACGGAAACCTGTAAACTCCTTGTGGGCAGGAATCATGTCTACCAACTTCGTTATCTGTACTTTCCCACTTGAATAGTACAGTGCTCTGCGCCCAGTAAGCACTCGGTAAATACCACTGATTGATTGATTGAACTCAAACTATCTGGAATGCTTTCCTTTCCCTCCTCCTCCCGACCTGGGGTGGACCCGTTTGGACGTAACAGGGGCCCAGTGCCTCTGGCCCAGAGGATGCATTGTTCTCGGTCTGACTTGAGGGTTCTGGGCCTCTGCAGCCCGGATTTCGGGGGACCCAGCCTTGTGAGATGGCCTGGCTGGACTGGATCCTCACTCCAGGCCTGACCCGCTGTAGCTAGACAGAACCTGAGCCATCCTGTAGAACTGGGGTGTTGAGGAGGGTAAGATTGGAGATACCCCTGTCTCGCCAACCCACTCATTGTAACCCCAAATTGGGCTAGGTCATGCCCTGTCCATCAGCTCTCCAAGCTGGCCTGTGTGAAGAATTAACCATGGAGTGGGGAGAATGAGAGTCGATTCCCTCCAACAGAAGTCTCACTTGGCCCCAGATGCCACTAGTTTTCTTAATAATTATTTGAATAATAATTTTGGTATTTGTTACATGCTTACATCATGCCAGACACTGTATTGAGCACGGGGGTAGATGCAAGTTAATTGGGTTGGACAGTCCCAGTCCTGACACATCCGTGTTTTCAGTTGCAAAATGACCCCGGGCTCTTCTTTCTTTTTGGCAGGAACACCCCTTCTTTAACTTGCACAAAACCAAAGAGACTGACATCGCTGCCTTCGTGATAGAGATCCTGGGGGAGGACTCGTAGGGGAAAGACATTGCCGCTGAGCGGAGCAGCCTGGCTTCGCCTCCCCTCCCCTCTCCTTCCTCACCTTCCTTCCCTTCCTCCCTCCCTCCCTCCCTTTCCCGGACAACAGAAATGAGGAGCAGCGTTCCCGGTGGTTTGCACAAGTCCCGCGGTCCCCAGCTCCGAAAGTCTCCACGCTGGAACTCAGCGCCATTGTATTCTGGGGTCATCAGGCGCCTCTATAAGCTAGAAGTCACGCAGGTAGCACAGTTGAAACCCAAGACAGAGCCAAGTTGGACCGCCTCGTCCGGAGAAGCCCTGGGAGTGCTGGGATGGGTGGGGGAAGGGGGTGAGTCCGGGAATGCTGACTGGGATCGCTCAATCGTCTGGACAGTGAGAAGCTAATCCTGAGGTCGCGAGGCGGCTCAGGGGCCACGGCAGGGTGGGAAGAGGAGCTGCTCTGATAGCAGCAGCGGTACTGCTCTCGGGGAGTTCTGTGCTAGCACCAAGTGAGCCTCGGTAGAACAGACCCTGGGGAGGAAAGCAGGGCTTTGGGGGTAGGAAGAGGCCTGAAAGGGTCTGTTGTTTCATTGTGCTTTCCAGCCTAGCAGAACTGAAGAGCCTGCTGTGCTGAACAGTTTGAGTGAAATGTATTTCCGAGGCTCACCTGCTCCACGCCTGAATCCCCTTACTTCTCCTCCTGGGTCTTTTGGGGCTCTCTCCTCCAGAACCCCGATCACCAAGCACAGCAGTCTCCATTTGCCGGGCGGGGTCCCCAACCTCACGTTCCACTCCCCAAACTGGGGTTTTCTTCTCTGGGGCCATTTCTCAAGCTTCCCCAGGCGCCAGGAGGAGGGTGAGCTCCGGTTAGGTCAGAAGCTGGCCGGTCGTGACCCCTCTTCTCTGAAGCAGCCCCAGAAAGTGAGGTCTCCTCGTCTGGAGGCATTCAGCCTGGATCCTCCCAAGAGTGATGGGTCCCACGCCAACCCTAAAAGCCCTTGCCGCCAGTAATACCTGCCTGGGGAACTCGTACTTCCCCTTCTCTGGCATGTTTTGTTTGTCCGCTTCCTCACAGATACCCTTGGTGAGTGTACGGCGGGGCAGGCACGTAACATCAAGTGCGTAGCCGGTGAGGATAGCGACTCCTGACCCACATCATATAACTGTCCTCACTCTCCCCCGCCATGAGGACCTGGTGTTGGGCTGGAGTTTATAAAAGGCCCCAAGACTGAGCTGGCCACTCCCCCGACCCTCCTCCCCTTCAGGGTCCCATGAGCCTCCTGACTGTGGTCCTGGGGCCGTCCTGTCCGTACGGCAGCCTGGCCGGGTGGATGAATGTCTGTCTGTAGAAAAACCTCGTTCAACAGAAGCCTATTTAAACAATGAAATGTATGGGGAGGGAGAAGGGAAAATGATACCTGCTGTACATTTTATATATCTCTATATATAATGGAATTTTTAAATTTACCCAAGTTTTGGTAGCCCATCTTTGAGGAGGATCAGCTATGGTAACTAGCCCAGTTACTGTGAATCCCCGTGAAATGTCCCACCCTTCTCCCCTCTCCCTTCCTCCTTGTCCTGCAGAGCCGTTCCTCGTGGCTTGAGACTTCCGAGCGGCCAAAGAGTTCGGTTTGGAGAGGGCAGGGGGAGGAGAGTATAGTCACGTGTACACTCAACCAAAATTTTTGAGGTCTGTCAAACGCTTTAAAGGGTTGTGGAGATGAATTTTTCTGATGGATGATATTCTTTCTAAGATGTTTATATATTTTTGTAATCAATGGGGAAAGTACAGATGATTTTAATCGAGCTAGTTTGGTGAAACGGCTAATGACTTAACTAGCTCAACTGGAAGATGTCGAGCCTCCAGGAGTGACCAACACTGAAATTGCAAACTCTTGGCCTTTCCTCAGAGGACTGGTGGAGATCTTGTTTACACACCGTGTTTCAAACATCTCCTTCTGGAAGGCGTCAGACACTGCCCTGGGCCTTTCTATGTGCGTGAATCCGAGTGTATATGATGGGTATTTTGACGTGAGTCTGAAAGCATAGCTCCTCATTTTAGGATCCTTATGAAGGGAGCTGGGGCTCTCTCTTCCATCTTAGAATCAAGGCTGCCCTGGGAGCTCAGGGCCAGATAAAGCCAGAGAAGGGCCATGTGGGTCCATGGAAGTCTCATTATTTCCCCCTCCCCATCTCTTTTTTTTCTCTCTATCCCCCCCAACAAGCCCCGCTAACACCCAACATCTCCCAAGGGAGCAAACAAATATTGTGCAAACCACCCCAAGTCCCTGTAATGTGTAAGGGGCCCGCTATTGGCAACGTATGCTAGTGAGAGCTGTCCAGCTGTAAAATTTTAGTCTTTCACTTTGGTTTGGATTGTTAAGTTTTATTTATCTTCAGTTTTTATTTTTCTCTTGCTTTGGGGATTGTCTGTTTTTATTGCATGGTTTCCTCTTCTCCCAAAGGTGGGGAAAAGGCCTGACAGTGGTCCTGGGAAGGTCTGGTTCTCTAATTGACACACCACCCAAACCTAGGTCCCTGGGCCTTAAAGCTCCGTGGCCTAGGCACAGGTGAGTAGTGTTGGAGGATTGATCTTTCCCCCAGAAAAAGGGCTCCGTTACCTACCTCCCTGGGCCATTTTCCTCTTGTGCTGTTGATTTTGCTTCCTGGATTGTAATATAAGTAAATGTAACTTCCTGCCCCAGCCCCAGTACGGAGGCGGAGCCAACCCACCAGCTCGCAGATCTCTCTTTTGCTGCCCGAGAGGGAGGGAGGAAGCCAGCTGGAGCAGTTAGTGGTTGCTGTTTTCAATTAAAAACAAAACACAAACAGCAGTGTCTGTCTGTCTTGAACCAATGGGGAAAAGCACCTCCTGTGCCGCTGAAAAGGTGAATTTTGCGACTTCATTTCGGAGTTTAGGCACATTGGGGCCTAAACCTCATTTCCAGAATAAGATTTGGTTCCCCCTTGGCAGTCCTGAGCATGTCGGGGACACCTACAAATAGTCCTGAAACTCTGCCTGCCTAATACTCTTGAAGGAAAGTGGTGGGGGCGGACTGGGAGGGGCTGCTCACTGCCTTGATGTATGGACTGGCTTTTGTTTAAATGCAGAGAAAGTTGGGAACCACTCCAGGTGACTTGCATAGATTGAGGCTGCACCACTATGGGCTACTGTGGGGAAGAGAAGCCCCCTGACTCTTGGGGAGAGGGTTGAGGGGTCCAGAGCCATCCCTGATGGAGTGAGGCACCGAGGCACTGAGAGGACCCCCCTTCCCAATCACACACAGGGCCAGCCCACGGCTGACCCCAGCTCCTGAGGTAATTTTTTTCTCCATTCATCTGCTATTCTCTTTTGTGCTGCCCACCTGGGTGGCATTGTAGTCAGTCCCGGAGCTGGTAGTGCTCAGCAGAGTAGCTTAAAAAAAAGAGCATGGATTTGGGAGTCAGAAGACATGGGTTCTAATTCTGGCCCCACCGTTTGCCTGTTATGTGACCTGAGGCAAGTCACTTAACTTCTCTGGGTCTTCGTTTTGTTCATTCATTCATTGTCATATTTATTGAGCGCTTACTGTGTGCAGAGCACTATACTAAGTACTTGGAAAGTCAATTCAGCAACAAATAGAGACGATCCCTGCCCACAGTGGCCTCACAGTCTAGAAGGGGGAAGACAGGCATCAAAACAAGAAGCAGCGTGGCTCAGTGGAAAGAGCCCGGGCTTTGGAGTCAGAGGTCAGGGGTTCAAATCCCGGCTCTGCCAGTTGTCAGCTGTGTGACTTTGGGCAAGTCACTTAACTTCTCTGGGCCTCAGTTACTTCATCTGTGAGCCCCCCATGGGACAACCTGATCACCTTGTAACCTCCCCAGCGCTTAGAACAGTGCTGTGCACGTAGTAAGTGCGTAATAAATGCCATTATTATTATTATTAATAGCATCAATATAAATAAAATCGTAGATATATACACATTAATTATAGAATTGTAAATATGTAATAAGTATATTACAGTGCTGTTGGGGTGAGGTAGAGGAAAGGGAGCGAGTCGGGGAGTGGAGGGGGAGCAGAGGGAAAAGGGGAGCAGAGGAAAAGGGGGGCTTAGTCCGGGAAGGCCACCTGGAGGAGGTGAGCTTTCAGTAGGACTTTGAAGGGGGAATGTGATTGTTACTGTAAAATGCGGATCCAATACCTGTAGTCCCTCCTGCTTTAACTGTTTGCTCCATGTCGTAAGAGAACTTTGTCCATCCTGATTCTACTGGACATACCCCCCAGCTCATGCTTGCCATAAGTATGCATTTAATAATATAGTAATAATTGTGGTACTTATTATCACTAATACTTAGTGAAGCAGAGAACTTAGAGAAGCAGCATGGCTCAGTGGAAAAGAGCCCGGGCTTTGGAATCAGAGTTCATGGGTTCAAACCCCGGCTCCGCCAATTGTCGGCTGTGTGACTTTGGGCAAGTCACTTCACTTCTCTGGGCCTCAGTTACCTCAACTGGAAAATGGGGATTAAGACTGTGAGCCCCCCCCTCGTGGGACTACCTGATCACCTTGTAACCTCCCCAGCACTTAGAACAGTGCTTTGCACATAGTAAGTGCTTAATAAATGCCATCCATCACTAACGAGGCCCGTCGGGTTCTGTCATGGCCACGATTCCTTCGTCCTGGCCCTCTGCCTTTTTGTCTTTCTCCCCCGCTTCTTCAGGTAAGTGCCAGGAGCAGCAGTCAGTCTATCAGTCAGTTTTATTTCTTGAGCGCTCACCGTGTGCTGAGCACCGTACTAAGCGCTGGGAGAGTACGGCAAAAGCAGCGAGCCAAAGGGGCCTGCCCCTGGTGGGGGTGGCTGCTCCTCTCCCCCATGTTACATCAGCACTTACAACAGTGCCGGGCGTATAGTAAGCGCTTAACAAATACCATCATTATTATGTGTGTCTTGATCTTGGGTGACAATTGCCACATTTGCTGATTTGCCTGAGCTGTTTCTAGTGCTCAGTAGTCGGAACCAGAGACCGGAGACTGGCCGAGCTGGCGAATTTCCATCTGGGGCTGTATTCCTTAGGTCCCTTGAAGCCGCTGCGACTTCGTAGACCGTGAACCTCCTCTTTGGAGACTTCCCCAGTGATTGGCCATCTTTGAGCTGGCTTTTCTCCGGCTTCAGGAGAAGCAGCACGGCACAGTGGGAGAGAGCGCAGGCCTGGGAATCTTAATGGGTTCTAATCCCAGCTCCACCACTTGTCTGCTGTGTGACCTGGGGCAAGTCACCTCACTTCTCTGGGCCTCAGTTACCTCATCTGGAAAAGGGGGACTGAGACTGTGAGCTCCACATGTCCAATTCGATTTGCTTGGCTCCACCCCAGTGCTTAGTACAGTGCCTGGCACATAGTAGGTGCTTAATGAAAACCATTATTATTATTATTATTATCATCAAAGCGACTATTCCCCCCTTCTTAAGAGGCTTGGTTTCACCACTGCTAACCAAGAGGGGTCGGCGGAGGAGATGATGATGATGATGGTATTTATTAAGTGCTTACTATGTGCAAAGCACTGTTCTAAGGGCTGGCAGGGTGGGACTCCCTCTGCAGTGAGGTCGGGGTGGTGGTTGGATTTTCAGAGCGTCTAGACATGTTTTTCCAGAGAATTTGCTGCTTCTCTCCTCCATGGGCAGAATGCCAAAAGCCCCTGGGCAGGATCCCTCCCTGGGTTGTTTTTATAAATAACCTTAGGCAGAACAAAATGCCATTGGCCAGCCTCATTTTGGGCATCTCTGATTAGACCATCATCATCATTATCAATCGTATTTATTGAGCGCTTACTGTGTGCAGAGCACTGTACTAAGCGCGTGGGAAGTACAAGTTGGCAACATACAGAGACAGTCCCTACCCAACAGTGGGCTCACAGTCTAAAAGGGGGAGACAGAGAACAAAACCAGCCAAACATACTAACAAAATAAAATAAATAGAATAGATATGTACAAGTAAAATAAATAGAGTAACAAATATGTACAAACATATATACATATATACAGGTGCTGTGGGGAAGGGAAGGAGGTAAGATGGGGTGGAGAGGGGGAGGAGGGGGAGAGGAAGGAGGGGGCTCAGTCTGGGAAGGCCTCCTGGAGGAGGTGAGCTCTCAGTAGGGCCTTGAAGGGAGGAAGAGAGCTAGCTTGGCGGATGGGCAGAGGGAGGGCATTCCAGGCCCGGGGGATGATGTGGGCCGGGGGTCGATGGCGGGATGGGCGAGAACGAGGTACGGTGAGGAGATTAGCAGCGGAGGGTGCGGGGTGGGCTGTAGAAGGAGAGAAGGGAGGTGAGGTAGGAGGGGGCGAGGGGATGGACAGCCTGGAAGCCCAGGGTGAGGAGTTTCTGCCCGATGCGCAGATTGATTGGTAGCCATTGGAGGTTTTTGAGGAGGGGAGTAATATGTCCAGAGCGTTTCTGGACAAGGACAATCCGGGCAGCAGCATGAAGTATGGACAGATTTGTGACAGATTTGTGACAGACAGACTTAGACAGATTTGTGGATGACAAATTCATTTTGGGTTCATTCATTCATTCAATCGTATTTATTGAGCGCTTACTGTGTGCAGAGCACTGTACTAAGCTCTTGGGAAGTACAAGTTGCAAACATATAGAGACGGTCCCTACCCAACAGTGGGCTCACAGTCTAGAAGGGTTATTACAGGGAATAATAATGATAGGTATTTGTTAAGTGCTTACTATGTGCCAGGCCCTATACAAAATGCTGGGGTAGAGTCAAGGTAATTGGGTTGGAAACAGTCCCTGTCCCACACTGGGCTCACAGTCTTAGTCCCCATTTTATAGATGAGGCAACTGAGGCCCAGAGATGTGAAGTTACTTGCCCTAGGTCACACAGAAGACAAGTGGTGGGGTCAGGATTAGAACCCAGGTCCTTCTGGCTTCTAGGCCCATGCTCTTTCCACTAGGCCACACTGCTTTTCTAAGATGAGCTTAACTCGGAATGGACAAACTAATAGGGCCAGGAATTGGTCCTGCCCAGGGGATGGTAATAATAATAATAATAATAATAATAATAATAATAATAATAATAATGATAGCCTTAAGAAGCAATGAGGCCTAGTGGATAGAGTACGGGCCTGGGATTCAAAAGACCTTGGGTTCTCATCCCAGTTCTGCAACTTGTCTGCTGTGTGACCTTGGGAAAGTCACTTCACTTCTCTGTGCCTCAGTTACCTCATATAATAATCATAATAATGGCATTGATTAAGCGCTTACTATGTGGAAAGCACTGTTCTAAGCACTGGGGAGGATGCAAGGCGATCAGGTTGCCCCACGTGAGGCTCACAGTCTTAATCCCCATTTTACAGATGAGGTCACTGAAGCACAGAGAAGTGAAGTGACTTACCCAAAGTCACGGAGCTGACAAGCGGCGGAGCCGAGATCTGAACCCATGACTTCTGATTCCCAAGCCCGTGCTCTTTCCACTGAGCCGCGCTGCTTGGGGGTTTGGGATCCCACCTCCCTCTTTATCCAGAAGAAGCCAAAGTCACCCCTGCCACGTCACCAAGGTAGAGCTAAAAACCATCCTCAGCGGAGATGGGAGCAAACTGAGCCATGAATTTGGCCTGTCGTTCTGACGAGTCATTTCCGACCCATAGCGACACAACCCTCTCAGAACTCCCCACCTCCATCTGCGCTTGTTCTAGTAGTGTATCCATCGAGTTTTCCTGGTTAAAAAATACAGAAATGGTGTCCCGTTGCCTACTTCCGCGCAGTAAGCTGGAGTCTCCACCCTCGACTCTCTCCCGTGATGCTGCTGCCCAGCACAGGTGAGTTTTGGCTCGTAGCAGACTGCCTTCCACTCGCTAGCCACTGCCCAAGCTAGAAATGGATGGGTATGCCTCTGCTTTACTCTCCCTCCCGTAGCCGAGATTGGTAGAGGACTGGAAACTCTCCAGGTGCCATCCTGAGAGAGGCCCGACATGAAAACAGTAATACAATAAAACCTCTGTAAAATGACCACCTCCCTAACAAAAACTTCTGCCTATGCCTTAAAACTCCATGCAATAGAATATCTCTAATTTCAAAACACTTCTCTGCCCCCTATCTTATTTTGTCTCCACGGTATCTTGGGCGATCGGAAGGGATAGGAATGTGCTTTGCACATAGTAAGCGCTTAACAAATGCCAACATTATTATTATTATTATTACTAAGGTAGGTACGAGGTAATCAGGTTGGGCATAGTCCCTGTCCCACATGGGGCTTACAGTCTAAGTAGGAGGGAGCAGTATTCAATCCCTATTTTTCAGATGAAGAAATAGGCGCAGAGTAATAATAATAATGATTGTATTTAAGTGCTTACTATGTACCAAATGCACTAAAACCTCTCTAAAATGACCACCTCCCTAACAAAAACTTCTGCCTATGCCTTATAGCTCCATGCAATAGAGTATCTCTAATTTCAAAACACTTCCCTGCCCATTATCTTATTTTCTCTCCACGGTATCCTGGGCGATTAGAAAGGATGGGAACAATTCTTATCCCAAAGAGAGGGAATCTGAGGGCCATAGGGGTGACGTGATGCAGCCTGCAGCCAGCACTAGCTGAGCTTACAGCCTGGAGGGAACTGCCTGGTTCTTACCAAGGTGGAGACGGGGATTTGTGGATTCTGACTTGGAGTAGGACCGGAGTGAGATGGACCGTGGTCTCGGGAGCTTTGGCTTTGGGGCTGTAGGCCTGGGCCCAGCAGGAACAGGCTTTGAGGACTCAGAGATGAGGTTAAAGAGGAAGAAGAGGTCAGTGCTGGACTCAGGCTGGAGTGAGTTGATGGCCAAACTGATCATCTAATGGCAAGGCAGACTTCTGGCACTCAGAGGTGAGCTGACTTTGTTTTCTTTCACGGTACTTAAGCGTTTACTGTGTGCCGAGCACTGTACTAAGGTAGGTACGAGGTAATCAGGTTGGACATAGTCCCTGTCCCACATGGGGCTTACAGTCTAAGTAGGAGGGAATAGTATTCAATCCCTATTTTTCAGGTGAAGAAACAGGCACAGAGTAATAATAATAATGATGATATTTGTTAAGCGCTTACTATGTGCCAAGCACTGTTCTAAGCGCAGGGGTAGATACAAGGTAATCAGGTTGTCCCACATGGGATTTACAATCCTAATCCCCGTTTTACAGATGAGGTAACTGAGGCCCAGAGAAGTGAAGTGACTTGCCCAAAGTCACGCAGCTGACAAGTGGCAGAGCTAGACTGTGAGCCTGCTGTTGGGTAGGGACCATCTCTATACGTTGCCAACTTGTACCTCCCAAGTGCTTAGTACAGTGCTGTGCACACAGTAAGCGCTCAATAAATACGATTGAATGAATTCAAACCCACGACCTCTGACTCCCAAGCCCGGGCTCTTTCCACTGAGCCACGCTGCTTCTCCATAGTGAAGTGACTTGCCCAAGGTCACACAGCAGACAAGAGGTGGAGCTGGGATTAGAACCCAGGTCCTCCAACTCCCAGGCCTGTGCTCTTTCCACTAGGGCACTCTGCTTCTCACCTTCTCCCCGTCCTGGAAATCACAGTGCTTCCCGGGATCAGAGAATATATTGCGACAGAAACAGCCCTGCCTCCCTTCCTGAGATGCTCCCTCTGTCCTTCTTACTAGGAAAACCCTTCAGAGATTCCTGCCTACGGCCGGTTTTCCCAATCACTGAGTGCACCGTCCCATCCAACTCCGGCCTTTAGGTGACAGTACAACCCAGCTTTTCCGCAATCCCGGAAATCCCGGCTCCCCGGTTGGAAACCCTACATCCCCAAAGGCTGATGGAGTGGATGGGAGGAATTTGAACCGAACCCTAGACCGTCAGGCCGAAAGGCTTTTAAGTTCCTCGTAGCCGCTGAAAGATGCCCTGCCACTGCAGAGCAAAATGCTCAATATATTTAAGGAGCTGGAGTTGAGTGGGAAAGGCCTGGATGGCATTCGAGAGCATTTCTTTTCACCATCCCCTTCTACCTCCGCCTCTCCTAGGGGGGACTTCCTCTCCCTGGGTGGGATCTCCCTCTCCCTGGGGGCAGGACCCCCGGAGAAAGAAGCACAAGGAGGATTAGTAGTTACTCTGCTGTCTCCCCTCCACAATTCCTTCCAAGCTCTCCAGCTAGCGTTGCAAAGACATCAAAGCTTCTTTTACACCGTCATTAGCGCCGTTACAGGGCCAGCCCGGTGGTCCATGCATCCCAGCATCCTGTGCCAACCACATACGTGTGGCCGTTGTCCGCTCCAAGATAATAATGATGATATATTTAAGTGCTCACTATGTGCCAAGCACTGTTCTAAGATCCATCCTGATGTACTGGGATTGACCCTCCAAAATCCCTAATAATAATAGTAATAATGATGGTGGCATTTAGTAAGCGCTTACTATGTGCAAAGCACTGTTCTAAGCGCTGGGGAGGTTACAAGGTGATCAGGTTGTCCCACGGGGGGCTCACAGTTTTTAATCCCCATTTTACAGATGAGGTAACTGAGGCCCAGAGAAGTGAAGTGACTTGCCCAAAATCGCACAGCTGACAATTGGCGGAGCAGGGATTAGAACCCATGACCTCTGACTCCCAAGCCCGGGCTCTTTCCACTGAGCCACGCTGCCCCTCCCCTCTACACCTGTACTTCTGGTAACCCAGAGTGGACTGCTTATCCATAAACATGTGCAATAATAATAATAATAATAATAATAATAATAATAATAATAATGATGATGGCATTAAGCGCTTACTATGTGCACAGTGCTGTTCTAAGTGCTGGGGAGGTTACAAGGTGATCAGGTTGTCCCACAGGGGGCTCACAGTCTTAACCCCCATTTTACAGATGAGGTAACTGAGGCACAGAGAAGCTAAGTGACTTGCCCAAAGTCACACAGCTAACAATTGGCCGAGCCGGGATTCGAACCCATGATCTCTGACTCCAAAGCCTGGGCTCTTTTCCACTGAGCCATACTTCTCCTCCAATCCCTGGTGAACCTGCTATTTTCTACCTGCACAGCTCCCTGTGGTGGCAAATTCCATCTACTAAACACCCACCGCCGTATGAAGTATTTCCTCTTGTTTCCCTCGAACTTTCCACTTTCGAGCTTTAAAATCAAAACAACTGAAGCCAATGGTCCCAAACTGAAATCACTGAAGATTCTTGAAATCAAAATCAGGTTTCTTAAAAAGCCAGCCATAAGTAAAAAATCACAGGGGCTAGGATGGAAAATTTTATACCTTTATTTTAGTTTTTATTGAGTCTTGGGTGATTGGTTAATCTGAGATGTTGCTTGATTTTTTTTTTTTTTGATGTTTTGGAGGGAACCCTCAAAATGATTCCTAGGGGTGGAGCTCAGTAGATCAATAATCTCCGGGGTTCCCTTTCCTTCCCAGCTCTATCCTCAGCAGAATGCGAGTCTGACACTGCTTACTTCTAGGAAAAAAGCAAACCCGACCACTAGCAAACCTTTTCCCCCAACCTTCAACATTATCTTCAGCTAAGTATTTACTGAACATTACTACGAGCAATGGTCTGCCAGATGAGTGAGGGAGGGAGTTCTTCAATTTCATCCTCTCCTCCTTTTTTAATGATATTTATTAATCACTCACTATGTGCCAGGCCCCCTTCAGCACTTAGAACAGTGCTTTGCACATAGTAAGCACTTAATACCATTATTATTATTATTAGACTAGGCGCTGGGGTAGATACAAGCTTCTCAGGTTTGACACAGCCCCTGTCCCACGAGGAGCTCACAGTCTTCTTTCCCATTTTACAGATAGGTAACTGAGGCCCAGAGAAGTGAAATGACTTGCCCAAGGTGACACAGCAGGTGAATGGTAGAGGTAGGATTAGAACCCAGGTCCTTTTTAGACTGTGAGCCCACTGTTGGGTAGGGACTGTCTGTATATGTTGCCAACTTGTACTTCCCAAGCGCTTAGTACAGTGCTCTGCACACAGTAAGCTCTCAATAAATACGATTGATTGATTGATTCTGACACCCAGGCCCTTGCTCTAAGCCATCGTGATTCCCTAGGAATCTCTCTTCCCCGTTGCAGTGGGGGAAAATTGAGGCAACGGGTGGGGTTTGTCCAGTTGCAGATGGAATAGTGGGAAAGGGGTGGGGGGAATAGGACCCAAGGTCTCTGCCCTTATCTCTGCATCCACGTTGTGCTTCTTTCCTGTAGAATCATCGGCCACCCAGTGAGGAAAAAATGAGTAGTATCTCAAGATAGCTGAGACCCTGCCGGTCCCTGCTCAGAGCTCATGTGGTCAAGGGGAAGGTGGTAAAGACATGGCCTGAACAGGGCAGGTAGACTGACCCATTTGATCGGGGGCTGGTGGAGATATTGGGGCAGAAAACTCCCACGAGCCCTCCCACCCTACAGTGGTTGGGACCAGAATGAGGTTGACTACTTTTCCCCTGGTGACTGGATGCCTGAAGAAGCCCAGTAGCCTCATGGGTCAGGGCCTCCGTTGCCTCGTGGGGATGCTGGAACGAGGCCGTCGGCCGCCCCTCCTCTGCCTCCGTGTCCAAGCCTGGGCCACCTTCCCATAATAATAATAATAATGGCGTTTTATTAAGCGCTTACTATGTGCAAGGCACTGTTCTAAGCACTGGGGTTACAAGGTGATCAGGTTGTCCCACGGGGGGGCTCACAGTCTTAATCCCCATTTTACAGGAGGGAACTGAGGCTCAGAGAAGTTAAGTGACTTGCCCAAAGTCACACAGCTGACAATGGGCGAAGCCGGGATTTGAACCCTTGACCTCTGACTCCAAACTTAGTCCACTCCACACCTTCCTCTCCCATCTGTCCCGGGGCTCAAGGCCTCTGTTCCCTCTGCAGGCCAGGGTGGACACTTCCCTGCGGGGAACTCCCCTTCCTTCCTCTCCCCCTCGTCCCCCTCTCCATCCCCTCCATCTTACCTCCTTCCCTTCCCCACAGCACCTGTATATATGTATATATGTTTGTACATATTTTTTACTCTATTTATTTATTTATTTATTTTACTTGTACATATCTATTCTATTTATTTTATTTTGTTAGTATGTTTGGTTTTGTTCTCTGTCTCCCCCTTTTAGACCGTGAGCCCACTGTTGGGTAGGGACTGTCTCTATATGTTGCCAATTTGTACTTCCCAAGCGCTTAGTACAGTGCTCTGCACATAGTAAGCGCTCAATAAATACGATTAAATAAAATAAATAAATAAATAAATAAATGGGGCCCAGATGGAGGATGTACAGCGGACCCAGTTGCCTTTCAGCCCCGGGCCTGGTCTTGTCGATGGGCGGATGTGTAAGTGTGGTGGGGTGGAAGTGTGTGGGGGGGATTGTCTATTGTGCTGCGCTCACAAAGGGCTGTCATTCATTCCCGGGTGCGCTTCTATTACTGGGGTCGCTGTGCCACCGTAAAAACAAAGCCATCAAACGGGGTAATTAGAGCGACAGTTTCTCATCGTCTAGGTGATTGAAGCTTTTGGGAGATGAACTATAATAACCTCCAGGGAGTGTGAGCAGTCTGGCTAGCCGAAGAGCCTAACTCTCTTCCCAACACCCTCCAGCCCCCCAGTTGCCACCACCTCCTAGCCAATCAATGTCAGTGGTATTTATTGAGCACTTACTGTATGCAGAGCATCATCATCATTGATATTTATTGAGTGCTTACTATGTGCACAGCACTGTACCAAGCGCTTGGGAGAATACAATATAACAGAGCTGGTGGATACGTTCCATGCCCGCAAGGAGCTTTTAGTCTAGAGATGGGGGAAAGCTCCGCCCCAGGGTGGGGAGGCAGAAGGGCAAATCCCCTGGCAGATAGGGGGATTCATTCATTCAATCGTATTTATTGAGCGCTTACTGTGTGCAGAGCACTGTACTAAGGGGGATGTTGGTTTAGATTTGAGCCCATCCTTCTGCCCCTCCCAATTCTGTACCCTGCTTTCCTCTTGCTCCTTAAAAGCTCACCTCTGCACGTAGCTTCCTGATCCCTCCTCCTTTAGCACCCAAAAGATAATAATAATAATGGCATTTGTTAAGTGCTTGCTACGTGCAAAGCACTGTTCTAAGCGTTGGAATCCATTCTTTCTGAGACAGTCTTACCCTGGAGGGGTTATTTGTAAATAACCACCCGTCTTCCCCATTCGGTTCTCAAGTTCCTTGAGGAATTTATCTCTTCTTTAATGTCCCAAGCATTTAGTGCAGTTTTTCCTACCCAGTAGACCCCCGCCCAGTAAATACTACTCAGTGATTGAGTAGTTGACTGAAATGAGTGGAAAGAAGGCCTGGTGGAGTGGTGGTGAGGACTCTAGATTGTAAGCTCCTTATGGGCAGGGAACGGGTCTGCTAATTCTGCTGTGTTATGCAGCGTGGCTCAGTGGAAAGATCCCGGGCTTTGGAGTCAGAGGTCATGGGTTTGAAGCCTGACTCCGCCACTTGTCAGCTATGTGACTTTGGGCAAGTCACTTCACTTCTCTGGGCCTCAGTTCCCTCATCTGTAAAATGGGGATAAAGACTGTGAGTCCCCCGTGGGACAACCTGATTGCCTTGTAACCTCCCCGGCGCTTAGAGCGGTGCTTTGCACAGAGTAAGCGCTTAATAAATGCTATCATTATTATTATACTCATTCAATCATTCATTCAATCGCATTTACTGTGCGCAGAGCACTGTACCAAACACTTGAATTCTCTCAAGTACTTGTACTCTCCTAAGTGCTTAGTACAGTGCTCTGCATGTAGTAAGTACTCAACAAATACCATTGAGTGATGGATGGAGGAGGAGGGCCCCGGGAGGGGGGGTGGGGTGGGCAGGCTGATCTTCGCTCTAGCCAGAGTTGCCCCGCAGAAGGACCAAGGTGACCTGTTTCTGACCCTTGGTGGGGATGGAAATATTGTATATACGTATATATGGTTGTACATATTTATTACTCTATTTATTTATTTATTTTACTTGTACATATCTATCCTATTTATTTTATTTTGTTAGTATGTTTGGTTTTGTTCTCTGTCTCCCCCTTTTAGACTGTGAGCCCACTGTTGGGTAGGGACTGTCTCTATATGTTGCCAATTTGTACTTCCCAAGCGCTTAGTACAGTGCTCTGCACATAGTAAGCGCTCAATAAATACGATTGATGATGATGATGATGATGGAAGGGACAGAAAACAGAGCTTCAGCTCCACCCCCTCAGGGGTCTTATCTCTCACAGCAACAGGAGCAGCAGCTGTGGTAGTTGTAGCAGCAGCAGCAGTAGTGGCTCGGTGGAAAGAGCCCGGGCTTGTGAGTCAGTGGATAATAATAATAATAATAATGGCATTTATTAAGCGCCATTCTAATTCTAAGTTCTAATCCCACCTCCGCCATTTGTCTGCTGTGTGACCTTGGGCAAGTCACTTAACATCTCTGTGCCTCCGTTCCCTCATCTGTGAAATGGGGATTGAGACTGTGAGCCCCACGTGGGACAACCTGATCACCTTGTATCTACCCCAGCGCTTAGAACAGTGGTGGGCACAAAGTAAGCGCTTCACAAATACCATTATTATTAATAACTGTATCTACCTGATTAACTAGTATCTACCCCAGCATTTAGTACAGTGACTGAAAATAGTAAATGCTTAACAAATCCTATAACTATGTAATAAGCACTTAACAAACACCATTAGCAGCAGCAGCAGAAGTAGCCTCTGGGCCTCATTTCCTAGACTCTCAACCCTGTGCTTTCTTCTTGTCTCCGCCCAAGTCCTTCTAGACTGGTAGCCCGTTGTTGGGTAGGGACCGTCTCTATATGTTGCCAACTTGTACTTCCCAAGCGTTTAGTACAGTGCTCTGCACACAGTAAGCGCTCAATAAATACAACTGAATGAATGAACCGACAGGGCAACAGCCAGAGAGAAGCCAGTTCCCACTGGCGTTTCCTCTCCACCTGCCTCTCTCGGATGCTGAGGAGAGACTGGAAGGGCCACCGACGACTGGAATTCAACACTTTGGAAAGGTTGCACCGAGGGGCAGTGGATTAGGTCTGAGAGGTTTGGGGAGATTTCCCTGAAAGGTGAGGATGGGAGGAAGAGGAGGAGGTTGACATAGTGGACAGAGCATCGACTTGGGAATCAGAGGCTCATGGGTTCTAATCCCAGCTCTCTCACTTGTCTGCTGTGTGACCTTGGGTAAATCACCTGACTTCTCTGGGCCTCAGTTACCTCGTCTATCAAATGGAGAGTGAGACTGTCAGCCCCCCTTGGGATAGGAACTGCCTTCAACTCAATTTGCCTATATCCACCTCAGTACTTAGTACAGTGCCTGGCACATAGTAAGCATTTAACAAATACCTCAATTATTATTATTATCAATCAATCAATCAATCGTATTTAATGAGCACTTACTGTGTGCAGAGCAATGTACTAAGCGCTTGGGAAGTACAAGATGGCAACATATAGAGACAGTCCCTACCCAACAGTGGGCTTACAGTCTAAAAGGGGGAGACAGAGGTTTTTATTAGGTTGGCAGGGAGAGTGAGGGATGTGGGGGAAAAGTTATTGTGCCAAGCGTTCATTGCCCACCTTTTCCTCTGGAGCCGGAGCTGTCATCTCCCCACGGAGCCCAGGCTGGCTTGGAGTGAAGGGCCGTGAGGAGGCGGGGGTGGATTCCGAGGGCAGGGGCCCTGGACAGGAAAGGGACGACGATCGATCGCTCTCTGGCCTCACTCCCTGACTGAGCTGGGGTAGGACTTTCTGTTTCAATTACACTCTTAATAGCCACATCAAGTCACATTAAAAATGCAACAACCCTTCGGAGGAGAGACAAGGGATCCTGCCGAATTGAAGATCTCATCCGTTATAAAGTTCCTTGATGAAGCCAGAGACTTTTCCTTTTTTAAACTGGTGTGCAGGGTCAGATGTTCTCACTCACCACCTGGGTTTCGCAGGATACGATCCCAGGCCACAAGGCTGGGAATAGAAGAGAGTTAATAATAATGATGGCATTTATTAAGCGCTTACTATGTGCAAAGCACTGTTCTAAGCACTGGGGAGGTTACAAGATGATCAGGTTGTCCCACGTGGGGCTCACAGTCTTAATCCCCATTTTACAGATGAGGTAACTGAGGCACAGAGAAGTTAAGTGACTTGCTCAAAGTCACACAGCTGACAATTGGCCCATGAACTCTGACTCCAAACCCGGGGCTCTTTCCACTGAGCCACGCTGGTTCAGGCCCCAGGGAAGTGATCGGGAGATGGCCAACCAGTTCCCGTGTTTGAGGTGGGTTCGGGCTGGGCTGGAGGGTTTGGCTAACGTAGATCGCTAGACTAGAATCCTACTCCCTGGGAGAGGAAGCTCTCACGCTGGGAGGGTGTCAAAGAGGCTAGCTCATTGATTCAAAGGACCAGGCAAAACTTCATTTTTCCTGGGAGAGGCCTGGACGCGACATTTCTCCCAGTCTTGGTCCTACAGACTGTCTCCAGTTGTCAGGCCTCAGGGGAAGGGATGAGGGTGGGAGCCGGTCAGAGAAACAGGAAAGAATACGAGGAGCAGAAACTCCTCAACTTCTTGGATCAAGTGCCGCAGTTCCTGAGCTTGCGTTATTCCATCAGCTGGAAGTAATAATGATAATTGTGATATTTGTTAAGTGCTTCCTATGTACCCAGCACTAAGCGCTGGGGTAGAAAAGGGATAAGCAGATAAGACACAGTCCTTGTCCCACGTGGGGTTCACGTTGTAAGGGGGAGGGAAGAACGGGTATTTAGTTCCGATTTTACAGATGAGGAAACTGAGGCATAGAGAAGTTAAATGACTTACCCAAAGTCACACAGCGGGGAAGTAGTGGAGATGGGATTGTAAGCTCGTTGTAGGCACAGAATTTGTTCGTTTATTGTTCTATTGTACTCTCCCAAGTGCTTAGTATAATGCTCTGTACACAGTAAGTGCTCTGTAAATACGGCTGACTGACTGACTGACTAAACACCCCATCCTATGCTGTTTCCATTAGGGCACGTTGCTTGTCCTTGGAGGCAGAAAACAGATACCTCGCTTCTGTTGTATTCTCCCACATGCTTAGTTTAGAACTTCGCCCTCAGGGGCCGGGTTTGGGGGGGTCATTAAATACCACCGTTGGATTGAATGGCGTTTCCAAGTGGAGTATTTCATGCCAGGGACAGTGGATTTTGGTCAGTCCCTTCTGGATCGGTTTTGCACCTGCAAGAACCAGGGGTCTGTGACTGCTCAGGATGAAGCCCCCATATAAATTCAGCACCAGAATTGGGTCAACCAGGGAGTCTACGTTCCCTTGGAAGAAACCCAGACGGTTCAGTTGTTTTCTTGAGGCAAAGAGAATATAGCACCTGCCAATCCCTACAGGGGATGGGAGTAGTTATATCTGCTTTCAAGATCGGTGCCAGTTAGGATGCTCTCAGGGGCCCAGTAATGAGCATGATCTCTACTCCCAACATTTATTGTACTATAAATTTCTTGAAATGTGTCAGTCATGCTTATGAGATGTATATAGCAATGTATTTTAACAAATACCAATTTGAAGGGAGCTCTGGGGGAATTCTGCTGTCGTGGTGGATATTCAGATCAATGAAGCCAAGAACAACCTTCTTTGCCCCGTTTCCTGTTGGCAAACACTCGCCGCCAAGCTTCCAGTGGGATGGACGAGGTCATAGGTCATTATATATGAAGAGAACGGTAAAGGGAAGCGGTTCATGATCTCTTGGCACTGGGACAAAGGAAGTTTCGACTTATGGGCAAATATTGAAGAAGGGTGACTGAAGACTCTGTGGCCTTCTTTACATAACATGGGGATCAATCAAACAATTGTGTTTATTGACCACTTACTATGTGCAGAACACTGAACTAAGTGTGTGTAATGGCATTTATTAAGTGCTTACTATGTGCAGAGCACTGTTCTAAGCCCTGGGGAGGTTACAAGGTGATCAGGTTGTCCCATGTGGGGCTCAGTCTTAATCCCCATTTGACAGATTAGTGCTTTGGAGTGTACAATGCAACTGAATTAGCAGATGTGTTCCCTGCCCATAACGAGCTTATTGTCTAGAGGGAGAGACTGACATTAATATGAATAAATAAGTGATTTGTAATAAATAATTTAAAGGCATGCACATTACTGCTGTGGGGTTGGGGGTGGGGTGAATATCAAATACCCAAAGGTCATCGATCCAAGTGCATGGATGACGCAGAAGGGAGAGCGAGCCGGGGAAAAGAAGGCTTAACTGGGGAAGGCCTCTTGGAAGAGTTGTGACTTTAATAATGCTTTAAAGGTGGGGAAATTGGTGGTCTGGTGAATATTGAGGGAAAGGGAGTACCAGGCTAGGGGGAGGAGGTGGGAAAGGGGTCAGCGGCGAGATAGATGAGATGGGGACACGGTGAGTAAGCCGCCGCTAGAAGATCGGAGTGTGCGGGCTGGGCTGGAGTTGAGGTAGGATAAAGATAACCTTCAGAAGAGTGGGGAAAAGGAAAGGAAGGTGCAAAGGAAATTTAGGGGAACATCTCAGGAGGGTATAATATTGTCGTCTCCCCAGTGCTTAGTACAGTGCTCTATAAACAGTGAGCGCTCAATAAATGCCATCGATTGATAAACCCAAGAGGGTAACCTGATAGAGGGATGACTTGAGAGAGGGGAAGCTGGAGGAGAGGAAGTGGAAGAGGAGGGACAGTCAAAGGAGGCATAGCATTAACTGGTGCTTTCCCCAGCGTCCAGGCAGCCCTCTGGTCCTCCCACGTGGGGCTCTTTCCCTTCTGTAATGGCTGGACCTTCTGAGCTCCTCCACGGATAATAATAATGATGATAATAATAATAATAATGGTATTTGTTAAGCACTGACTATGTGTCAAGGTCTATTTTAAGCACTGGGGTAGATACAAGGTAATCGGGTTAGACACTGTCCCTGTCTCACAGGGGGCTCACTGCCTTCATCCACATTTTACAGATGAGGGAACTGAAGAAGTGGAGTGACTTGCCCAAGGTCACACAGAAGTCAAGTGGCAGAACTTGGATTAGAACCCAGGTCCTTCTGACTCCCATGCCTGGGCTGTAGCCACTAGGGAACACTGACAGGGCCGAGCCGCTTTGATCAGTGTCAGCCCCCCTCCATTACAGGATCTTCCTTAAGGCCGGCACCTATTCCTCACATATCCTGCGCACAATGGAGTCATTCATTCATTCATTCATTCATTCAATCATATTCACTGAGTGCTTACTGTGTGCAGAGCACTGTACTAAGCGCTTGGGAAGTCCAAGTTGGCAACATATAGAGATGGTCCCTACCCAACAGTGGAGTTGGTTATGCTAAGCCTTTAGGGAAAATGCAGTCAACGCCGCTTCTGCTGGAGTACGCGGTTACAGTGGACAACAATTATTATTATTATTATTATTAATAAAATGATGAAGACTGTGAGCCCCATGTGGGACAACGTGATGACCTTGTATCTCCTCCAGTGCTTAGAACAGTGCTCGGCACATAGTAAGTGCTTAACAAATACCATCATCATCATCATCAACTTGATTTGCTTGTCTCCACCCCAGCACCTAGTACAGTGCCTGGGACATAGCAAGTATATTTGTATAAATGCTTGTACATATTTATTACTCTATTATTATCCAGACTGAGCCCCCTCCTTCCTCTTCCCCTCCTCCCCCCATCTCCCCTGCCTTACCTCCTTCCCCTCCCCACAGCACCTGTAAATATGTATATATGTTTGTACGTATTTATTACTCTATTTTATTTGTACATATTTATTCTATTTATTTTATTTTGTTAATATGCTTGGTTTTGTTGTCTGTCTCCCCCTTCTAGACTGTGAGCCCGCTATTGGGTAGGGACCATCTCTAGATGTTGCCAACTTGTACTTCCCAAGCACTTAGTACAGTGCTCTGCACCCAGTAAGCACTCAATAAATACGATTGAATGAATGAATGAATGAATGCTTCTCGGTTGCTTGCTCGGCCCTTTACCGCTGGCACGGGAGATGGCACAGTAGCCTTAGCCTGCTGTGGCTGAGAGGAGTCTGTACTCCAGTCTGGGCATAAACACGTGGTATTCTCTCACGGGGAAGGACTTAACCTTGGATCTGATTCATACAGCGGACCGGTCTTATGGCCAGCAACGGGAAGCAGGGGGAACCCAGGAGGGCTGGGCGGGAGCCAGGATATTCATCTGTCGGGAGCAGGATGCTCGCGGCTTCCAGTGGGCGGGAGCTGCTTTGGGATTCGAGGCTGGTGAAGTGAAATCGGTGTGGGGGAGTGGGGAGGGAAGGAAGGAGAGGGCAGATAACGGGCAGTGCTGTCTGCACAAGTCAGACACGGCCCCCAGACACGGCCCTTCCCCGCATGTTGCGCTGCTGGGACCGAAAAGGCACGACGCCGGCCGACGGGTGCCTCAAGTGTGGCCTCGTTCCAGGGAAGAGCCGGGAACTCCTCCATCAGATGGCTAGTTGGCCGTCTCCGGTTTCCATGAGTAGAGGAAAGAAATGGAGCCAGACAGGCCCTCAGGCCCTAGAAAGTCTTCCCTCCCTCTCACGAGGGAGCCGGTGGCAAATGCCTCTGTGATCTCTGAGCCAGCCCGAGCTCAGACTCCTGAGTACGGTGTGCTTGGATTGCTCTCCGGACACCGCCCAGGCCGGCCTGGACTCAGAGAGAGGCTCCCGGCTTGAAACCTCCTCCTTGAACTAAACTCAGGGCAGCCACTGGATAACAACTCCTGCCTCTGGGACGGCAATCTATTCCAGGGCCTTTCTTCTGAAGGAGCAGATGATTCCCGTCAGAGAAGCCATCAGGATGCCGCAGGAACACTGAGGTCCTACTTACAGATAGTCCCTGTAACAATCGACTGATGCTACTCATCGAGCGCTTACTAAGTGTGGAGCACTTTTCTAAGCACTCAGGAGAGTACAATAGGATGGAATTAGCGGACATGCTCCCTTCCCTTAACTGCTGCAGTGAGCGTGTCCTTCCAGCTCACGTTCCCGACACCGCCACGCATCAGGTCAAAGAGAGCAGCAGGAGCAGCCTGAAGACCCAGAACTCCTGGATCCTTTGACAGGCCCAGTTCTCCTGATACCTCAGTGACTCCATCTGCACAGAGCCTGAAGATCTCAGGATCAAAGGTGCAAAAAGGCCCCATGAAGAAGCTGAGTTTCAATCTGTGGATTGAGAAGTGGCTCTGGCCAATCCATGAGCAGCCTGGCCTACATTTCTTCAGGAGACGGGCTGCTAGGTAAGTGCCTGAAGATTTATGTCTTTTGTCTTGAGTCAATAAGCGGGCGTCAGCCATCTAGCAATTTGAGTGACTGACGCTGATTTCCCTCCTGTAATGGAGAACAATGAGCTTGAAAATGCATTGAAGAAGCACCTGCATCATGATTTTTCCTAAATGGGAAAATCCTAGAACCAAGGAGCAAGGATTGGCTGATGCCTCCATTTAGAATCGTTCCTCCCAGAAATCCTCTGAATTCTGGAGAGGCGACCGCCCCGGGGTAGTCCACTATAAGACCTTGTAGTTGTGCACCCTTGCTTCTAACATCCATATTTCTAGAAGTATCATTTTGGTGGGGTTTTTTTGATATTTTTTAAGCCCTTACTGTGTGCCAGGTGCCTTACTAAGTGCTGGAGTAGATACAAAGTCAGGCTAGTCCCAGTCCATGTCCCACATGGGGCTCAAGTCTTAATCCCCATTTTAATAATAATAATAATAATAATAATGGTATTTGTGAAGCATTTACTAGCTGCCAAGCACTGTTCTAAGCACTGGAGGAGATACAAGGCTAACAGGTTGTCCCAGGTGGGACTCACAGTCTTAATCCCCATTTTACAGATGAGGTAACTGAGGCACAAAGAAGTTAAGTGACTTTCCCAAAGTCTCCAAGTGGCGAAGTCAGGATCAGACCCCAAGACCTCCGACTCCCAAGCCCGTGCTCTTTCCACTAAGCCATGCTGCTTAGGAAACTGAGGCACAGAGAAGTGAAGTGACTTCCCCAAGGTCACTCATCGGATAAGTGGCGGAGCCAAGGATTAGAACCCAGGTCCTTCTGACTTCCAAGCCCATGCTCCAGACTGTGAGCCTGCTGTTGGGTAGGGATCGTCTCTATATGTTGCCAACTTGGACTTCCCAAGAGCTTAGTACAGTGCTCTGCACACAGTAAGTGCTCAATAAATACGATTGAATGAATGAATGACTGCTCTATCCACTAGGCCATGCGGCTTCTCAACTGGGTCACACTGCTACTTCTGGAATCACATATGACACCTCTCTAAATAGCTCAACAAGATAAATCATATCATAATAATCATAATCACAAATATTCCATAATCATAGCTGTAATAAAGGTGCATTTGTCACACATTACCACATTTTATCCTCATAATAGTCCCGTGTGGAGGAAAGGCTCAGGGAAGTCAAGCAATTTTCACCAGTCATCACAGTGAACTCAAAAGCCAAGTGGAAAACATGAGTCCACTTTTTCCTGGGGATCAGCCTTCCAGATGATGCCTTAGGGCCCTGAAGGCCACAGATCTCTCTCAGGTCTCGGGCCTGGCAGTCAGAACAGGCCTTTCAGCTCTCCTAAGCACCAGGCTTCCCTTTCAGATAACCCCACACACCTGTTCCAGGGAAAAATTGCTTTTTCGGTGGTGAGAGTAAAGCTCCTCAAACCCACTAACATCTTTAAGCTGTTTTTACCCCTGAGGTCACCCGGGCTTCTCTGGGTGATTGGAAACACGATTGCGGGAAGTGGTGGGCGGCTCTGGAAGGTTTAGGGCCCCAAAGAGCGGGCCTCGCTCTTAGAGAGACGGTTTGGCCGGTGGTGGCCTTGCCACCTTGCTATGTTCCCCCTAAACCAGGAAAGGCTCAGGGAAGTCAAGCAATTTTCACCAGTCATCACAGTGAACCCAAAAGCCAAGTGGACACATGAGTCCACTTCTTCCCGGGGATCAATCAATCAATCGATCGTATTTATTGAGCGCTTACTGTGTGCAGAGCACTGTACTAAGCACTTGGGAAGTACAAGTTGGCAACATATAGAGACAGTCCCTACCCAACAGTGGGCTCACAGTCTAAAAGGGAGAGACAGAGAACAAAACCAAACATACTAACAAAATAAAATAAATAGAATAGATATGTACAAGTAAAATAAATAGAGTAATAAATATGTACAAACATATATACGTATATACAGGTGCTGTGGGGAAGGGAAGGAAGTAAGATGGGGGGGATGGATCAGCCTGCCAGATGATGCCTTAGGGCCTTGAAGGCCCCAGGTCTCTCTCAGGTCTCGGGCCCAGCAGAACAGGCCTCTCAGCTCTCCTAAGCACCAGGCTTCCCTTTCAGATAACCCCACACAGCCTTTTCCAGGGGAAAATTGCTTTTTCGGTGGTGAGAGTAAAGCTCCTCAAACCCACTTACATCTTTAAGCTGTTTTTACTCCCGAGGTCACCTGGGCTTCTCTGGGTGATTGGAAACACGATTGCAGGAAGTGGTGGGCTGCTCTGGGAGGATTAGGGCCCAAAAGAGCAGGGCTCGCTCTTAGAGAGATGGTTTGGCCAGTGGTGGCCTCGCCACCTTGCTATGTTCCCCCTAAACCAGGAAAGGCTCAGGGAAGTCAAGCAATTTTCACCAGTCATCACAGTGAACCCAAAAGCCAAGTGGACACGAGTCCACTTCTTCCCGGGGATCAGCCTGCCAGATGATGCCTTAGGGCCCTGAAGCCCAGAAGTCTCTCTCAGGTCTCAGGTCCTGCAGTCAGAACAGGCCTCTCAGCTCTCCTAAGCACCAGGCTTCCCTTTCAGATAACCCCACACAGCCTTTTCCAGGGGAAAATTGCTTTTTTGGTCGTGAGAGTAAAGCTCCTCAAACCCACTTACATCTTTAAGCTGTTTTTACTCCCGAGGTCACCTGGGCTTCTTTGGGTGATTGGAAACACGATTACAGGAAGCGGTGGGCTGCTCTGGGAGGATTAGGGCCCCAAAGAGCGGGGCTCACTCCTAGAGAGTTGGTTTGGCCGGTGGCAACCTCGCTGCCTTGCTATGTTCCCCCTAAACCAGTCCTGGAGAGGGATTGCGCTTACCTGGGACAGGAGGACAGACGGCCGGGAATATCTTCCCAGGTGCCAGTGGGTTCTGGAGGGAATGTAGGGAAGTCTGTGGTAGGTGGACCCCAGGGTTTAAACCCGCTGCCTCCGGGCTCACAGTGGTTCCAACCGAGGGTATGGATACGTTAGGGGCTTCCCAATGCCCCCTCTAGATTGTAAGCTTGTTGTGGGCAGGGAATGTGTCTGTTTATTGTTATATTGTACTCTCCCAAGTGCTTAGGACAGTGCTGTGTACACAGTAAGCGCTCAATAAATCCAACTGAATGAATGAAAGAATGCTTTGGAAGACTGCTGGTCCTATCCCAGACCTTTGACTCTTAGCCCCCGTGAAAGGTGTGGGAGTTTTTCAGAGGCTCATCTGACCAGCCCAGTGCCCTGTGGGCCGGCGATGGAGATAGGTGGGGTCTGCTGTTGCCCACCCCCTTCCCTCAAAAGGGACTCTCCTGGAGTTAGCAGGGTATAATAATAATAATAATAATAATAATAATAATAACAATAATAATAATGATAATAATAATGATGTTATTTGTTAAGCGCTTACTATTCATTCATTCAATCATATTTATTGAGCGCTTACTGTGTGCAGAGCACTGTACTAAGCACTTGGGAAGTACAAGTTGGCAACATATAGAGCCGGTCCCTACCCAACAGTCTATTTGCTACTATGTGGCAAGCACTGTTCTAAGCGCTGCGGGGGGGATACAAAGTAATTAGGTTGTCCCACCTGGGGCTCACAATCTTAATCCCCATTTGACAGATGAGGTAACTGAGGCCCTGAGAGGTTAAGTGACTTGCCCAAAGTCCCACAGCTGACAAGTGGCAGAGCTGGGATTAGAACCCATGACTCTTTCCACTGAGCCATGCTAGTCTACACCACAGACCTCTCAGGCCCTCCCTTTGGTGATGATAATAATAATAATTGTGGTGTTGAGTGCTTACGATGTGCCAGGCACTACACTAAGCACTGGGGCACTTAGTAAAAAGTAGTAAGCAAATTGGGTTGGACACAGGCCCTGTCCCATGTGAGGCTCATGGGCTCAATCCCCATTTTACAGATGAGGTAACTGAGGCACAGAGAAGTGAAGTGACTTGCCCAAGGTCACACAGTAGACAAGTGGCAGAGTGGGGATTAGGACTCATGACCTCATGATTCCCAGGCCAGGGCTCTATCCACTAAGCCATGCTAGGCACCATCTAGTTGGTATCACGGTTTCAGCAGCAGAAATAAGTGCATAATCAATCAATCGGTCAGTGGCGTTTATTAAGTACTTACTATGTGCTCGACAGTGTACTAAGCGCTGGGGTAGAGACAAGACAATCAGGTTGGACACAGTCCATGTTCCATCTGTGACTTCCATTCTTAATCCCCATTTTATGGCTGAGGTAATCAGGAACAGAGAAGTGAAGTAACTTGCCCAAGGTCACACAGCAGATGAATGGCGGAGCCGGGATTAGAACCCAGGTCCTCTCCTCTGATTTTCAGGACCTTGCTCTTTCTAATAGGCCATGCTGCTCCTTCCCCTTCTAGACTGTGAGCCCGTTGTTGGGTAAAGACCGTCTCTATATGTTGCCAACTTGGACTTCCCAAGCGCTTAGTACAGTGCTCTGCACACAGTAAGTGCTCAATAAATACAATTGAATGAATCTCAGAGGACTAGTAGAAGTAATAATGATAGTAGCATTTCATGTGGGGCATTGCGCTATCTTCTTGTACTTCCCAAGCGCTCAGTACAGTGCTCTGCACACAGTAAGTGCTCAATAAATATGATTGAATGAATCCTCATGGGAAAGAAAGAATAACAAAGTGATATGTTTCCTGCCCACAAGAAGATGACAGTCTAATGGGGGAGATTGGCATAAAAATATATTTACAACCAAAGGCAGGGACTGCGTCTAACTCTTTTGCACTCTCCCAAGAGTTTAGTACAGTGCTCTCTACACAATAGGTGCTCAAAAAAGGCTATTTATTGACCGATTGTAATCATTATTATTGTACTTGTCAAGTGCTTACTATGTGCCCAACACCGTTCTAAACTCTGGGGTAGATACAAGTTATTAGCCCCTGTCCCACATGGGGCTCACAGTCTAAGTAGGAGGGGGAAGGATTTAATCCCCATTTAACAGATGAGGTAACTGAGGCACCGAGAAGTTAAGTGACCTGTCCAAGGTCACACAGCAGTCATGTATCAGAATGGTCTGTAAAATGGGGATTGAGACCCTGAACCCCACGTGGGACAGGGGCTGTGTCCAACCCGATCAACTAAGTAGGAGGGAGAAGGATTTAATCCCCATTTTCCAGATGAGGTAACTGCGGCACAGAGAGGTTAAGTGACTTGCCTATGGTCACACAGTAGACGTGTGTCTGAATCGGGATTAGAACCCAAGTCCTCTGAATCCCAGACCTGTGATCTTTCCACTAAGTCGTACTGATTGATTGGGGAGCAACAGAGAGTGGTAAAAATGAGGTGGAAACACAACCCAGGATCAGCGGGCAAATCACCATCATCATCATCATATGTATTAAATGTCTCTTCATTCAATTCATTCATTCAGTGGTATCTGTTGAGCGCTTACTGTGTGCAGAGCACTGTACTAAGCGCTTGGGAAGTACAAGTCGGCAACATATAGAGATGGTCCCTACCCAACAACGGGCTCACAGTCTAGAAGGGGGAGACAGACAACAAAACACACTACATTAAATACTGTTCACCTCAAGTTAGCATTCAGAATCCCTGCCCAATGGCAACCTAGAATTTAAGGCAAATAATCATGACTCCAACAGAACCATTAAGGATGCTCAATCATGAGAAATAACAAATATACAATTAAGTAATGCCCATTAATTGGAGCAAGCAAAGGACTAAGTGCATTTAGTGTCTTTGAACAGCAAAAGAATGATTTAACTCAGACTTCCTGGAGGGAATAATTTTCCTTCCCTTCACAGAATATGAAGGGGAGCAGAATGCAGAAGGATAGGTCAGTTTGAAATTCTTGGCAGTCCTTTCGATTTTAGAAATCAATCACTCTAGCTCCAGATCTGGGGCTGTTGGTCAACGGAGATGCTAAAATCTCCTCCCCTGGAGCTTGCTGAGGGTCTGAACTTGAACTAGACTCCTTTCTGTTTGTTTTTTTTTTTTTAAATATGGTATTTGTTAAGCACTTACTGTGTACCAAGCACTGGGGTAGATACAAGCTAATCGGGTTGGACACAGTCCACGTCCCACATGGGGCTTATAGTCTTAATCGTCTTTTACAGATGAGAAAACTGAGGGACGGAGAAGTTAAATGACTTGCTCGAAGACACATGGCAGACAAGTGGTTGAGCTGGGATTAGAACTCAGCTCCTTTAGGCTCCCAAGCCTGTGCTGTGCCCAGTAAGCCACAGTACTTCTCACTAGGCCATGCTGCTTCTGGTTCTTCTGAGTCTCCTATTCATTCATTCATTCAATCAATCGTATTTATTGAGCGCTTACTGCGTGTAGAGCACTGTACTAAGCGCTTGGGAAGTCCAAGTTGGCAACATATAGAGACAGTCCCTGCCCAACAGCGGGCTCACAGTCTAGAAGGGGGTGACAGATAACAAAACAAAACATATAAACCAAATACAATAAATAGAATAAATATGTACAAGTAAAATAAATAAATAGAGTAATAAATATGTACAAACGTATATACATATATACAAGTGCTGTGGGGAGGTGAAGGAGGTAAGGCGGGGGGGCTCAGTGTGGGAAGGCCTCCTGGAGGAGGTGAGCTCTCAGTAGGGCCTTGAATGGAGGAAGAGAGCTAGTTTGGCCGATGTGGGGAGGGAGGGCATTCCAGGCCAGGGGGAGGATGTGGGCCGGGGGTCGACGGCGGGACGGGCGAGAGCGAGGCACGGTGAGGAGATTAGCGGCAGAGGAGCGGAGGGTGCGGGCTGGGCTGGAGAAGGACAGAAGGGAGGTGAGGTAGGAGGGGATGAGGGGATGGACAGCCTTGAAGCCCAGGGTGAGGAGTTTCTGCCTGATGCACAGATTGATTGGTAGCCACTGGAGATTTTTGAGGAGGGGAGTAACACGCCCAGAGCGTTTCTGCACAAAGACGATCCAGGCAGTGGCGTGAAGTATGGATTGAAGTGGGGAGAGACACGAGGATGGGGCAGGGGAGGGCAGGCCCCTACTTTCAGGGTGGGATGGATGGGTCTCCAAGGCGATGAGGAACACCTCGTGACTTGTGTACAGAACTCCTTGTGTTCCGTCTTCTTGTACCTTTCCTGACAAGTGCTAAGAAGTGACTTAGGGTAAAGGGCCACGGTCCTGAATCAAGTAATCATTCAATGGTATTTATTGAGGGCTTACTGTGTGCAGAGCACTGTACTAAATGCCTGGGAGAGAAACAGCATGGCTCAGTGGAAAGAGAACGGGCTTTGGAGTCAGAGGTCACGGGTTCACATCCAGGCTCCGCCAATTGTCAGCTGTGTGACCTTGGGCAAGTCACTTAACTTCTCTGTGCCTCAGTTCCCTCATCTGTAAAATGGGAGTTAAGACTGTGAACCCCCTGTGGGACAACCTGATCACCTTGTAACTTCCCCAGCGCATAGAACAGTGCTTTGCACGTAGTAAGCGCTTAATAAATGCCATTATTATTATTATTATTATTACAATATAACAGAGTTGGTAGACACGTTCCCTGCCCACAACCAGCTTACGGTGTGAACCTAAAGCACATTCGTCCCTTGCTGCAGACCTTCAGAAAACTGCCAGAGGCCCCCCGGAGCTCTTCAATCTGGAAACACCCGATTCCAAACTCTCTAGGCTATCACAACCACCTTCTCCTCCTCCGGCTACCCGAATTTCTCTCCCACAGTCAGTCCAAACACTATTTCTCCTCTTCCCCTTATGATCACCTGATCAATGTGATCAGTATGATCAATATGATCACCTTGTAACCTCCCCAGCACTTAGAACAATGCTTTGCACATAGTAAGCGCTTAATAAATGCCATTATTATTATTATTATTATTATTATTATTATTATTATTATTCCCCATCTTCTGCTACTTTAGGTCTGAACCTAGCCTGATCTGTACCCGTGGCAAAATCCTCTGTCACTTCCCTGGGTCACCTTATTCCATGATGTCTCCTGGTTGCGCTGTTCTCTGATGACAATAATGGTATTTGTTAAGCGCTTACTTTGTGCCAGGCACAGTAACAATAATGATGATGGCATTTATTAAGCGCTTACTATGTGCAAAGCATTGTTCTAAGCACTGGGGAGGTTACAAGGTGATCATATTGTCCCATGGGGGGCTCACAATCTTAATCCCCATTTTACAGATGAGGTAACTGGGGCCCAGAGTGACTTGCCTAAAGTCACACAGCTGACAATTGGCAGAGCCGGGATTTAAACCCATGACCTCTGACTACAAAGCCTGTGCTCTTTCCACTGAGCCACGCTGCTTCTTGGATGGATTCATTCATTCAATCATATTTATTGCGTGCTTACTGTGTGCAGAGCACTGTACTGAGTGCTTAAGCAAATCGGGTTGGACACAGTCCCTGTCTCACATAGAGCTCACAGTCTTAACCCCCATTTTACAGATGAGGTAACTGAAGTACAGAGAAGTGAAATGACTTTCCCAAGGCCACACAGCAGACAAGTGGAGGAGCCAGAATTAGAACCCAGGACCTTGTGACGGTGCTCTATCTAGGTGTACTGTGCCATATTGTGACTTTATGGAGAGAGAGGAGCAAAGGTAGGATCACAAAATCCTGAGTTTCATACCTCTTTCTCTCCTCCGCAGCCTGGACCAAGCCATTCCATCACTTACCCATTTGGGAATGCCTTTCTCTTCTCTTCCCCACTCGTGAAAGCTAATTTACATCCAGAAGAGACTTCCCAAAGATCCCAGCTCTGTGTTCTCACTCACCCTCTTATAATTATTCTCTCAATGCATCTATTCTGTTTAAAGCACTGTACTAAGCACTCAGGAAAAAGCATTCAAAGCGGAGCATTAGGTACAGTCCCTAGATGTCGGGGGGAATCACAATCCAATAATAGTCCCGGGAGAAGAAATTAACAAGGGGCACAACAAAGAAAATTCAAGTGATTAAAAATGACAAAAGCATGGAAAATCAATCAGTGATGTTTACTGAGCACTTTCTTGATAATAAGAGGTCTAGGACAATTAGGGCAAATGATCAGTTTTTGGACTTCTCAATGTCCTGATAATAATAATAATAATGGAACTTGTTAAGCACTTACTATGTGCCGACTTCTAAGTGCTGCGGTAGATACAAGTTAATCGGGAAGGGCAGTCCAGAGTCCCGTAGCCACGTGTTTCCCAACATTAGGCCAACCTGTGCTTCCCAAGTGCTTAGTGCAGTGTTCTGCACACAGTAAGTGCTCAATAAATACGATCGAATGAATGAATTAGGCAAATTTGTATGTCAGGGCAGTGGAGATCTTGTCTTATGCCGTCGAGTCGTTTCCAACCCATACCGATGCCACGGACACATCTCTGCCAGAACGGCCCGCTCTCCATCCCCAATCCTTCTAGTAGTGTTTCCATAGAGTGTTCTTGGTCAAAATGCTGAAATGGTTTACCATCGCTGCTTTCTGCGCAGTAAACTCGAGTCTCCGTTCTCTCTCCCAAGCCGCTGCTGCCCAGCACGGGTGAGTTTTGACTTGTAGCAGATGGCCTCCCACTCGCTAGCCACTGCCCAAGCTAGGAACGGGATGGATTGGCCTCTGTTCGACTCTCCCTCCCGTAGCTGAGACTGGTAGAGGACTGGGAACTCTCCAGGGGTGACCCCGAGACGGAGGTGGCAGCGTCTTTTCCAAAGGCTTGGAGATTAAGCAGCGAAAAGCAGCGTGGCTCAGTGGAAAGAGCCCGGACTTTGGAGTCAGAGGTCAGGGGCTCAAATCCCGGCTCCGCCAATTGTCAGCTGTGTGACTTGGGGCAAGTCACTTCACTTCTCTGGGCCTCAGTTACTTCATCTGTAAAATGGGGATTAAGGCTGTGAGCCACACGTGGGACAACCTGATCACCTTGTAGAGAAGCAGCGTGGCTCAGTGGAAAGAGCCCAGGCTTTGGAGTCAGAGGTCATGGGTTTGAATCCCAGCTCCGCCACAAGTCTGCTGTGTGACCGTGGGCAAGTCACTTAACTTCTCTGGGCCTCAGTTACTTCATCTGTAAAATGGAGATTAAGACTGTGAGCCCCCCGTGGGACAACCTGATCACCTTGTAACCTCTCCAGCGCTTAGAACAGTGCTTTACACATAGTAAGTGCTTAATAAATGCTATCATTATTATTATTATTATTATTATTAAGTGGCCCTAGAGCAACTGAGACCGGATACCACTGTGGTAAATTTCTCTCTAGTCTCCATGACTGTAAAAGAGTGATGTTGCTGTCAAGGCAACAGAGCAGGATGGGAACTCATCACTAACCCACACACGTGTACGCACCTCTCAAGGGCTACCACCGTCGACCCCGTCCTCCTCGACAGTTTGTCCCTAGCGTTGCCCAAGTTCAAAGTCTAAGTTTGAGAAGTAGCGTGACCTAGTTGACAGGAGACGAGTCCGGGAGTCAGAATGACCAGCGTTCTAATCCTGTCTCCGCCACTTGTCTGCTGCGTGACCTTGGGCAAGTCACTCAGTGGAAAGAGCCCGGGCTTTGGAGTCAGAGGTCATGGGTTCAAATCCCAGCTCCGCCAATTGTCAGCTGTGTGACTTTGGGCAAGTCACTTCACTTCTCTGGGCCTCAGTTACCTCGCCTGTAAAATGGGGATTAAGACTGTGAGCCCCCAGTGGGACACCCTGATTACCTTGGAACCTCCCCAGTGCTTAGAACAGTGCTTTGCACATAGTAAGTGCTTAATAAATGCTATTTTTATTATTATTATTCTCTGGGTCTCAGTTACCTTATCTGTAAAATGGCGATTAAAATTGGGAACCTCACGTCAGACAGGGACAGTGTCCATCCTGATCATCTTGTATCCACCCCAGCGCTTACTAGAGTGTTTAGCACATAGTAAGTGCTTAACAGGTATCTTAAAAAAACGAACAAAAGTACAACCTCAAAGTTCGCCTTCCGAACTAACTCTTCTGTGGCAGAGTCGGGTAAGGTTAGCTACAACGGGATGCAATGCTGAATTCAAACTTTTCAGCACCCCCGTCGGGGAGTTACTTCTCTGTCTGTCTCCCCCTCTATTCTGTAAGCTCCTAGGAGGCGGGGAACCTGTCTACTAGCTCTTTTATATTGTCCTCTCCCAAGTGCTTAGTACAGCGCTCTGCGCCCAGTAAGTGTGCAATAAATATGATTGATTGGCTGATTATCCTGGCTCTTTTGCAGCTGGTCCTCTTTAGTCAAGCAGACTGCAACTCTGGGGTAGTGTTTGGCAGTCCAGATCCTACCAGCTCTGTGACTTTAGGCAAGTCACTTCACTACTCTGTGCCTCCGTTACCTCACCTGTAAAATGGGGATTAAGACTGTGAGCCCCACATGGGACAACCTGATCACCTGGCATCCACCCCAGCACTTAAAACGGTGCTTCGCACATAGTAAGTGCTTGACAAATGTCATCATTATTATTATTATTTCCGACCGCAGCAGGGAGCACCCCTGGGGAGGAGTTCCCTCTCCTGGATTTAAAATGGAAAGGTAAAAATGGGGGGCATTTTGATCTCCCTCCCACCCTACGCTTGACCTTTCCCAGTGATGAGAGAAGGGATCCACTGTCTCTCCCCACGGCCGGGTTCTGCAATTCTTGCTTCTGCGGCAGGGTCAGGTCGGGTCAGGTGAGGGCTGCTGCTATGGAGCGTTGGCCTCTGCTGGAAAATTCACTCCATTAAGCATCCCCGCCACCCCCAGCCTCCCCCCTGCAGCAGAACATCCTTCAAGGTCCGACAATAGGGCAGGTGGTTCCTCATCTGTAATGCAAATAAGCTGAGCAGCGAGATGGGGCCCTGCTGAGCCACCGGGTTAAGTTGGGCAAAGTGCTGAGATGTTGGTTTACTCCTTTGATTGTTGCTCTTTAAAAAGTAAGAAAGTGCCTTCGGATTGTTTCCACTGCCGTGGTGCTTTTTTGTCTCTTTCCAGGGAAACGTTCTTTTAGTTTTCCCAGCGATCAGCCGCGTGGCCTAAAATAAAGAGCACGGGCCTGGGAAGCAGAAGGACCTTGGTTCTAATCCCGCCTCCACTACTGGTCTGCTATGTGATCTTGGGCAAGTCGCTTAACTTCTCTGTGTCTCAGTTAACTCACCTGGAAAATGGGGATTAAGACTGGGAGCCCCATGGGGGACAGGGACTGTGTCCAATCTGATATTCTTGTACCTATCCCAGAATTTAGAACAGTGCCTGGCATATAATAATCATTTCACAAATACCGTGAAAAAAATCACAAGGAAAGTTTACCACTCTGCCAAGGTGTTTGGCTATTAGGTTCCTGGATCTGAGGGCCTCTAACTCCTGTTTTTCCAATGCTTAGCTCCACTTTCACTTGGTCCAGATTGAGAAAACCTGGGGAGATCCACCAGGGGCTGAGAGCATTCATTCCTTCATTCATTCATATTTATTGAGCGCTTACTGTGTGCAGAGCACTGTACTAAGCGCTTGGGAAGTACAAGTCGGCAACTATAGAGACAGTCCCTACCCAACAACGGGCTTACAGTTTAGAAGGGGGAGACAGACAACAAAACAAAACATGTAGAGCAATCAATCAATCAATCAATCGTATTTATTGAGCACTTACTGTGTGCAGAGCGCTTGGGAAGTACAAGTTGGCAACATATGGAGAGCAGGCGTGGGCCAGGGGAGAAGGCCAGCAACGGGAAAGGAAGCAGAGAAGCAGAGAATCAGCGTGGCTCAGTGGAAAGAGCCCGGGCTTTGGAGTCAGCGGTCACGGGTTCAAATCCCAGCTCTGCCACTTGTCATCATCATCATCATCAATCATATTTATTGAGCGCTTACTGTGTGCAGAGCACTGTACTAAGCACTTGGGAAGTACAAGTTGGCAACATATAGAGACGGTCCCTACCCAACAGTGGGCTCACAGCTGTGTGACTTTGGGCAAGTCACTTAGCTTCTCTGGGCCTCAGTTCCCTCATCTGTAAAATGGGGATTAAGACTGTGAGCGCCCCGTGGGACAATCTGATCACCTTGAAACCTCCCCGGCACTTAGAACAGTGCTTTGCACATAGTAAGCGCTTAATAAATGCCATTATCATAAAGGAAAGACATTGTGCAGGGGGTGGTGAACTGGGGGTGACCTCCCCCTTCTCTGTCAGCCTCCTCCTCATCAGTGAGTACTGATGGTTTTCTAAGGGAGTGAAGGTCTAGTGATGTGGGCTGCTGCTGAGAGCTCAGAGATATCCTGTTCTATGACTGGATGGCCTCTGCTCTCCCTATCAGCCATTTCACACCGTGACCCCCTGAACAGAGGGGGATCGGGCGAGAGAGTGAGGATGCGTCAGGACAAGCCATCACCACCATTAGAAAATGGTTCCCTCTATCCTGTAAGTTTCTTGTGGTCAGGGAATGTGTCTTTTTATTGTTGCATTGTACTCACTTAAGTGTTTAGTACAGTGTTCTGCACACAGTAATAATAATAATAGTAATGATGACATTTGAGCACTTACTATGTGCAAAGCACTGTTTTAAGCATTTGCAGAGGTTACAAGGTGATCAGGTTGTCCCACAGGGGGCTCACAATCTTCATCCCCATTTTACAGATGAGGGAACTGAGGCCCAGAGAAGTGAAGTGACTTGCCCATAGTCACACAGCTGACAAGCGGCAGAGCCACAATTAGAACCCATGACCTCTAACTCCCAAGCCCGGGCTCTTTCCACTGAGACATGCTGCTTCTCTAAGTACTTCAAGTACTCAATAAATGTGATGGGCTGACTGACTGCTCGAGTCCTGTCGGCTCGAGGGGACACCTCTCCGCTCTTGATTGCTCACCCAACCGGCGGGAGGGCCAGAGATCAATCAATCAATCAATCGTATTTATTGAGCGCTTACTGTGTGCAGAGCACTGTACTAAGCGCTTGGGAAGTCCAAGTTGGCAACATATAGAGACGGTCCCTGCCCAACAGTGGGCTCACAGTCTAGAAGATAGTGTATGATGGTAAAGTTTGCGAGAGATTTTCCCTCAGAGTGACTCAGCAATAGCATCTCGTCTTTGTTAGGGTCGTCTTTAGGTTGAAGGACAACTCTACTAGTTGTAGCACCAGGATGAAGACTTACAAAAGGCAATAAGAAGGGCGGTAACGAGGCCTACGTGGGTTAATTTGGGAAAGAGAGAGAGGAGACCCACAGCGGGAAGCATTCATTCATTCAGTCGTATTTATTGAGCGCTTACTGTGTACAGAGCACTGTACTAAGCACTTGGGGAGTACAAGTCGGCAACATATAGAGATGGTCCCTATCCAACAACGGGCTCACAGTCTCGCTTCGGCAGAACATATACTAAAATTGGAACGAAACAGAGATGGCTCCTACACAAGGATGACACGCAAATTCCCCTTCTAGACTGTGAGCCCACTGTTGGGTAGGGACCGTCTCTAGATGTTGCCAACTTGTACTTCCCAAGCGCTTAGTACAGTGCTCTGCACACAGTAAGCACTCAATAAATACGATTGAATGAATGAATGAATAGAAGGGGGAGACAGACACCAAAACAAAACATCTAGACAGGTGTCAAAATCGTCAGTGTGGCCTAGTGGAAAGAACACAGGCCTGGAGGTCGAGGGACCTGGGTCCTGTGTGATCTTGGACAAGTCTCTTCTCTGTGCCTCAGTTTCCTCCTCTCTAAAATCAATCAATCAATTGTATATTTTGAGCATTTACTGTGTGCAGAACACTGTACTAAGTGCTTGGGAGAGTACAACACAGAAGAATTAGTAGATACTTTCCCTACCCATAATGAGTTTATGGTCTAGAGGGTGAGACAGAAATTAATGTGAATAAATTAGTAGTTTATAATATATAATTGAAAGATATGTCTATAAGTGCTGTGGGGTTGGGAATGGGGAAAAAAGTGAGTGTCCAAAGCTCACAGTTTGAGATGCACAGATGAGGATTAAATGGGGATTAAATAAGTATTCTCCTTCCTCCCTAGACTGTGAGCCTCATGTGGGACAGGGAATGCTGTCCGACCGATTATCTTACATTTACTCCAGCTCTTAATTAACAGTGTTTGGATCAGAACAAGCACTTAAAACCCCAAAATTATCATTATTATCATCAGTGGGAAAAGAAATAAGATTCTGCCCAAGCCTGCGTTGCAGGATCCTTTTCTGACTAGGACTTTTCCTGTTCTCTGAATGTAGTTTTTATCTTAAAAAATTGGGTGTGCACTGACCCTGAGGACCTCATCAACAAGATGAATATGTTTTGTTGTTCTGCATTTTTGTTCCAGCATTATTATAGTGATTTAGCAGGGATAGCGCTTTTTACAGTAAGTGATTAACCTTTCTCCTCTTGTACCCCACTTTACAAAACTCACCCCAGGCAGTGGATTTCAATACGGCTAAAGTCTTTCCATCCTTCCACTGCCTCTCTTGTCATTTATAATGAGAGTGGAGATGTGTCTATAGTCACAGAGGAGAATGTTACGGGATTAGGGCTGGAACCTCAGAACATGAAAAATGTCATTACTAGGTCAAAACAATGGCCTGTTGGCCCAGAATTCCATCTCTGAAAGGGGTAAGGGTCTGCTTAATGGAGTATTTTAAACTTTTATTAGTAAGCTCTAACTCTTACACATATTCCCTTTTCCTTTTTCCTCCTCTTATTTCTAAATTCTTTTAGGGTCTGTCTCTCCTGCTAGATTAAGCTCTTCGAGGTCAGAGATCATAATTGCATTAATAATAACAGTAACGCTAGTGTTATATATTAAATGCTTACTATATGCCAAATATTCCTCCAAGTTTTGGGGTAAATACAATATAAGACTGTGACATGGAGCTCACCATCTCGAGGGGAGGGAAAACAGATATTTAATTCCCATTTTACAAAAGGGAAACTGAAGCTCAGGAAGGTTAAATGACTTCCCCAAGGTCATAGAGCAGGGAATTGAAGAAGTGTGGCTCAGTGGAAAGAGCAAGGGCTTTGGAGTCAGTGGTCATGGGTTCAAATCCCAGCTCTGCCAGTTGTCAGCTGTGTGACCTTGGGCAAGTCACTCAACTTCTCTGTGCCTCAGTTACCTCATCTGTAAAATGGGGATTGACTGTGAGCCCCCCGTGGGACAACCTGATCACCTTGTATCCCCCCAGCACTTAGAACAGTGCTTTGCACATAGTAAACACTTAATAAATACCATTATTATTATTATTATTATTATTATTATTATTGTTATTAAGTGTGGTCCAGTGGAAAGAGCATGGGCCTGGGTTCTAATCCCGGCTCCACCATTTGTCTGTTGTATGACCTCGGGCAAGTCACTTAACCTCTCTGTGTCTCGGTTACCTCATCTGTAAAATGTGGATTAAGACTGTGAATGCCATGTGGGACAGGGACTGTGTCCGACCTGATTGTCTTGTATCTAGTCCAGCGCTTAATACAGTGCCTGGAACATAGTAAGGTCTTATAGAATACCATTAAAAAAAAAAAAGTAACAGAGTCGGGATTTGAACCTTGGTCATCTGACTCTTAGGCTTGGGGTCTTTCTTCTAGGCCACACTGTACTCTCCCAAGTGTTCGGCACAGAGTAGGGACTCAAAACATACTATTAATTGACTGATTGACTAATGTGTAGGAGCTCTGCCATTTTCCGCTGTAACGTTTCCCCTGTATATTCCCAACACTTCTTCTAGCAAGGATATTCATCCATGAATTTCTCCAACCCTCTCTTGGACAGATTGCTTTCTCCTGCTTGCACAACTCCCTGAAGAATGGAATTCCACCTGAAAGAGCCTGGAGATTCTCTTCTCTTATAGGAGAGGGTGTTGAGGATGTACCCATGCATTTTTCAATGACTTTTCCTCTAATTATCACGAAGGACGGTGGAGACACAGTAGATAAGCGACAGAGGAGGGATTAGAACCCAGGTCCTCAGACATCCAGGCCCCTGCTCCTTCCACTCGGCTATGTTACTTCCCTGTTGTAGATGCACCTTGGAGCTAGTGTATGATTCATCTCCTTTTTCCAGGATTACTTTTGAGTTCCGCCCTTGAAAGGTTTGGACACTGCGTTGGGAGGAACTATTTTATTCTGGAAATCAACTTTAGCCTCAAGCTAGTTTGATGGGAGAGAAGGGAATTTTCTGAGAAACTGAACTTGCTGGGACTCTGAAGAGATTTAATACATTCTCCAGCTGAGTTTCTGAAATCCCCCTGGTTGTTGTGCCTTAATGGGAGAGGAGAGGGGCAGAGCATCTTGCCCATTTCTTTCTAAACAAATTTAAATTTATGTATAATAATGACTGTCTCCCCCTCTAGATCATAAGCTTGCTGAGGGCAGGGAATGTGTCCGTTGTATTTTACTCTCCCAACATTCTGGACATCTACAGTGTCCTGCACACAGTAAGTGCTCAATAAATATCACTGATGATGATGACGGTAAGGAGAGAGAGGTTGCTACCGACTTTGATTTATTTATCTCAGTGTCTGTCTCCTCCTCTAGAGTGTAAGCTCACTGTGGGTAGGGAACTTGCCTAGCAAATCTATTGTATTGTAGTTTCCCAACCCACTGCTTAGTACAGTGCTCTGCACACAATAAGCACTCAATACATACCACTGAATGGAGAGGCAGGAATGGATATGTTGTCACGTCTGGCTACTTCTGTAAATGGCACTATCTGAATTGAACATCTAGCCTGTGAATGCATTGTGGTCAGGGATTGTCTCTGTTGTACTTTCCAAGCATTTAGTACATTGCTCTGCACACAATAAGTGCTCATTGAATATGACTGAATGAATGAATTAAAGTTATTTAATAATAATTATAATAATAGTATTTATTAAGCATTTACGATATGCAAAGCACTGTTCCAAGCACTGTGGAGGTTACCAGGTGATCAGGTTGTCCCACGGGGGACTCACAGTCTTCACCCCCATTTTACAGATGAGGTCACTGAGGCACAGAAAAGTTAAGTGACTTGCCCGAAGTAGCACAGCTGACAAGTGGCAGAGCCGAAATTAGAACCCATGACCTCCGACTCCAAAGCCCGGGCTCTTTCCACTGAGCCACACTGCTTCTCCATTTTTGAGAACGCAGTACAAAAATAATGCCGTTGTTAGCTTGGAGTAACAGCTCAACCAGCCTAAAAGTTTGTTTCTGCTAGAGAGAGCAGGAGGCTAAGAGGAGACGTGTGGGGATTGCCTCTCTTGGCGTCCATGTAAATGGTTAGGGATGGACCATCTACCATCCCTATCATTTCCTCTGGTAACCAATTATAGACTACTGGTCCATGAGTTTATCCAAACCGCTCTAGAACCTCTTGCTCAACTTCTGTAGTGATAATAATAATTATGGCATTTTTTAATGCCATAACATTACTATATGCTGGGCACTGTACTAAGCACTGGGGTGGATAACAGCAGGTATGTGGAGAGAGAAAGAAAGAGAGAAAGATCTGGGGGAAGTGAGGGTATGTGAGGCGAAGTCATCAGAGGAAATATGAGAAGAGTCCTGTAAAACTCACTCTGAAGCTACGACTGCCTGGCAGTATATTTTTAACATTTGGATTTGTTTTCTGGCCATTCGCCATACCCAATCAATCAATCAATCAATCATATTTATTGAGCGCTTACTGTGTGCAGAGCACTGTACTAAGCCCTTGGGAAGTACAAGTTGGCAACGTCTAGAGACAGTCCCTACCCAACAGAGGGCTCACAGTCTAAAAGGGGGAGACAGAGAACAAAACCAAACATACTAACAAAATAAAATAAATAGAATAGATATGTACAAGTAAAATATATAAATAAATAGAGTAATAAATATGTACAAACATATATACATATATACAGGTGCTGTGGGGAAGGGAAGGAGGTAAGATGGGGGGGATGGAGAGGGGGACGAGGGGGAGAGGAAGGAAGGGGCTCAGGCTGGGAAGGCCTCCTGGAGGAGGTGAGCTCTCAGTAGGGCCTTGAAGGGAGGAAGAGAGCTAGCTTGGCAGATGGGCAGAGGGAGGGCATTCCGGGCCCGGGGGATGATGTGGGTCGGGGGTCGATGGCGGGACAGGCGAGAACGAGGTACGGTGAGGAGATTAGCGGCGGAGGAGCGGAGGGTGCGGGCTGGGCTGGAGAAGGAGAGAAGGGAGGTGAAGTAGGAGGGGGCGAGGGGATGGACAGCCTTGAAGCCCAGGGTGAGGAGTTTCTGCCTGATGCGCAGATTGATTGGTAGCCACTGGAGATTTTTGATGAGGGGAGTAACATGCCCAGAGCGTTTCTGGACAAAGACAATCCGGGCAGCAGCATGAAGTATGGATTGAAGTGGGGAGAGACACGAGGATGGGAGATCAGAGAGAAGGCTGATGCAGTAGTCCAGACGGGATAGGATGAGAGCTTGAACGAGCAGGGTAGCAGTATGGATGGAGAGGAAAGGGCGGATCTTGGCAACATTGCGGAGCTGGGACCAGCAGGTTTTGGTGACGGCTTGGATTTGAGGAAGACCTGCATGTCCTGGGAAGAGCTGGGAACTCTTCCTCTCCTCCTCACTAATAGCATAAGCCAATCTGGGCCCCAGGCCCCTGGGGATAAGGAAGGTGTTTGTGTGAGTGGACTTCACGGCTCAGCTTTGGTCTAAGTGGCAATCCAACCCTGGGAGATGTAATTCATTTACTAGGCCTGTAATGAACTTAGATAGTTCTTGGTGCAAGTGGACTCTTCTGTCTCTAAAAATAAAGCCGGGAAAGAAAGGGAAAGAGCAAATGGAAAACAGAATCAGAGGGGAGGAAAAGGTTTGTGCCATCAAGTGGTTTGCTTGCACATGTAATGGAGAAAGAAGTACAACTAGGGTAGGAGGTGCATGTTGCGGCTTGGATTTGCAGCCCCCTGGGTCATTCCAATAACTTAACAGAAGGTGTTTCTCTATTTCTCTGGAGAAGTGAGAACAGAGGAAACCCAAGAGGTCCTGTGACAGGCACAGAGCAGAAATATTTCCATAGCAGGATTGAAAGAATTGGAAAAATTTGCCAAAATCCTGTTTGGTTGCATCAATGTTCAGTGTCCTCCTTTGGCACTTTCTAATAATGATAATAATGATGGTAGTTGTTAAGCGCTTGCTGTGTGCAAAGCACTGTTCTAAGCGCTGGGGAGGTTACAAGGTGATCAGGTTGTCCCACTGAGGGCTCACAGTTTTAATTCCCATTTTACAGATGAGGTAACTGATTCACAGGGAAGGTAAGTGACTTGCCCAAAGTCACACAGCTGACAGTTGGTGGAACCGGGATTTGAACCCATGACCTGTGACTCCACAGCCTGTACTCTTTCCACTGAGCTACGCTGCTTCTCGAAATAATAATGATGGTATTTATCAAGCGCTTACTATGTGCAAAGCACTGTTCTAAGTGCTGGGGAGGTTACAAGGTGATCACAGTCAATTCCCATTTTACAGATGAGGGAACTGAGGCCCAGGGAAGTGAAGTGATTTGCCCAAAGTCACACAGCTGACCATTGGCGGAGCCGGGATTTGAACCCATGACCTCTGACTACAAAGCCCGGGCTCTTTCCACTGAGCCACGCTGCTTCTACTGGGTCTTTGCACAACTCAGTCGTGTTTGTCTTTGCTGACTGACTCATAGGCTTGATTGGTCCAAGTCTCCTCTGTTTCCCCTCAACAGTATTAATAACTGTGGTATTGCAGTACTTACTTTATACCAAGCGCTGAGGTAAATACAACTCTCTCCTCCTTTCTGCTTTCTCCCCAGCCCATAATCAAAAAGGAACAAGGAACTAAAAAAAATGTAGTTTTCTTTCCCAGGTTGTTCAGAGGAATGGGGAATAGCGACTGACATGGACTTTACTTATTACTCTGTTTATTTATTTATGTATTTATTTATTTTACTTGTACATATCTATTCTATTTATTTTATTTTGTTAGTATGTTTGGTTTTGTTCTCTGTCTCCCCCTTTTAGACTGTGAGCCCACTGTTGGGTAGGGACTGTCTCTAAATGTTGCCAACTTGGACTTCCCAAGCGCTTAGTACAGTGCTCTGCACACAGTAAGCGCTCAATAAATACGATTGATTGATTGATTGATTGATTGACTTTAGGCTCAGAGGATTTTTAAAGACTCTTTCTCAGGGTTTTCCTCAGCCCAGAGAACCTTGCATTCAGCTTGCTTCTTCCAGCAGCCAGTGCAGGGAGATACTTCTCTTCTTCAAATGGTATTTGCTAGGCGCGTACTTGGTGACAGGCTCTGTACTAAACCCTGGGGTAGATTCAAGCTAGTTAGGTGGGACACAGTGCATATCCTACACGGGGCTAACAGTCTTAATTCCTGTTTCACAGATGAGGTAACTGAGGCCCGGAGAAATGAAGTGACTTGACCAAGGTCACACAGAAGACAAGCGACAGAGCCGGAGTTAGAACCCAGGTCCTTTGGACTCCCAGCGTCGTACTCTATCCACTATCCCATGCTCCTTTTCATAATGCCATTTATACTGTTGGTATTTATTAAGCACTTATTTTCCCCCTCTGGACTTTAAGCTTAATGTAGGCAGGTACTGTGTCTACTAATTCTGTTAAATAATAATAATTATGGCATTTGTTAAGCGCTTACTATGTCCCATTCATTCATTCATTCATTCAATCATATTTATTGAGCACTTACTGTGTGCAGAGCACTGTATTAAGCGCTTGGGAAGTACAAGTTGGCAACACATAGAGACGGTCCTTACCCAACAATGTACTAAGTGCTGGGGTGGATACAAGAAAATCATGTTGGACACAGTCCTTGTCCCATGTGGGGTTAACTGTCTCAATCCCCATTTTACAGATGAGGGAACTGAGGCACAGAGAAGTTAAGTGACTTGACCAATGTCACACTGCAGACAAGTGGGGGATCCGGGATTAAAGCAGAAGCAGCGTGGCTCAGTGGAAAGAGCCCGGGCTTTGGAGTCTTCTAGACCGTGAGCCCACTGTTGGGTAGGGACCGTCTCTATATGTTGCTAACTTGTACTTCCCAAGCGCTTAGTACAGTGCTCTGCACACAGTAAGTGCTCAGTAAATACGATTGAATGAATGAATGAGTCAGAGGTCTTGGGTTCAAATCCCAGCTCTGCCAATTGTCAACTGTGTGACTTTGGGCAAGTCACTTCACTTCTCTGGGCCTCAGTTCCCTCATCTGTAAAATGAAGATTAAAACTGTAAGCCCCCTGTGGGACAACCTGATTACCTTGTAACCTCCCCAGCGCTTAGAACAGTGCTTTGCACATAGTAAGCGTTTAACAAATACCATCATCATCATTATTATTATTATTAAAACCCTTGACCTTCTGATTCTCAGGCCCGTGCTCTATCCACTATGCTGCTCTACTTCTCTGCACTCTCCCAAGTGCTTAGTACAGTGTTCTGCACACAGTAAGCACTTAATAAATACCACCGATTGGCTGATTGATTGGTTGTGCCAACCACTGTGCTTAGCATTTGTAGTTCCATCAGTGACTCTGAATTGGGGTGGAAAAGTCACCAACAGGACATGCTCTTTCTTCGAATAATTGTATGGCAGGGAAGGGCCTTTCTAGGGAGAGGGGCTTCCATTGCTGAAATTGTAGGGGGAAGTAGCCAGTGGTGTTTTGAAAGATGTTTTAATGGAAAGCCAAGAAAGGGTGACAGGGTAATAATAGTAAGGATTATGGTACTTGATAACTTCTTATAATAATAATAATGGCATTTGTTAAGTGCTTACTATGTGCGAAGCACTGTTCTAAGCACTGGGGAGGATACAAGGTGATCACGTTGTCCCGTGTGGGGCTCACAGTCTTAATCCCCATTTTACAGATGACGTAACTGAGGCTCAGAGAAGTTAAGTGACTTGCCCCAGGTCACACAGCAGACATGTGGGGGAGCCAGGATTAGAACCCATGACCTCTGGCTCCCAAGCCCGTGCTCTTTCCACTGAGCCACTCTGCTTCTCTATTGATAATAATAATAATAATAATAATTGTGGTATTTGTTAATGCTCCAAGCACTGTTCTAAGCGCTGGGTTAGATACAACTCAATCAGGTTGGACACAGTTCTTGTCCCACATGGGGCTCACACTCTTAATCCCATTTTACAGATAAGGTAACTGAGGCCCAGAGAAGTGAAGTGACTTGCCCAAGGTCACACAGCAGACATGTGGGGGAGCTGGGATTAGAACCCAGGTCTTTCTGATTCCCCGGTCCGTGCTCTATCCACTAAGCCTCGCTGCTTAAGTGACTTATGCACTAATACAGTTTTGCTTTCAAAATGCCACCCCAAAGCGTCATCATATTTGATGGCTGAAAAATGAAAGTCTCAGGTCATGGCCCTAAAGCCTAGAATCATTTAATAAACTGAATCCAGACGTTCACAGTGACCAACACAACTTTCCCGTGGACTCATCTACATAAACGGATTAAACTAGAAAGGAAAAAAGGATAGTCAGAACCTATCTTGTCGAGTGACTAGTTGTTGGGTAACTGAGATGTGAAAGGTGGTTAGGAAATAAGAATCATGAGTGAGAAGATGGAGCATTATGGGAGGCAAGTGAGGTGGGACAGGTCTCTGGGCCCCAAGCAGAAAACCCCTACCTTTCATCCCCAAAGGTGGCTCTGAGAGAAATCAAAGTCTCTTGAAGAGGAATTTTGGTCCTTGGATAAAAACGCTATTTGATACTTTGTGTGCTGTTCAGATGAGGGTTTCTTTGTGTCATCATAAAGAGTCGAAATGCTCTTTAGAGACAGCTGTTTTAATCTTTGCTTCCGTGCAGAGAGGAGTATGGGAGTCAGAGACTTCTTAAAATTTGAAAATGCCTTTATCTCTTGTCCCCAAAACAAATCACCATTGACATCACTATCATCATCAACCAGGCAGGCAATCAGTGGTATTTATTGAGCACTTACAGAGTGGTAACGATGTATTTGTTAAGCGCTTTCTATGCGCCAGGCACTGTACTAAGTGCTTGGGTAGGTACAAGTAAAAATCGAGTCGGACACAGTCCCTATCCCATATCAATCCCCATTTTACAGATAAGGTAACTGAGGCACAGAGAAGTGAAGTGACTTGCCTAAGGTCACACAGCAGAGAAGTGGTGGAGCGAGGATTATCACTCATGACCTTCCTACTCCCAGTTTCATGCTCTTTCCACTAGGCCATGCATCATCATCATCATCATCATCATCATCAACAACGGTACTCATGTGAGACAGTGTGGTCTAATAGAAAGTATATGGGACTGGGGCTTGGAGACCCAGATTCTAGTTCTGGCTCTGCCCTTTGCCTGCCGTGTGACCTTATCGAATCACTTACCTTCTCTGTTTTTCAGTTTCCTCATCTGCAAAAATGTGTACAAAATAGGTTTTCCCTCCCCTTAGACTGTGAGCCCTGTGCGAATAAGAGACTGTGTTCAATCTGATCATCTTCAGCACTTGGCTCATAGTGATTGCTTAACAAATACCACAGATACTACTATTTTTAATATCATTATTGATATGATCATTTCAGCTACAGGAGAAATGTAGAGAGGAACCAGACCCATACTGATCTTTCTTACCACATAAAGGTTTTCAATTCAGTAAGCAGTATTGGTCCACGAGTTGTCCTTTGCAAGCTCGCCTGGCTGGGAAACTTGGTTAACATCAGTAGTTCAACCCCATGTTGGAAAGACAGAGTCTGGACCAAGGCTGCTATTCTATCAAACAATCAATCAATCATATTTATTTAGCACTTACTGGGTGCAGAGCTCTGTACTCTGCACTTGGGAGAGTACAATATAGCAGAGTTGGTTACATTTCTGTCTACAGAGATGTCTGTCTGTCTGTACATCCGTCTGTACAGACGATGTCTGCCTACTTACAGTCTAGAGGGGGAGGCAGACATTAGTACAAATAAATTACAGTTATGTATGTCATTGCCGAGGGACTGAGGTGTGTGTTCCTGGGTGAATTAAGGGGGTAAATCAGAATGACACAGAAGAGAGTGGGAGAAGAGGAAATGAGGGCTTAGTCAGGGAAGGCCCCTTGCAGAAGATGTGCCTTCAATAAACTTTTGAAAGTGGGGAGAGTAAATTGTTTGTAGAATATGAAGAGGGAGGGTATTCTAGGCCAGAGGCAGGAGGTGGGTGAGAGGGTGGTGGCGAGATAGATGAGAACAGAGTACAGAGAGAAGGTTGGCACCAGAGGAGCAAAGTGGGTGGTAGGAGGAGGTTTAAAGACGATAGTAGAGTATCCATTTGATGTGGAGGTGGATGGACAACCACTGAAAGTTCTTGAGGACTAGGAAAACATGGACTGTAGAAAAATGATCAAGTATGGATTGAAGTAGGGAGAGACAGGAGACAGGGAAGTCAACAAGGAGACTGATATAGTAATCAAGGCAGAATAGGATAATAGCTCGGATTAACGTGGCAGCAGTTTGGATGGAGAGGAAAGGGTAGATTTTAACAATGTTGTGAAGGTTGAACTGACAGGATTTAGTGACAGATTGAATATGTGGGTTGAATGAGAGATGAGTCAAGGATAACGCCAAGGTTATAGACTTGTGAGACAGGAAGGATGGGGGTGCTATCTCCAGTGATGGGAAAATCGGGAGGGGGACAGGGTTTAAGTGGGAAGATAAGGAGTTCTGTTTTGGACATGTTAAGTTTGAGGTGTCAGCGAGAGATCCAAGTAGAGATGTCTTGAAGGCAAGAGGAAATGAGAGACTGCAAAGAAGGAGAGCAATAGGGGCTGAAGATGTAGATTTGGGAATCATCTGCGTAGGGATGGTAGTTGAAGCCATGGGAGTGAATGAGTTCTCCAAGGGAGTGAGTGTAGATGGAGAATAGAAGGGGACCAAGAACTGAACCTTGAGGGACCCACACAGTTAAGAAGGTAGGAGGCAGAGGAAGAGCCTGCAAAAGAGATTGAAAATGAGCAGCCAGAGAGACGGGAGGAGAACCAGGAGAGGACAGCGTCAGTGAAGCTGAGGTTGGATAATGTTTCCAAGAGAAGGGGGTGATCGATGGTGTCAAAGGCACCTGAGAGGTTGAGGAGGATTAGGATGGAGTAGAGAGCATTGGACTTGGCAAGAAGGAGATCATTTGTGACCTTTGAGAGGGTGGTTTGCGTGGAATGAAGGGGATGGAATCCAGATTGGAGGGGGTCAAGGAGAGAATTGGAGAAGAGGAACTTGAGATGATCAGTATAGACAACTTGGCTCAAGGAATTTGAAGAGGAATGGTAGGAGGGCAATGGGGTGAGAACTGGAGGGAGCCGTGGGATCGAGGGATTTTTATTTTTATTTTTTTAGGTTGGGGAGACATGAGCATGTTTGATAGAAGTGGGGAAGAAGCCACTGGGAAGTGAACGGTTGAAGATGGTGGGCAGGGAGGGAAGGAGTGAGGAAGCAGGTATTTTAATAAGATCCGAAGGGATGGGGTTGGATGATCAGGTACCCACTTCTGTTTCCCAAACAAGGCTGTATTCTTGCACAGAACTATTCCTCAGACTGCTTACTGCCTTGCTGATTGAGACATTCAAAGACGTGGACTGAGAAGTCTGAGTGAAATGTTGTAGCACGAGACTAGGCTCTCCAGGCATCAGGACTACCGAGCGTCTACTCTGTCTTTGGAGGGCAAACACAATGCGGCAGCAAGAGAGGGACATGCTAGGTGAGAGGAGGCTATAACACTGCACAATAAGCAGTATTAACCTTAATGTTCCACACACTTAGCACAGTGCTCTGCCCACAGTAAGAGCTCAGTAAATATGATCGATCGATGAATTCATGTGTCCAGTTCTCAGTCAGTCATGTGCACGTATGTCCCCAAACCCTGGAAAGTGATGGAACCGAAGTGCAATCATCGACAGCATCATCATAACTATCGTCTCTTACTCATCATCCATCACCCATCATCCACAATCCATCATCATCGACGGAAAAAAAGATGGTGGGAGAAGCCAACCTCAAAAGGAGCTTGAAAGGGCTTATAACTCTCAGTCGATGCGAGACCAGAACCAAGTAGCTCCACCTTTCAGAGGCTCTGTCATAAGCCCCTTCCTGGGTATGAAAACCAGAAGGCTCACCAAATTACGATAATAGTTATTGTGATATTGCTTCAGAGCTCATTGCATGCCAATTACTGAGCTAAGCACTGCTACGGGGTAAACAGATCATCATCATCATCAATGGCATTTATTGAGCGCTTACTGATCAGACACAGTCTCTGTCTCCCAAAGGGGCTCACAGTGTGAGGGGGATGGAGAATAGGCACACTTTACTGATGAGGAGACTGAGGTATTATATTTGGGGTGGGTTTAGCCTAAAAAATCTTCAGTTTTCCTTTCTTCCTCTTTGCTCTGTGAGTGTGTGTGGTATTACTGTGTGTGACCCCCGCCCCCCTCGGCTCCTCTGCAGAGGGTGTTTATAAATTATTTGTTCTACTAATAGCTTTTATTACTACTATATTAATTGCTACTGTAAGGGCTCTACCTCACTAATCCTCCAATCTATTTTCTTGTCTGGAATTAACACTTGGGCTCTGATTGGAGTCTAAATCTCTAAGGGCCAACTCTTCTAATGACACAAATAAAAAGCTCCAAATTCCTCTCTTTCTAACTCAGGGCAGGGGGTAGGGCTGTTGTAACTTTCTCCAGAGATTAAGAAGAAATAACCTCTGGGGTCCTTTCTGTGTGTCCTATGACTGGGATGTGAAGCCAACATGGAGGGTGGAGGTTAAAGGTCACGGTAAAAAAGGGTGAACTCCTGGGGAGGAAGGAATCAACCGGGAAGAGTGAGGCAATGGCTGCTGATTGTTTAGCCAGCCATTTGTTCACCCAGCCAGTGAAGAGAAGCAGGGGGCTTGGACTTTGATGATGGAACACAACCGTCCTAGATTTTCCTGTCACCCCTCTCCACACAGCAGAGATGGCAGGTTCAAGTTTTCACAGGTCTTCCAGGGCTCGCCCAAGGATCGTAGTGGATCAGAAAAACCAGAAATGCTGGAGGTTTGATGTTTTTGAGTTTCCTCCTGGCTTACATCCTGGGAGTTCCAGAAGGAAGAGTGACTAATCCCCACATTTCTCATCCCTCCTTGGACAGATAACGGAAAGTCCGACGTGACCTGGGCCCAGCAGGGCTCTCTGAGCTCAAAAAAGTGACGTCTTCCTCAGGCTCTGAGGAAGAAAGAGGCAACAAAGTTCAAGCAGTAGGGGTCAGTTCACTTCTTCCTCCTGCTGCCTTTCCCAGCTAAGCAGGGACCAGGATGGACTCTGTTCTTCCTTCCCAGGGAAAGCTTCTCTTCCAGTTGCTAAATGTGCCGTAGGCTAAGTTTAGCTGCTGCTCCTCCTCCACCACCACCAAAAGAAGCTATAAAGACGTGGGCATGTGTCTATTTCAATATATATCATCCACACCAGGGATATTGCAGAGCTAGACTATGCCTCACACTTGGGACGATAGTTCTGTTTTCAGTAGGAGGACTTTGGAAGAGAGGAAGGCCAGGGAGCAGGAGGAACATGTAGGTATGATGGCTGTCCTCTGAGCAGAGGAACACAGGTAAAATCAATCAATCATATTTAGTGAGTGCTTACCGTGTGCAGAGCGCTGTACTAAGCACTCGGGAGAGTACAATATAACAATATAACAGACACATTCCCTGCCCACAGTGAGCTTACAATTTAGAGGGGGAGACAGACTGTAATGTAAATAAATAAATTACAGATATGTACAATAAGTGCTGTGGGGCTGACAGGGGTGGGGATGAATACAGGGAGCAAACCAGGGTGCTGACCGATTTCTAGACTGTGAGCCCATTGTTGGGTAGGGACCGTCTCTATATGTTGCTGACTTGTACTTTCCAAGCGCTTAGTACAGTGCTCTGCACACAGTGAGCACTCAATAAATGCGACTGAATGAATGATGCAGAAGGGAATGGGAGTAAAGGAACGGAGGGCTTAGTGCGTCTTGGTGGAGACGCACCTTCAATAAGGCTTTGAAGGTGGGGAGAGTAATTGTCCGTTGGATATGAAGAGGGAGGGCATTCCAGGCCAGAGGTGGGTTGCGGGTGAGATGGATGAGAAAGAGCTACAGTGAGTAGGTTGGCATCTGTGGAGTGCAGTTTGCCAGCTGGGTTGTAGCAGGAGAGGAGTAAGGTGAGGTAGGAGGGGGCAAGATTCATTCATTCATTCATTCAATTGTATTTATTGAGCGCTTACTGTGTGCAGAGCACTGTATTAAGTGCTTGGGAAGTACAAATCAGCAACATACAGAGATGGTCCCTACCCAAAAACGGGCTCACAGTCTAGAAGGGGGAGACAGACAACAAAACATGTGGACAGGTGTCAAAACCTTCAGAATAAACAGAATTAGAGCTATATCCGCATCATTAATAAAATAGAGTAGTAAATATGTACAAGTAAAATAAATAGAGTAAAACATCTGTACAAATATATACAAGTGCTGTGGGGGGGATGGAGGTAGGGTGGGGGGGATGGGGAGGAGGAGAGGAGAAAGGGGGCTCAGTCTGGGGAGGCTTCCTGGAGGAGGTGAGCTCTCAGTAGAGGGCTTTGAAGGGAAGAAGAGAGCTTGTTTGGCGGATGTGCGGAGGGAGGGCATTCCAGGCCAGGGGAAGGATGTGGGCCGGGGGTCAATGGCGGGACAGGCGAGAACGAGGTACGGTGAGGAGGTTAGCGGCAGAGGAGCGGAGGGTGCAGGCTGGGCTGGAGAAGGAGAGAAGGGAGGTGAGGTAGGAGGGGGAGAGGTGATGGACAGCCTTGAAGCCAACAGTGAGGAGTTTTTACTTGATTCGTAGGTTGACAGGCAATCACTGGTGATTTCTGATGAAGGGAGTGACATGCCCAGGGCGTTTCTGTACAAAGATAATCCGGGCGGCAGAGTGAAGTATAGATGATTGAGTGCTTTAAAGCTGCAGCTGCTCTCAATCCTGAGGCCGAGGGCTGGTTTGTGAAGATGGCTCTTTGTCCTTTCACAGTCAGAGTAGAAACTCTGCAAGGCAGTGGCCAGCCCCCTTAGGGACCATCTCAGGTCTGTCTCAGCCAAGGAACAGAGCTGGGGCTGTATCTGCTTTAGCTGAGCTTCCCTTAGCCTTTGGCCTTTAAACCCACAGCACAAAGGCACTCTGGGCTCCCCAGCCAGCCCTCTGTTTGGATCCAGGCAGAAGTAATGATAACTGGGGTATATGCTAAGCCCTTACTATGTGCCAAGAACTGGGGTAGACACAGTGCAATTCGACCAGACCCAGTCCCTCCCTCAGGTGGGGGCTCACAGTCCAAGGGAGAACAGGTATCTTATCCCCATTTTGTAGGTGAGAAAACTGAGGCACAAACAAAATGGGGATTAAATACCTAGATTAAATTATTTAAATTATTAAATTGTAGATGAGAAAACTGAGGCACAAAGAATTGAAGAGACACTCTCAAGGTAAAAAGCTGGCAGGAGCCAAGTCAGAACTCTAATTTGCCTGACATGCTGCTCTTCTCGTCCAAAACACTTGCCAAACTGGAGCCCGGTTAAAAGGACAGAATCCTTCTGCCATACATTAGGTTGTAAACATCTGAGGGCTTCAAGGACTATGTCTCTTATTTTGACTCCTGTCTGCCAATTCATTTTAATGTCTGTCTTCCTCTGCACACTGAAAGCTCTTTACAACAGACCAATTCTGTTGTAGTGTACTCTCCCAAATAGAGATCATGTCTACCTACTTTATGAGCCCCCTTTTTCCTCTTCTCCTCCCCATCCCCCCCACCTTACCTCCTTCCCCTCCCCACAGCACCTGTATATATGTTTGTACAGATTTATTACTCTTACTTGTACGTATTTACTATTCTATTTATTTTGTTAATGATGTGCATCTAGCTTTATTTCTATTTATTCTGATGATGTGACACCTGTTCACATGTTTTGTTGTGTTGTCTGTCTCCCCCCTCTAGACTGTGAGCCCGTTGTTGGGTAGGGACCATCTCTAGATGTTGCCGACTTTTACTTCCCAAGCGCTTAGTATGGTGCTCTGCACACAGTAATCGCTCAATAAATACGATTGAATGAATGAAGTAGAACTCATTCTACTGGAAGGAAGGAAGCAGCGTGGCTCAGTGGAAAGAGCACGGGCTTTGGAGTCAGAGGTCATGGGTTCGAATCCCAGCTCTGCCACATGTCTGCTGTGTGACCTTGGGCAAGCCACTTAACTTCTCTGAGCCTCAGTTACCTCACCTGTAAAATGGGGATGAAGACTGTGAGCCCCACGTGGGACAACCTGATCACCTTGTATTCCCCCCCAGTGCTTAGAGCAGTGATTTGCACATAGTAAGAGCTTAACAAATGCCATTATTATTATTATTATCTCAGCTCCGCCACTTCTGGGCTCTTTCTACTAGGCCATGCTGATTCTCAGTGCTTCTTTCTGCTTCCTGAGAAAGGAAAGAAGGACATAATCAGTCCCCTCCAGAGGCCCACAGTTTCATTTGCCAGCCGAGTGAAGAGCTCCCCTGGCACGTCAGGAAGGGCAGGGAGGAGGTGGCGGTGGGGCGGAGGGGTTGCGGTGCCACTGGGGAGACCTTCTCCTCCCCGCTGGACCAGTTCTTGAGCAGTTAGCAGCTTGGACCATTGGACGGCTGCTTCCCAGACCTTGTGATTGGGTCCTCAGGTCTTTCCTTTAAAGGAATACAGAAGTTCAGACCATGTCAAGGTCCCATCTTCATTTATTCCCTCATTCAATCATGTTGATTGAGTGCTTACTGTGTGCCGAGCAGAATACTAAGTTCCTGGGAGAGAACAATGTAACAATAAACAGACATATTTCCCTGCTCACCATGAGCTTACAAAACAGTGCTTGGCGCATAGTAAGCACTTAACAAATAATAATAATACTGATGATGGCATTTGTTAAGCGCTTACTATGAGCCAAGCACTGTTCTAAGCGCTGGGGGGTATACAAGGTGATCAGGTTGTCCTACGTGGGGCTCACAGTCTTACTCCTCATTTTACAGGTGAGTTAACTAAGTGCCTTGCCCAAGGTCACACAGCAGACATGTGGCAGAGCCGGGATTAGAACCCATGACCTCTGACTCCCAAGCCCGGGCTCTTTCCACTGAGCCACGCTGCTTCTTATTATTATGACCATTATTATTGTTATTACAGTCTGGAGGGGGAGACAGACATTAACATAAATAAATTACTGATATGTACAGAAGATCTGTGGGGCTGGGAAGGGGGATGAGTAGAGGGAGCAAGTCAGGGTGACACAGAAGGGAATGGGAGATCGAGAAAGGAGAGCTTAGGGAACGACTCTAGGAGATGTGCCTTCAATAAGGTTTTGAAGCCTGGGGGACGGGGACTATGTCCTATTATCCAAGGTAAGCTCGTTGAGGGCAGGGAACCTGTCAACCAACTGTCAATCAATCGTATTTATTGAGTGCTTACTGTGTGCAGTGCACTGTACTAAGCGCTTGGTAGACACGTTCTGTTATAACCTCCACACTCTTAGTACAGGGCTCTAAATGCAGTAAGTGTTCAGTAAATACTATTGATGATAATGGACCCCAGTCCTTCGCACATTGCTTGGCACAAAGTACGTTCTTAACAAATTGTCTTGTCTTATGACGTCGAGTCATCTCCAACCCATAGCGACGCCATGGACACGTCAGCAGCGTGGCTTAGTGGCAACAGCCTGGGCTTGGGAGTCGGAGGTTGTGGGTTCTAATCCCAGCCCTGCCACTTATCAGCTGTGTGACTTTGGGCAAGTCTTTTAACTTCTCTGTGCCTCAGTTACCTCACCTGTAAAATGGGGATTAGGACTGTGAACCCCACGTGGGACAACCTGTTTACCTTTGTATCTATCCGATGCTTAGAACAGTGCTTGGCACGTAGTAAGCACTTAACAAATACCATTATTATTATCTCTCCCAGAATGTCCCACCTCCGCCTGCAATCGCGCTGGTAGTGTATCCATAGAGTTAATACCACCATTATTAACCCTTCATCCCAATTGATTTCCTAGGTTGAAGTCAAGAGACCAAGGGAACAGATGAAGCAGTTATCGTGAGAGCAGCATTGTAGCCACCCAAAGGAAGGAGTCTGAGAAGTTTCTTCTTCAGACTCTTGCAAATGGGACCCTGGAACGTAACCGGAGAATAATGGGAAAAGAGGGCAAAGGAGCAGCCTGAAGGAGATATTATCGGGAATAGCGGCCATTTTTCAGATCATTAGAAATGTATTTAGCAGCTCACAATGTTTTAATCTGCCTAATTCTCTCCCTGCGGTTGCACAGCCTGAATTCTAATTGGACCATTAGACGCCAGCTTTGGGACTTGGGAGGAGGACACTATCTCTAGGGCGGGGTTAGGTCTCCTTTAGTCACTCAGAAAGAATTAAGATAGAGGCACTTTAAGCACAAGTCCTCTAGACCCTGTAGCATGATACTGAAATGCACTTGGGCCACGAAGACCGACTTGTAGTGCACTTCCTGCTTCAGTATCCCTTGACGGGGTAAGCGTGTAATTTCATTAGCCCAGGAATGCCGACTCAGACAAATCTCAGCAAAATCTGCAAGGGTTGTGGTTCTGGAGAGGGCTAAGGAAGAGGCTCCTGGCTCTGTCCCCGGCAGCAGGAACAAGACGGCAGATAAGCTAATATCGGCACATTAAAAAATTTGAGATAAAAGGTCAAAAGTGTAATGGAATAACATTCTAAATAAAGACTGTGGCCTATTCAGCCGCTGGGAGCCTTCAGCAGGCAGAGCTGGGATGTTCCAAGAAGTTAAGGGTTGGCACCCCAAAACAGTTCAAGGGGGATGGTGTCTACGAAGGGTCTTGATGGAGGCTTGGGTATGACAAGTGTGGTCTACCTTAGAGGAGTCACAGGAATAGTGAGACACTACAGAAATGGGCCCAAGGGGTGAACGGGCCCATGAACCCTGCAACCCGGAAAATACCCCCCACCATTAGCATGGTTTGAAAATGTGAGGGAGGTGGATCTGGAAGGAGCGGTCATCTGCCCACTTTTCAGCTGGTCTATAGTCTGTCTCGGACTATAGTCTGTCTGTGCCCACAAACTTGGTGTCATCCTAGACTCCGCTCTCTCATTCACCCCTCACATCCAAGCCGTCACCAAAACCTGCCGGTCTCAGCTCCGCAACATTGCCAAGATCCGTCCTTTCCTCTCCATCCAAACCACTACCCTGCTCGTTCAAGCTCTCATCCTATCCCGTCTGGACTACCGCACCAGCCTTCTCTCTGATCTCCCATCCTCCTGTCTCTCCCCACTTCAATCCATACTTCATGCTGCTGCCCGGATTGTCTTTGTCCAGAAACGCTCTGGGCATGTTACTCCCCTCCTCAAAAATCTCCAGTGGCTTCCAATCAATCTGCGCATCAGGCAGAAACTCCTCACCCTGGGCCTCAAGGCTGTCCATGCCCTCGCCCCCTCCTACCTCACCTCCCTTCTCTCCTTTCACAGCCCACCCCGCACCCTCCGCTCCTCTGCCACTAATCTCCTCACCGTGCCTCGTTCTTGCCTGTCCCGCCATCGACCCCCGGCCCACATCATCCCCTGGGCCTGGAATGCCCTCCCTCTGCCCATCCGCCAAGCTAGCTCTCTTCCTGCCTTCAAGGCCCTACTGAGAGCTCACCTCCTCCAAGAGGCCTTCCCAGACTGAGCCCCTTCCTTCCTCTCCCCCTCGTCCCCCTCTCCATCCCCCTCATCTTACCTCCTTCCCTTCCCCACAGCACCTGTATATATGTATATATGTTTGTACATATTTATTACTCCATTTATTTATTTATTTTACTTGTACATATCTATTCTATTTATTTTATTTTGTTAGTATGCTTGGTTTTGTTCTCTGTCTCCCCCTTTTAGACTGTGAGCCCACTGTTGGGTAGGGACTGCCTCTATATGTTGCCAACTTGTACTTCCCAAGCGCTTAGTACAGTGCTCTGCACACAGTAAGCGCTCAATAAATATGATTGATTGATTGATTGATTAATATGTGCCATATTTTCACTTTAAGCAGCCATCCAGCCTTCCCTCCTCCCTCTTTCTCGACCTCTGCCACCAAACCCAGGGGCTTAGAGGCAGAGACCGTATTTACAAAGGCTCGGGCGGAGAGGCCAAAGAACCTGAAGCAAGAGAGAGAGTCGAGTGTCTCCTATTGACATGCTCTCGGGCCTGCGGATTTCTTCAAAGAAGTTTTTTGTATGTCTTTAATGAGGCCACTATTTTATATTGCATCTGATGCTTTCAGGAGGAAAGGGGTGTCTGGTATTCTCACGTGCTGGTAGTTCACCCGGACTTAAGTTAATTCTTATGGAACTGGTGACAATGGTGGAAAACGAGACCTGGGTTCTAATCCCTCTCTGCCACTTGCCTGCTAGAGTAATCGTGGGCAAGTCACTTGACTTCTCAGAGCCTCGGTTTCCTCCTCTGAAAAAGACCGAGGGCCTCATGAAAGACAGGAATTGTGTTTGATGTGATTATAATACCCCTGTGCTTGGCACAAGTGAAACAGTGTGGCTTAGTGGAAAGAGCACAGTCCTGGGAATCAGAGAACCTGGGATCTCAACCTGGCTCCTCTGCTTGTCTGCTATGTGATCTTGGGCAAATCACTTAACTTCTCTGTGCCTCAGTTCCCTCATCTGCAAAATGGGGATTCAATACCTGACCTCCCTCCTAATTAGGTTGTGAACCCCATATGGGACCTAATCATCTTGTATCTATCCCGGCACTTAATACAATGCATGGTACATAGTAAGCACTTAACAAATACCACAATATATTATTATCATTATTTTTATGATTATTTGCTCAGCCTGAGACTGTAATAATAATAATGATGGTGATGGTGGCATTTGTTAAGTGCTTACTATGTGCATAGCATTCATTCATTCATTCAATCGTATTTATTGAGCGCTTACTGTGTGCAGAGCACTGTTCTAAGCACTGGGGGAGGATACAAGGTGATCAGGTTGTCCCACGTGGGGCTCACAGTCTTAATCCCCATTTTACAGATGAGGTAACTGAGGCACAGAGAAGTTAAGTGACTTGCCCAAAGCCACACAGCTGACAAGCAGCAGAGCCGGGATTAGAACCCTTGACTTCTGACTCCCAAGCCCGGGCTCTTTCCACTGAGCCACGCTGCTTCCTGTAAGCTCCTTGAGGTACAATTATACCACAATTATTATTAAGGATCTTATACTCCAGCAGGGGAGACAAATGTAAAAATATTTACCATTTAAATAATCAAAATAAATTGAGCAGACATATATACTTGAGTGCTAAGGAGGATGTTCAATCAGTTCATAAATGCTAAAGTTGGCTCTGTGTATCTGCGGTGGTAATGAGGATGGCAAATGGGTGCCCAATCTTCTTGATTGATGTTATCAGCTCACCTTACCCAATTCCCTGTAGCCTCACTTTCTCCGGCAGGATGAAAACCTCAAAGATGATAGGCTTCCTGAGACGCCCGGATCCTTGGACGTTCAGACCACAAAGACGTTGCCCGTTGTAACTATTCTTTACCAACTCTGTTCTATTGTATTCTCCCAAAGTCTTAGTACAGTGCTCTGCACACCTTAAGTGCTCAATAAATATAGCTGATTGAGTGATTGATTTCTCTGCTGGAGGCCCTGGCAGTGATCACCATCCATCAGGCCTCATCCATTGGTCTGCCTCTTTTTGAATCCCAGACCAACCACTCTCAGCGGTCTTCAAATCAGAGGCAGGTTCAGCTGTGATCCCGAGCTATTCATGAGGAGGCTCAGACCTGCCAAGTTCGGGTCTCTCTCTGCTCTTTTATGCTGCATTTCAGGTACGTCACTCTCACATCGAGGGGGAGAGAAAAGGAGTTGAGGGATGAGGATAATTTATTAACTTAACTAAGGCAGACATTATCCTGGGTGTTTTTAATGTGCAATGGTTGAACGATGAATATTAAACTCAATTGGAGCAGCTATCTAATAAAGGAGGCTATATAATGAGACCCAAGAGGAGGGTTGCCAACTGCTAGAGTTGTGGGGTGAAATTAAGTTCTTCAGCCATACAAAGTCTGGGGAGAAAAAACAGTTTCCTGCTTTAAACTGTAAGTTTCCAGAGGGCAGGAGTCATATTAGTGGCACAGTACCAGGTACTTTTTGATATCGAAAATGGCTACCTTTTTTTTAAGTGTTTTTAAGTGTTTACTATGTGCCAGGCATTGTACTAAGCACCGGGGTAATACAAGCTAATCAGGTTGGACGTAGTCCAAGGTTCCCCATGGGGGCTCCTAGTCTTAAACCCCATTTTACAGATGAGAAAACTGAGGCACAGAGAAGTTGTTACACCTCGCAGGTCACACAGCAGACAAGTGGCAGAGCTGGAATTAGAACCCAGGTCCTTCTGATTCCCAGGCCCGTGCTCTATCCACTAGGCTGTGCTTTCCCTTGCTGAGGTCCTGTGATTGACTGGGATATGACCATGACCCAGCTGTCCAAGAAGACCACATAACTAATATATTGTATATATATTTGTACAGATTTATTACTCTATTTATTTTACTTGTACATATTTACTATTCCATTTATTTTGTTAATGATGAGCATATAGCTTTAATTCTATTTGTTCTGACAACTTTGACACCTGTCTACATGTTTTGTTGTCAGTCTCCCCCTTCTAGACTGTGAGCCCGTTGTCGGATAGGGAACGTCTCTATATGTTGCCGACTTGGACTTCCCAAGCGCTTAGTACAGTGCTATGCACGCGGTAAGTGCTCAGTAAATACGATTGAATGAATGAATGAATGAATGAACAAGCGACCATCTTGTTACAAGCCTACATTCAACCCGCTCAGGAAGGTAGATTTTGATCCTCTTCTTAGACTCCTGGACTGAAATTTCAGAACCCCTCTTGGCAATGTTGTTGGGAAATTATTCCCTTTGACCGATCTCTTCTCCTGCGGCAATTTTAGGGACAGGAGGCATAAAGAATATGTGATCTCTGCCACTTAATACCATTGGGGTCTAACGATCATTCAGCCTTCTCTTCTCTTAGGCTTTAAACACAGTTCTGTCAGTGGAACTTCTGAAACTTTTAATCATTTTGGGAGGTTCACAATTGGCCCTGCTGTCTCTATAGTCTGAGCAATGCCAAAGTGGATATTCGTCAGCATTTGAGAGAAACACCTGAACCCCTGTGAATTAAAAAGTGTAAGGTTCTCGACCCCTGGCTTGCTTTAATTCACTTCCAAGTTACTTGGGTTCACCCTAGTGTTATTTCCCTAATATATATATATTGGGTCAACCAGTGTCCAGGAAGATAGACAGGTCTCTTGATCATGGTTCATACATGGGCCATATGAGTGATCTCACCAGACCAGAGAGAAGCACAATTGTATGATCAAAGCCCCAGGATATTGTAATGTGACCCAGTAGGTGTGGGGCTGTGATCATCACCCTTCCCAGTGGTCGTTAAAATAGAGGTATATTGTGTTGGGGCAGGAGAGGGGATATAATCTCAGCTCCTTAAATGTTTTTTCTCAGCCTAGTGAAGGAAATCCTAATTAGAGGACTCCTGTCCCCTGGAAGGACAGTTCCAGGTTTTATTTCATTAGAGGGTGTGTAAGCAATGAAAATCTCATCAGGTTTAGGATGAACGATTAAGAAGCCAATTCTGTGGATAAATTCAATGCATGCTGCTGGCTATTGCCATTGATTTTATTCCTAGGTGAAAACAAACTGAAGGTTGAGTCCCAGGTCCAAGGAAGATACCCAGAAGTCATATGGTTTCAATAGTTGAAACAGAATCATCTGTTAATCAGTTGTATTAAATGAATGCTCACAGTGTGCAGAGCACTGTACTAAGCACTTGGGAGAAGAGAAGAACCACAGAGTTGGGAGACATGTTCCCAGCCTACAAGGAGCTTATACTCCAGAGGGTAGATGAAAAAAGCATAAAGAGAAGGGTTCAGGTGAGACTGCCATTATACTTTGGATGGGCTCTGTACAGAGAAAGTAGAGTTCAGAGATTAAAACAATTCAAAGTTTGACTCCTTAGATTTGATCAACTGCCTAGGTATTTCAGCCAGAGGGTCTAAATCCACTGTATGTATCCTGTTACCCTTCCTTCTCCTTCTCCCAAGTCTTTATTCTTACTCTACTCATTCATTCTTTCATTCATTCAATCGTATTTACTGAGTGCTTACTGTGTGCAGAGCACTGTACTAAGCGCTTGGGAATTCCAAGTTGGCAACATATAGAGACCGTCCCTACCCAATAGCAGGCTCACAGTCTAGAAGGGGGAGACAGACAACAACAACAAAAAACATGTTAACAAAATAAAATAAATAGAATAAATATGTACAAATAAAATAGATAGAGTAATAAATATGTACAAACATATATACATGTATACATGTACATGTATATACTCTCCATCTTCATACCCAGAAACATACTTTAATAGGGCAAGCATTGTCTTAGATTTGAACAGCACCTTTCTGCTAAAGAGCTACTTTGTCCCCACATTGCTAAGAGGTAATTTCCACCATTTTACAAATGGTCCATTTTGCAAACTGAGGCAGAAGGGGATCTGCCTAAAACCACACAGTGAACAAGTTCCAGCGCTTAGAACAGTGCTTTGCACATAGTAAGCACTTAACAAATGCCATCATTATTATTAAGAGAACCAGGACTCAATGCTTTGTGCTTCAACCACTAAGCTACCTTTCTTCTGTAAAATATGTCATCATTCTTGCCAGCAATCAAATCAATGGTATTTATTGAGCATTTACTGTGTGAGGAGCTCTTGGGAGAGTAGACACAACTCCTGTCCTCAAGGAGCTTACATTCCAGTGGAGTTTTCAATCTCAAACACTTTTTCCTCACCAAGTCTTTCTCCCTCCCTTTACATTCCCCAACTAAACTCCACCTCTCTGATTGTGGCAATCCATTACTGAGCCTTAGCCCTTATTTTTAGTATTTTATTACTAACCTCAGCAATTATGTTCATTTGTATATTTTATTTAGATTTACATTAGCACATCCAATCACCCTGTTGTATCCTTCTACTTTCCCTATTTATAAATAATTCTGGTCCTACTCCTCATAAAATTGTGAGCTCCTTGAGGGCAGGGAATAGGTGCCTTGCTTCCTCCATACTTGTACTTCCCAAGCGCTTAGTACAGTGCTCTGCACACAGTAAACGCTCAATAAATACGATTGACTGAATGAATACTTGAATACTCTCAAATGCTCGGTACAGTGCTTCACTCTCAGAAGGTGCTCAACAAATACCACTGGTTGATTAATCACTTGTATCTATGTTTTTACTCGTTTCCTTTTTAATTTACAATTTGTGACTCTCTCTCATCCCCAAAAGATTGAAAAGCACTAAAGAGTGGGAACCATATCTTCTTTCGCATTTCCAAATGCTCAGTGTAATAAGTAAGGGATCAGTAATTACTGTTGATGTTGATAATGATGAAGAAGAAGATTCCCCAAGGTCTTTTCCAGGTGACGGCTTTGGCTGAGAGCAACCGGCAGAGAAAGACAGTGTAGAGAAAAGCAAGCTCTGTCCCCACTTCAACATTGACCCTAGGATCCCGCCTCCTCTCTCTCTCAAGCAACAAAATCTTAATTTCTCTTCCTGGCTGAGCCTCCTGCCCTGGAGCTGCCCTAGAGGGAACTGATCTCAGGAGGTTAAGTCCCTGTGCCAAGGGGAGAAAAAAGCAAATTATTTCTCCCCGGGGGCTTCAGTTTATGCACAACCTGATTGCTCCCTCCAGATGCCTCAGGCAGCCACTCCTGTGGAGGGTGTTTGAGGCTGTTGTCCCACTTCCTAAGCTGAAATTTTCCATCAGAGCCTTCCCTGAACCCCACTGGGATCCAGGGATGGGAGAAAGGGGAACAAGTTCTCCCACAAATGCTGCCTTTCCTTCTGTGTCTCCCGTGTACTTCATCTTCCTTTACCCCTGAGTGATTATTGCCTCACTAGACAAATGCAACCAGAGTTCAGGTTTCTGTGGTGGGGCAGGGATGGGGTCTCCTCAGGGCTGGGGGTGAAAGGCGGAGAAAGTGGAAATAGAGAGGGAGAGGAGGAAGGGGGAAAGAGGGACAGGGAAGAAGGAGAAAAGGGAGTAGGGAAGCAAGTGAGAAGGAGAGATAGAGATAGGGATGAGGTTTTCTACTTTAGCAGTCCTCCTCCTACTTTGGGCAAACAGACAGCAGTCTCTGGGATAGGAAGGGAGGGCTCTGGGCCCTCTCCCCATTCTCCCAGCCTCCAGATACATACCTCCCCACCTCTTGGCATTAACCAAGAGTCCCAGCACACAGGTATCTTTGGAGCTGCTGGAAATAAACTCAGGCCCAGCTGGTGTGGGGAGGATTTTTATGAAAGCATCAAGAGTTGGCAGGGGAGAAGTTACAGGGAGTATACAAATAGCTCCCACCCACCCACCCTGTCCGCTCCCCCTCTCCCCACCAATCGGGAATGGGTTTTATTTTTTTCCATAGAAAGGGCAGCACCCCAAAAGACAGCTATAAGGCAGTCTCTTGGGAAATGCAGGAAGGCTACAGAGCAGGACACCCCATGATCAGTGTGATCAATCATTCAGGGTTATTGATGGAAACAATCACAGAACAGACTTTAAAAAAAATCATGAGATTAGTTTGCCGGGGTGGTGGTGCAAATGACTGCCAGATGCTGATCCTCTAAGTGAGCAATCTCCACCCCAGCCAGGGCCTGGGGCAATGACCCAATCTCTGAATTCTCCTTTTCCACCAGAGATCTTCCCTGTTGGGGAGAGGCTTCCCCAACAGGACAAAGATTCTCAGGACAGAACACCTCCACGATCTCTGGGATCCCATTGCCTTTATAATAATGATGATATTAATAATAATACCAATAAGTGGAAAGAGCACGGGCTTTGGAGTCAGAGGTCATGGGTTCAAATCCCGGCTCCACCACTTATCAGCTGTGTGACTTTGGGCAAGTTACTGAACTTCTCTGTGCCTCAGTTCCCTCATCTGTACAATGGGGATTAAGACTGTGAGCCCCACGTGGGACAATCTGATCACCTTGTAACGTCCCCAGCGCTTAGAACAGTGCTTTGTACGTAGTAAGTGTTTAATAAATGTAATTATTATTATTATTATTATTATTAAATACTACTACAGAGAAGCGGCATGGCTCAGTGGAAAGGGCCCGGGCTTGTCAGTCAGAAGTAAAGGGTTCTAATCCCTGCTCCATCACTTGTCAGCTGTATGACTTTGGGCAACTCACTTAACTTCTCTGTGCCTCAGTTCCCTCATCTGTAAAATAGGGATTAAGACTGTGAGCCCCACACGGGACAACCTGATCACCTTGTATCCTCCCCAGCACTTAGAACAGTGCTTTGCACATAGTAAGCACTTAACAAATATCACCATTATTATTATTATTATTACTGCACTAAGCACTGGAGTAGACACAAGGTAAGTTGGACACAGTCCCTGTCCCACTCTAAACGGGAGGGAGGATGGGTATTGAATCCTCATTTGACAGATTAGGAAACTGAGGCACGGAGAAGTGCAGTGACTTGCCCAAAGTCACAGAGCAGGGTAGTGGCAGAGCTACTTCTCCCTTCTGCTGTAATCTTTCCACCTTGCCTGCCCTCTCATTCTGCTTTTGACTCCCTCAATCGTTTGCCTCTGGGGTTGAAGTTCTGACAGCATCTGAATCATTTTCCTGGTTGTGTCTAACAACAGAGTACTGAGTCAGCGGCATTTCAGTCCAGTTGGTTCCTGGAGTCATTGGAGACATTGGAAACTCGGGGAGGTAGTGGTGGGGGGGCAATGTAAAAGCAGAAAAAACACATTATCGCTTTTTCCTAGGGTGGAGTAGGTTATAATGAGCAGAATGTGCTTTCCCCTCCTCCATCTTCCCCAGAGAAAGTGCGGGGGAAGAGTCACTCTCACGTTCGTGCCTAAAAAGGCGATAGTAACAGCTAAAATCAAGGATTCTCCTGTGGCTTTAAGAGTGAGTAACGATGATGGCATTTATTTAGTGATTACTACGTGCAAAGCACTGTTCTAAGCGCTGGGGAGGTTACAAGGTGATCAGGTTGTCCCACGTGGGGCTCACAGTCTTAATCCTCATTTTACAGATGAGGGAACTGAGGCCCAGAGAAGTGAAGTGACTTGCCCAAAGTCACACAGCTGACAAGCGGTCGAGCCGGGATTTGAACCCATGACCTCTGACTCCAAAGCCCGGGCTCTTTCCACTGAGCCACACTGCTCCCGGGGCCCTGGCCCTGAAGGCACTGAAGTGGAAGGGAATTAGCTCACCTGGCTCCCAAGGCAGGCCAGGAATTATTTTCCAGGGAAAGGGAGGAAGAGGCAAGACAGTAGGTACAATCAAGCGATGGTGGTCGAGTAGTGGGGTGGGAGGGGGCATTCTGGGGTCTTTCCTGTGCCTAACCCTCTTGATGTGAAATAGGAGCAGGGTTTGCACGTGGCTTTGCCCTAAAAAATAAAAAAATGTACATAAGAGCAGCAGTATTGTCACCAGGATGAATAGGAATGGATCGGTGTTGTCTGTTCACATACTTTCATTCATTGTCCTTCACCAGTCTTTTCTTCATCATTGAAGGTGGTTTCTGAATGTTACTGTGTGCAGAGCACTGAACTAAGCGCTTGGGACAGTACAACAGATGAGAAAGCTATGGTCCCTGTCCTATAGGGTCTTTAAAATCTAGAACATGATTATTATTGTATTTGTTAAGCATTTACTATGTGCCAGGCACTGTACTAAGCGCTGGGGTGGACACAAACAAATTGGGTTGAACATAGTCCCACATGGGGCTGATCCCCATTTTACAGATGAAGCAACTGAGGCACAGAGGAGTGAAGTGACTTGCCCAAGGTCACACAGCAGACATGTGGTGGAGTCAGGATTAGAACACATGACCTTCTGACTCCGAGGCCCCTGCTCTAACCACTGGGCCATGCTGCTTCTCATGGTAAGGGGGCTTGCTAGGAAAGATGGGGATAGGGCTAAGGAGCTCGTCGTGAGCAGGGAACGTGGCTACCAACTCCATTGCATTGTACTCTCCCAAGTGCTTAGTTCAGTGCTCTGCACACAGTAAACCCTCAATAAATACCACTGATTGACTAAAGACTGCATTTTGCCCCTTGTCCTTCCAACTTGCTGTTTTGATGCTTGTCTGAAAAAAGGAAAAGAAGATTTACCCTTTGGTCTCATTCCACCGCACCAAGCGATTGGAAGAGCACAATAGAGGGAACGGGTCTGCCCACTCTGTAGTGTTGTACTTTTCCAAGCACGTAGTACAGTGCTCAGCACATAATAAATACTCAGTAAATACCACTGATGATGACTGCCGCCTCCAAGGACTGCTTATTCCCTTATTTACTGACCTGCGCCCTTAGTGATTGATTCTTGGCTTTTCAGTGCGCCCGTTGTCTGTGGATTGTTGTCTGTGACCGGTTTTCCAAGTGTCTGCCCTCCTTCGCCCAGATTATTAGCCCCTTTGGGAACAGGGACCAGATTTGAATTTGTTATTTTGCCTTTATCTCAGCATTTCGCAGAAAACCTAACCCTTAGCACAGTTGTCGGCAAATATCATACCTCCGAGCAGGCTGGAATGGGGGAAGAGCAGAGGGCAGACAGCACTTCCAGGCAGTAACTGCCGGTTGGATGATTCCTGGGATGATGACGAAGGAGGCAGGAGGCTGCAAGCTCAGCAAAATGTCTGCTGTCCTTGTACTGGCAGAATCACGGGGCTTATCCGGCTAGCGTTTAGCTAGCCTCCTACCTTAGTACAGCGTCTGGCACGTAGTAAGCGCTAAACAAATACCAATCATTCATTGTCATATTTACTGAATGCTTCCTGTCAAAGAACTCACATTCTTCTAAAAGAATACATCCCGTAATCAGAATAGGGACAGTCTTCTGGGCGAAGGGGAGGATTATCCTTTCAGGTGCACCATGGGAACAGATAGCTATTTACTATTCTGTTTATTTTGTTAATGATGTGCATCTAGCTTTATTTCTATTTATTCAGGAATAATTTAGAAAAATTTGGAAATAGCTTTATTTCTATTTATTCAGATGACCTGACACCTGTCCACATGTTTTGTTTTGTTGTCTGTCTCTCTGTTCTAGACTGTGAGCCCGTTGTTGGGTAGGGACCATCTCTATATGTTGCCAACTTGCACTTCCCAAGTGCTTAGTACAGTGCTCTGCACACAGTAAGCGCTCAATAAATGATTGAATGAACGCAAAGCACTGGACTAAGCACTTGGAAGAGTACAATACAACGACAAACAGACACATTCCTGGCCACAAGGAGTTCACAGTCTAGAGGGGGAGATGGGCATTAATATAAATAAGTAGATAAATAATGTACTTCCCAAGCGCTTAGTACAGTGCTCTGCACACAGTAAGCGCTCAATAAATATGATTGATTGATTGATAATAATAATGACATTTATTAAGCACTTACTATGTGCAAAGCACTGTTCTAAGTTCTGGGGAGGTTACAAGGTGATCAGGTTATCACACGGGGGGCTCACGGTCTTCACCCCCATTTTACAGATGGGGTAAATGAGGCCCAGAGAAGTGAAGTGACTTGCCCAAAGTCACACAGCTGACAAGTGGCGGAGCCGGGATTTGAACCCATGACCTCTGACTCCAAAGCCCGGGCTCTTTCCACTGAACCACGCTGCTTCTCATTGTGCGCATACCCTTCCCAGATTGAAAAAAAAAAAAAGCAAAGTTTTAAGCTTTAAAATCTCCTAGACGCGTAAGTAGAAAAGGCTTTTAATAAGTCCCAAAGACACCTCTCATTACATCCCTCTGAAACTTAGGTCCAAACAATTAATAATGCAAGTGAAAAACCATGTGGTCCTTTTAATTAGGCTAATGTTTAGCTATGATGCACACCACACAGCCCTGAAAAATAGGATGGGAGGGAGCAAGTAAGGGTGGAACAGAAGGGAGTGGAAGAAGAGGAGAGGAGTGCTTAGTCAGGGAGGGCTTGTTATTATTAATATTATTACCCGCTCTCCGAGCTCCCTAACGTGGGTGGCTGCTCACCTTTCTGACCTCTGGCCCGGGCTCACTGAGATCCTAGTACTGATCTTTCTAGCGCTTCTCATTACGCCCACGATGTGGGGAGAGACTCCAGAGCCCAAGGACATTGTTCAGCGATTTGATCCGGGAACCAGCTGGTCAGGCGATAGAATGGGGGTCAAAACCAGGCCCTTTAACTGCCCCGACTGGGTAACTCGCCTTACCAAGCGGCTCTTTCTCCTGAGCTCAAGGGCTCTGTTTGGTGTGGCCAGTTTTTTCCAATCAATCAATCAATCAATTAATCAATCGTATTTATTGCGTGCTTACTGTGTGCAGAGCACTGTACTAAGCACTTGGGAAGTACAAGTTGGCAACATATAGAGACCCTTCCTTCCTCTCCCCCTCGTCCCCCTCTCCATCCCCCCCTTCTTACCTCCTTCCCTTCCCCACAGCACCTGTATATATGTATATATGTTTGTACATATTTATTACTCTATTTATTTATTTATTTTACTTGTACATATCTATTCTATTTATTTTATTTTGTTAGTATGTTTGGTTTTGTTCTCTGTCTTCCCCTTTTAGACTATGAGCCCACTGTTGGGTAGGGACGGTCTCTATACGTTGCCAATTTGTACTTCCCAAGCGCTTAGTACAGTGCTCTGCACATAGTAAGCACTCAATAAATACGATTGATGATGGTGATGATGATGATAGAGACAGTCCCTACCCAACAGTGGGCTCACAGTCTAAAAGCTGTGCTTGTCCTAGGTCCCTGGGGATCCAGGACAGTACATTAAATCTCTCCAGGATGAAACTCTTTTTTTATGGTGTTTGTTAAGCACTTACTATGTGGCAGGCAGTGTACTAAGTGGTGGGGGTAGATACAAGCTAATCAAGTCCATGCCCCATGTGGGGCTCACAGTCTTAATCCCCATTTTACAGATGAGGTATTTGAAGCACAGAGAAGTTAATTGACCTGCCCAGGTCACCCAGCAGACAAGCGGTGGAGCGGGGATTAGAACTCAGGTCCTCTGACTCTCGGGGCTGTGTTCTTTCCAAATCTCTTGTTTTCCCAAGCCCCGATGACAGCTTCCAGGACTGGAGAATTGAGCGGCTAGCTAAGGGCAAGGCAGGGACTTTCCCATAATTCAAAGCAAAAATCAATAGAAATATGGTTTTGATGTATTTTTAAATAGGCTGAAACATGTGCTACCTTCATGTTGAGGGACTATTGCTAGAGATCTTCACAGCGCTCAGATCCCTCCGTGCCAACAGTGAGTCCAGTAGTTTATCAGTCTGCCACAGAAAATGAAATGAAGGAAATGAAAAGGCTACTCTTGTGGGTAGCCTTTCTCCCCTTTTAGACTGTGAGCCCACTGTTGGGTAGGGACTGTCTCTATGTGATGCCAATTTGTACTTCCCAAGCGCTTAGTACAGTGCTCTGCACATAGTAAGCGCTCAATAAATACGATTGATTGATTGATTGATAGGAATAGCCTTACAGTCCCATTTATAATTAGCTTAATGCTACTACAACTAATAATATAACTGTGGCATTTGTTAAACACTTACTATGTGCCAGGCACTGTACTAAGCGCTGGGGTGAATACAAGAAAAATAATCTCTCAAGTGGAAGTGAGCCTAGCACAGTTTAACTGTAGCCCCAGGATGTAGAGGACTGAAAGAGCTGATTCCATGGACCACTGGGCTACTGAATCTGCCATTGGGCCCTTTTTAAAATGGCATTTATTAAGTGCTTACTATGTGCAAAGCACTGTTCTAAGCTCTGGGGTGGTTACAAGGTGATCAGGTTGTCCCACGGGGGGCTCACAGTTTTAATCCCCATTTTACAGATGAGGTAACTGAGGCCCAGAGAAGTTAAGTGAGTTGCCCAAAGTCACACAGCTGACAATTGGCAGAGCCAGGATTTGAACCCGTGACCTCTGACTCTAAAGCCCGGGCTCTTTCCATTGAGCCACTCTGCTTCTCTGGCTTCTCTGACCTTCTGCAACTGAATGCATAGACAGGATAGATGGACATACATTGGAAGGTGAGTGAGAGGAGACAAAGGTTCATACTTCATGGAGAAGCAGCATGGCTCATTGGAAAGAGCCCGGGCTTTGGAGTCAGAGGTCATGGGTTCAAACCCCGGCTCTGCCACTTGTCAGCTATGTGACTTTGGGCAAGTCACTTAACTTCCCTGTGCCTCAGTTCCTTCATTTGTAAAATGTGGATTAAGACTGTGAGCCCCCCGTGGGACAACGTGATCACCTTGTAACCTCCCCAGAGCTTAAAACAGTGCTTTGCACATAGTAAGTGCTTAATAAATGCCATCATTATTATTATTATTACTTCAGAAAGGATGCTCATTTCCCCTTGAACCAAAGAGGGAATTCTCCTTTTCCTCCCCCACTTCCCAGCAGACAGACCACGTGATCCCTGGGTTGAGAAGATCACACCTACCTGAAGCCTGAGCCAAGAGATGTATAAGCTCTCTAGACTGTAGGATTCTTGAGAGCAGGGATCGTGTCTACCAACTATCTCATATTCTATCATTCAAGTGTATTTATGGAGTACTTACTCTGTGCAAAGCACTGTACTTGGTGCTTGGGAGGGTGCAATATAACAAACAGACACATTCCCTGCCCACAACGAGTTTACAGACTCTTTCAATCACCTAGATCAGTGCTCTGCATCCAGTAAGCACTCAATAAATACTGCTGATTGATTGATTGACTGGGTTTGAAAAAAAAATGTAGAATTTGTTAAATACTTACCATGTGCTGGGCACTGCCGTAGTAAGCGCTGGGGTAAATATAAGCACATTGGGTTGGACACAGTCCCTGTCCCAGATGGGGTTCAACATCTCAATCCCCATTTTATGGATGAGGTAACTGAGGCCTGGAGAAGCGAAGTGACTGGCAAACGAATGGTGGAAGCGTCATTAGAACCCACAACCTTCTTCCTCCTAGGCCTGAGCTCTCTTCACTAAACGATGCTGAAGTAGGGTTACCTTGAAACGAGGGTGAGAGGTGACCTGAGGATTTCTTTGGGTAACTCCTGGCAGAGGGGAGACCACGTCCCTTGAGGGGGGGGGGCTAGACTGATTGTGGTTTAAAGCCGAAACGGACCAGCTAGTTAAAAATCTGAAGGCCTACCTGAAGCAGAGCTGCAGAGGAGGCTTTGAAACTCTCTTTGATAAGAGAACAGAGAGAAAGCAAAAAGACTGAAACCACAGCAAGGGAATTTAGGTCTCGTACAGAAGAATATTCTGCCAGGGAGGGGAACCGAGCACTAGGGCGGTTTCTGGAGGAAGTCTGCTGCATTTCCAAAAAAGAGGATAGGTGTCCGTCAGTCTGGAATGGTTTAGATGAAGCTCTGCATTGAAGCAGAATGGGCTAGGTGACCCCAGAGGGATTCTCTTGCTTCAAAAGTTTACAATTCCAGGTAGATCATGGAGACCCTGAATCCTTCTGGGTCTCAGACTATCACAGTAGCATCAACAGTGTCTTAGAAGAGTGCGGATGGTATTCTGAGGGATGCTCAAACTGCTCTGAAGACAGATAACCCTCTAGTTGTTTTTAAAGCCTATGCCAAGAACCTCCTGCCCTTTATTCCTTCTCAGCCTAGCTTGGCAGGCACACCATAGTGGGGAATAATAATAATAATAATAATAATAATAATAATAATAATAATAATAATAATAGTATTTAAGTACTTACTATGTGCCAAGTACGTTTTCTAAGCACTGGGGAAGATACAAAGTTATCAGGTTGCCCCAGGTGGGGCTCACAGACTAAATCCCAATTTTACAGATAACGGGCATATTCATTCACTCATTCAATCATATTTTTCATTCATTCAATCATATTTATTGCACACTTACTGTGTGCAGAGCACTGTACTACGCTCTTGGGAAGTACAACTTGGTAACATATAGAGACGGTCCCCACCCAACAACGGACTCACAGTCTAGAAGGGGGAGACAGACAACAAAACAAAACATAGAGAATGCGAAGTGTAAAGAAGTGAAGTGACTTGCTCAAAGTCACACAGCTGACAAGCAGCAGAGTTGGGATTAGAACCCACGACCTCTGACTCCCAACCCACTAAGCCACACTGCTTCTCGTAGAGGGACACTGACAAAGGAGAGGAAGAGCTGGGGAAGTCTGCAGACATTCCCAGTTGGCCCTGAAGACCCTGATATAGAGGTGCATATTTGTGAGTGGGAGGACCAACAGATTTTCAGGAAAAAGTAAAAAAAAAAAAAAAGCATTAAAATCTTCCGTATGAAAAATACTCTAGACGGTAAGCTTGTGGTGGTCAGGGAATGTGTCTGTTTATTGTTATATTGTACTCTCCCAAGTGCTTAGTTCAGTGCGATTAGTAGTCATACGATTGAGTGACTGCCAAGGCACTTGGATATTTTTTTTTCAATTGTAACTACTCCCTTCAAGCTACCTGTGGCTACCTCCTCCAGGAAGCAATGAGGCAAAACTTCATCACAAAGTGTGGGAGTGAGGAACATTTTTTTTCAGTTATATCTGCTCCCTTCAAGCCACCTGTGGCTACCTCCTCCAGGAAGCAATGAGGCAAAACTCCATCACAAAGTCTGGGAGTGAGCTCGCCTCTCCCAGAGAGTGGGGCGTTGGGTTTGTGAGTAAGTCTGGCTTCACTGAGCTTAGGGCTTTTGGGTTGTTCAGTGGCACGTGCACCCCTTGGCAGGGAGGCCTTGCCCTCCTTCATCGCTCCATCAGCTTTTCATTTGTGGCAGACAAGCTTGAGTGGGGGCCAAGTCTCTTTTGTACTGATTCTTCCTGCAGCCGGCACACAGCCTGCATTTAGCAGGAAACCCCAGGTGAGTGAGAGAGAGGGCCAAAGGGCACTAATTATTCATAAAACCAGATTTGGTTTTTGAGTAAAGGACCCCCCTCCCCCCGGCCACTGCTCCCTCGACTTTTCCTCTTTGACCTGCCCTCTGCCTCCCCATCCTGCCTTTCCTCTCTCGCTCATCTCTAAAAGGACAGAGCTTAGTGTGGTAATGCAGAAGCACCAGACATGCTGTCTCCCTAAAGACACTCTATGAGTGCCCTTGGGTTGAAGGGCATTTCATCAGTTCATTCATTCAATCAATCATATTTATTGAGCACTTACTGTGTGCAGGGCACTGTACTAAGCGCTTGGGAAGTACAAGTCAGCAACATATAGAGACAGTCCCTACCCAACAACAGGCTCAGTCTAGAAGGGGGAGACAGACAACAGAACAAAACATGTAGACAGGTGTCAAAGTTGTCAGAACAAATAGAATTAAAGCTATATGCACATCATTCTAGACTGTGAGCCCACTGTTGCGTAGGGACCGTCTCTATATGTTGTCAACTTGGACTTCCCAAGCGCTTAGTACAGTGCTCTGCACACAGTAAGTGCGCAATAAATACGATTGATTGATTGATTGATCATTAACAGAATACTGGGATTTGAGCATTTCCCTTTCTGAGGTAAAGAAAACTGGCTAGAAAGTAAAAAATGGAAGAGGAGGAGGAACATCTGAGGAGGGTCCTGAGCCTTCTTAGTTTGGGAGGGTTTTTCCTGACCAGCCCAGTCAGGATTCCCTCAGGAATTTGGGTCCATAACTCCAGCTGGTCTTTCCCACAGCCTCTTTCATCTTCCAGCCCAATCACCATCCAGGAACTTCTCTCCCAGATCAGGGAAGGGAGCTGGGATGGGGAATGGGTCTCTAGGCTCTCCTAGAACAGAAGTGAGCAGTGTGATCTAGTGGATAGAGCCTGCCCTGGGTGACAGAGGACCTGGGTTCTAATCCCAGTTCTACCACTTGCTTGCTGTGTGACGTTGGACCAGTCACTTAACTTCTCTGTGCCTCAGTTTTCTCAACTGCAAAATGAGAACCCAATGCCCATTATCTCTCCTACTTAGATTGTGAACCCCATGTGGGACAGGGACTGTGTCCAACCTGCTTAACTTGTATCTACCCTAGTGCTTAGAACAGTGCTTGGCACATAGTAAGCACTTAACAAATACTAGTTTTTTTAAAAAAATTGAGGTTTCCCCTCAAGACTTGAGTTACCACGGCCAGCATTCCAGATTTTTGGGATAGTGGTCTTCCCGTGGATTTTCCCAAGAGCTACAACGAGCTGCATAAAATAGCTAGGAGAAACACAAGTTCATTTGCATAGCATTTGCATAATAGACACCGCAGATTATACAAGCTAGTCTCAGAGGCAATTTTCAAGTTAAAATAATATTGTTGTTTCCTTTAATTTTTTAAAATATTATCGTCTCTACTCATCCCCACATTAACCTTGTCCCAGTTCCCCCTGCACCAGAAGTATGCAGCAGAGAGCGGGGAAGAGACCCAGAGTATGGTTGTACTATTTCTCCCCACAGCCAGAGAGCCAAATTCCTAGGATGCCAGGCCCCTGCCAGCGTTTCCAGGGCTGAAGATTTTGGAGATAGTGGCATCCTGATTGGCATCATGGGATGCCAAGCCGGGATGGCAACAAAAACTCCTCACCTTTGACTTTAAAGCATTCAATCCCCTTGTTCCCTCCTACTTTACTTCACTACTCTCCTCCTACAACCCAGCCCACACATGTAGCTTCTCTAATGCCAACCTTCTCACTGTGCCTCAATCACGTCTATCCTGCCACCGACCCCTTACCTACATCCTGCCTTTGGCTTGGAACACCCTCCCTCCTCCAATCTGACAGGTGATCGCTCTCCCCCTTTTCAAAGCTTTATTGAAGGCATAACTCCTCCAAGAAGCCTTTCCTGACTAAGCCCCCCTTTCCTCTTCTCCTACTCCCTTCTGTGTCGCCCTGACTTGTTCCCTTCGTTCAAACTCCCACCCAGCCCCACAGCACTTAATGTACGTATCTGTAATTTATTTATCTTTGTGTGTGTTTCCCCCTCTAGACTATAACCTCATTGTGGGCAGGGAATTCATCTGTTTACTGTTGTATCCTGGCTTTGCTAATTGCCAGTTGTGTGACTGGGCAAGTCACTTCACTTCCCTTAGTTCCCTCATCTGTAAAATGGGGATGAAGACTGTGAACCCACCCGTGGGACAACCTGATCACCTTGCCCAGCGCTTAGAACAGTGCTTTGCACACAGTAAGCGCTTAATAAATGCTATCATTATTATTATTATTGTGCTTTCCTAGTCAGTACAGTGCTCTGCAAATAGTAAGCGCTTAAATATGGATGAATGAATGAATCATGAGAGAGTGGAAATAAAGGCAAGTTTGAAGTATTGTTACGACCAACATCAACATCCGGAAAAATACAAAAGATACAGCTTACCCATAAGACGATGGGCAAATGGCCATAATTCCTCTGGAGGTGTCAAATCCTGACTCAGTCAGGAAAAGAGGGAAGGGAAATAGTAAAGAGGCCTGGAAATTTGAAGGGGCAAACTCATATTAATTTCCTCCTATCCCATAGACATTCTGATCCTGAAATAAGAGGACTGGTTAAGGGTGACAGGAGGAAAGTAGCAGAATGGTGGAGGGGGGAAGCCAACGGAGGGCTGATGAAAACCAACGGGAGAAGCTGAGAGAAGCCAATGGAGAGGTGTGGAAAGGGGAAAGGTAACAGGGTGGCAATATGTGTGGGAGCTAACAGGGCTTAAAGAAAGACCTGATGGAGAGCAGACATCTGAAACAATCAGAGGCCCTCTAGACATTATGCTTGTTCACTTGTGAACAAGTTAGGAACATGTTCTCTCCTCACCCTCTCCTTCACTCTGTTTCCTGCCCTCTTTTACTGCTCCCTTCTTTAGTATTGCCCTCTTCAACTAGTTTTTCCTGGGAGGAAGCTGGATTTCCAGCCTCTCTGTACTACCTCCTCTCCCACTGTCAGCAGCTTCCCTTGAATTCCATTTCCCTCTCTCACCTCATCACCGTTCTCACTGACTGTCCATTTCCCGGGCTGCAGCAGCCATCCCTCTTCAATGTTTGTCAGGTCCTGTCACCCCCATTCACTTTTGCCTGCCCCCCATCCGACCCCACAAGCCCTTCTGGAGCAATTTGTCTCAGCCTGGCTCACCTCTGGAGTCCCCGTGTCTTCAGCCCCAACAGCTGGATTGTTCCTATTCTCCTGCTACTTCCTGAGCTCTTCCTTGTGACCCAAGAGACCCTCAGCAGAACCAAAGCAACCCCTGCTTAATTAAAGTGTCTGAAATCTTCTCCCTTTCTCCCACCCAACCTGTTCATTAATTAAAAATGCTCTCCTAGACCAGTAGAGGAGATCCTTGGCCAGCTGTAGTCTCTTTGTTCCTTGCTCTGAATATCATCATTTGCTTTAAATTGATGAAGCACAACACGAGTGGGGAGAGGGGAATTTCGCTCCCTGCCATGTGAAACCCGATCACCAGCTTGGTGATTTTTTTCGGTTTACATCTTCACCTGTTAAATTAAAATCCATTTACTTCTCTGGGTTTCACTGCAAATCGGACTCCTCTTCCAGAGAGAAAAGAGGAAGATGTCACCTGAGAATTTGAAGGAGCTAAAGGTCTTTCCTGCCATCAAAAGAAGTTTTGAGTTCAGGGAGTTTCCCTCATCTAGAGTCACAGGAATCCACTCCCTTCCAGGATTGTAGAATACTCTCAGAACAGAGATTTCTTGTTCTCTCACGTTTTCTTAATGGAATGGGTTGTACGCTTGTGAGGAGGCTGTCAAAATGGATCTAAAGGTCTTTCCTGCCATCAAAAGAAGTTTTGAGTTCAGGGAGTTTCCCTCATCTAGAGTCACAGGAATCCACTCCCTTCCAGGATTGTAGAATACTCTCAGAACAGAGCTTTCTTATTCTCTCACGTTTTCTTAATGGAATGGGTTGTATGCTTGTGAGGAGGCTGTCAAAATTACAAGCCGATAGACTGCTGTTCTGAGCCTTGTGAGCCTGTCACTCATCATAGAAATTCATAGTCCTGATATGATCTCTTGAGGTGGAGATATGAATTGCGATGCCTTCATGCCAAGGGCAGGTGGTCTGATGATTCACCCAATCTAATAAATGAGCCCAGGATTGGCTCAGATCACAACTCATTGTCATCAGACTAGTGAGTAAATCCTGGCAGCCACCTAGTTTGACAGTTCTACTAATAGTAGTGGTATTTATTAAACTTTGTTTTTTAAAAAATTGCATTTACATGCATATGATGAGTGAGAAGCAGTGTGACTCAGTGTTAAGAGTACGGGCTTTGGAGTCAGAGGTCATGGGTTCAAATCCCGGCTCCACCAATTGCCAGCTGTGTGACTTTGGGCTAGTCACTTCTCTGTGCCTCAGTTACCTCATCTGTAAAATGGGGATGAAGACTGTGAGCCCCCTGTGGGACAACCTGATCACCTTGTAACCTCTCCAGCATTTAGAACAGTGCTTTGCACATAGTAAGCACTTAATAAATGCTATTATTATTATTATTAATTGCTGGGATAGATGCAAGATGGGTTGGATGCAGTCCCTGTCTCACACAAGGCTCATGGTCTTAATCCCCATTTTACAGACAAGGTAATTGAGGCAAAGAGAAGTGAAATGATTGGACCAAGGTCACACGGCAGAGGAGTGGCAGAGTCAGGATTAGAACCCAGGTCCTTCTGATTCCCAGGCCCATGCTCTTTCCACTACGCCATCCTGCCAAGCACTGTACTAAATGCTGAGGTAGATACCAAATAACCGGATTAGATACAGTCCCTGTTCCTCATGAGGCTCACAGCCTAGGGGTAAAGGAGAACAGGTATTGGATTTCCATTTTACAGATGAGGAAACTGAGTCACCGAGAAGGCAAGCAGCAGGCAAGCGGTGGATCCGAGATTAGAACCCAGGTCCTCTGCTTCCCAGGCCTGTGTTCTTTCCACTAGGCCACACTGCTTCTTAGGATGGCATTTATTTCAAAACCGCTCCTCTCTCTCTTGCGGCTTCATGGGTTACTCTGATGTGTTTTGCTGCACCATAGCCCTGACAGAGACTGCATGTAATAATAATAATAATGGCATTTATGAAGCGCTTACTATGTGTAAAGCACTGTTCTAAGCGCTGGGGAGGTTACAAGGTGATCAGGTTGTCCCACGAGGGGCTCACAGTGTTAATCCCTATTTTACAGATGAGGGAACTGAGGCCTAGAGAAGTTAAGTGACTTGCCCAAAGTCAAACAGCTGACAGTTGGAGGAGCCGGGATTTGAACCCATGACCTCTGACTCCAAAGCCCATGGTCTTTCCACTGAGTCACGCTGCTTCTCTAAGCATGCCATGTAGCATGGCTTATGGCAATGCCCCCCCTCTAGACTGTGAGCTCGTTGTGGGAGGGGAATGTCACTGCTCATTGTTGCATTGTACATTGCACGAGAAGCAGCATGGCTTAGTGGAAAGAGCACAGGCTTTGGAGTCAGAGGTCATGGGTTCAAATCCTGACTCTGCCAACTGTCAGCTGTGTGACTTTGGGCAAGTCACTTCACTTCTCTGGGCCTCAGTTACCTCAACTGTAAAATGGGGATTAAAACTGTGAGCCTCCTGTGGGACAACCTGATCACCTTGTAACCTCCCCAGCGCTTAGAACAGTGCTTTGCACATAGTAAGCGTTTAACAGATGCCATCGTTATTATTGCTGTCCCAAGCACTTAGTACAGTACTCTAAACACAGTAAGCACTCAATAAATATGATGGAATGAATGAATGGATGTTGTAGCGTACTCTCTCAAGCACTTAGTACAGTGCTCTGCACGCATTCATTCATTCAATTGTATTTATTGAGCGCTTACTGTGTGCAGAGCACTGTACTAAGCGCTTGGGAAGTACAAGTTTGCAACATATAGAGACGGTCCCTACCCAACAGTGGGCTCACAGTCTAGAAGAGTGGGCTCACAGTCTAGAAGAAAGCAGAAAGCACTCAATAAATATGATTGAGTGAATGAATTCTAAGCTTCCAGTGATCCCGTCTTCAAATCCTCCTGTATGACGATGTGCACCGCATACAGTAGCTGGTCTCTAACTATTTCTGATCGATTGGGCTTTGGGGTTGTATCGCTTCCCAACAAGCTTGACTTAGGATACTTTGCTCGACTTTCTACCCGATCCTGAGCGTCTTTTCAGATTGGGTCTTAGGGGGACCTGGTAAGGTCCAGAACAGTGATTTGCCCATAGTAAGCGCTTAACAAATGCCATCATTATTATTATAGTGGTCAACCTGATGTGCCTCAGCGGTTCAGAGAGCCGCATTTCGAATCTCCCCGTAGCAGCCCAGAAAAAGGAGGCAAAATTGCCGGGCCACCCGTATTCCTCCAGGAATGGCTTCCACAGCTTGGATATGAGATCCCAGTCCCCCTAGGAGGATTGTGCCCCAGTTCTTTGCCCGCTGAAGATGGCAACTTTCAGGCACTGATGCTGTAGAAGCTGGAGCCCTTCCTGAAATAGACCCAAGGAGCGAGGTTCTTTTTTATCTCTATCACTAGCTGGGACTTGGGCTTCTGGGATGATGAATCAGCTGAGCAACAGGAAAATGCCAGGAACAATTAGACGGCACCAGTGGTATTAACTGTATCGGAGACAATACATCTTTTTTAATGAAGCTCCACCAGAAAGTGCTGACGGAAAATGTATCTCTCCTCCAATTTACCGGGGTGTGCATTTTTCATTCAGTGAAATCAGGCGTGCCTCTTGCATTCCTTTCCCCCTCTGAGGCTCTCTCTTCGTCTACATGGCTAAGAGCAGGTGGTGTGTGTTTTAATAGGCTACCGGGAGACTGCATCCAGCCCCTGTGGATGGAGCCAGTGATATGTGTAATTGGTCACTGTCATCTTAGCTTCTTATCACCGTGATCATAGATTCTTGGGCTCCAGGCACCCTAAAGTTCACCGATCACCCCCATGGACAGGTCCAGGTGAAGCCACTCAGGTGAAGATGAAGGCCGTGAGAAAACGGTGCCCCAGGCTCTATTCCCACCGGTCCCCAGAGAAGGAGGGTCTTTGTCTCCCTTGGTTACTGTTGGTTGATAGATTGGTTCCTTCCATCAATCAATCAGTCATATTTATTGAGCGCTTACTGTGTGCAGAGCACTGTACTAAGCGCTTGGGAAGTACAAGTTGGCAACATATAGAGACAGTCCCTACCCAACAGTGGGCTCACAGTCTAAAAGGGGGAGACAGAGAACAAAACCAAACATACTAACAAAATAAAATAAATAGAATAATATGTACAAGTAAAATAAATAAATAGAGTAATAAATATGTACAAACATATATACATATATACAAGACCGGAATCAGGCAAGGGTGAAACTTTAGCACTCTGAAGGGAACCTGTAAGGCCCAGTGCTTAGAACAGGGCTTGGCACATAGTAAATGCTTAACAAATACAGTATTATTATTATTGTTATTCTTTAGACTAAAGAAGCAGCATGGCCCAGGGAAAAGAGCACAGGGCTGGGAGAGGACTTGGCTTTTAATCCCAGCTTTGCCACTTTCCTGCCATAGGACCATGGGCAAGACACTTAACTTCTCTGTGCCTCAGTTTCCTCATCTGCAAAATGGGGATTCAACACCTGTTCTCCCTCCCAATTAAACTGTGAGACCCTTGGGGCACGGGACTGTGACCAATCTGATGATCTTTTATCTACCCCGTCAATCAGTACAGTCCTTTGTACATAGTAAGTACTTAACGAATATCATCCAAAATAGAAGGGTTCAGGTCAGATGAAAACTCATTCATTCATTCAATCATATTTATTGAGCACTTACTGTGTGCAGAGCACTGTACTAAGCACTTGGGAAATACAAGTTGGCAACAGAGACGGTCCCTACCCAACAACAGGCTCACAGTCTAGCGCCTATGTAAATATCCTTATGCTGTACTATTTCCCTTATCTGTAATTTATTTTAATGTCTGTTTCCCCTTGAAGATATTAAATTCTTTGTGGGCAGGAATTACATCTTCCAACTCTGTTGTATTATATGTTCCCAAATGCTTAGTGCAGTGATCTCCGCACAGTAAGCGCTCAATAGATACCACTGATTGATTGATCACGTGCTACATATAGACAGACATAGGAGACTCAACGTGACAGCTTTATTTACGACTGTTCTAGTGACCTTGGGTTTGGCTCAGAGCTCATGGGGCACACAAGATAAAAAACAACCCAAAGTTCGGATTATTTTCAATAGCCCAGGAAATGGGACGAGAGAGAAAAATGTCTGGCTCCAGAGTCTCCCTTAAATAATAATGATGGCATTTGTTAAGCGCTTACTATGTGCAAAGCACTGTTCTAAGTGCTTGAACAGAGGAAAACACCAGCCCTTCTCATCATTCACTAGATTACCTACCCTCCCCTTGGTAGTCTTTCCCAAAATGACATACACAATCATCATCATCATCATCATCATCATCATCAATCATATTTATTGAGCGCTTACTGTGTGCAGAGCACTGTATTAAGCGCTTAGGAAGTACAAGTTGGCAACATATAGAGACAGTCCCCACCCAACAGTGGGCTCACAGTCTAAAAGGGGGAGACAGAGAACAAAACCAAACATACTAACAAAATAAAACAAATAGAATAGATATGTACAAGTAAAATAAATACATAAATAAATAGAGTAACAAATATGTACAAACATATATACATATATACAGGTAATCAGATAAGAGATCAGATAAGATAAGATAAGAGCAATATTAAAACATTTTTAAAGGTTTGGAGAAATCAAATCCAAGCTGGCTTTTTTCAGTGCTAACTCTTTCCTTCAGAATAATGTATGGCCCAGTGGAAAGAGCACAGAACTTCGAGTAAGGAGAACTGGGTTCTAATTCTAGTATTGACACTTGCCTGTTTGTGACCTTGGTCAAGTCACTGAACTTTTCTGTACCTCAGTGTCCTCCCCCATAAAATGGAATTAAATACCTGTTCTCTCTCCCCCTTAGACTGTGAGGCCCATGTGGGACAGGGACTCTGATCTGATTATCCTGTGCTTAGCATAGAGAGAAGCAATACGGCATAGTTGTTAGAGCAGGTCATGGGTTCTAATTCCAGCTCCACCATTAGTCTGCTGTGTGACCCTGGGCAAGTCACTCCACTTCTCTGTGCCTCAGTTACCTCATCTATAAAAATGGGGATTGAGACTGTGAGCCCCACATGGAACAGGGACTGTGTCCAACCCAATTTGCTTGTATCCACCCTTAGTACAGTGCCTTGCAAATAGTAATCACTTAACAAATACCAAAATTATTATTATTGTTAGTATTAATACTAATAACAACATTTATTAAGACCTTTTTATGCACAAAGCATTGGGGTAAATCCAAGGAAATTTAGATACATGGAAAGCTGGTGTGTTATCCAGCATGGCTCAGTGGAAAGAGCCCGGGCTTTGGAGACAGAGGTCAAATCCCGGCTCTGCCAACTGTCAGCTGTATGACTTTGGGCAAGTCACTTCACTTCTCTGGGCCTCAGTTACCTCATCTGTGAAATGGGGATTAAGACTGTGAGCCCCCTGTGGGACAACCTGATCACCTTGTAACGTCCCAGCGCTTAGAACTGTGCTTTGCACATAGTAAGCACTTAATAAATGCTATCATTATTATTATTATTATCCCCATCTTTTAGTTGAGGAAACTGAGGCCCAGAGAGATTGTGAATAGCCCAGGGGCACACAGCAGGGCAATGGCAGAGCTAGTATTAGAATCCAAGTCTCCTGCCTCAGCAGACTTTGCCCTTTCCACTGGACCACAATCTCCCTCTATTTAGTTACCTATTTGTAGGCCCATCATGTAGATTGGAAAAGAAAACATCATCCAACCCTCTCTCTTTAAAGATGAGATTCACATTTGCATTCATCGCTGAGATGTGTGGGTTATTTATTTCCAGTTGCTGCTATTTAGAAATAAGCCCACTGCATGCTTAAATAACTACGCATACAAAATTTGTGCCTTGTAAGCCTGTGTATGAAAGCAGAAGGGTCCCAGTGCCCTAAATATTGAGCAACCTTTTGGGATAGTTGGGAGGCATATTTTAACTTAAAAATGCCAACCAAACTTGTTCAGAACCAAGATTTATTTTAATAGTTTGTCCTGAGCTTTGTTATGTCCCTTCTCTTCCTTGTCCAGGGCCACTGGAAGGAGCGTGGAGAAGATTGTCTCAGAACATGATAGCTTTATCATTCCTAATGCAGGGCTCATTGGACACATCAGGGCTTTTTTATGTTTGTGTTTGCTTTTAACTAGCCACAAAGAGGGAAAGATGAAGCGTCAGCTGACTCTCCCCTTTCATCTGGAGGGAGGAAGTTTTTAATCTGGGATGCAGCCTACCGAGTTCTTTTCCTTGTCAAATGAGATTTGATTTTGAGATGAGAAGGAATGGAAGTTACCGTGATCCAAATATCTGGGACTCTTGCAGTTCTCCAGTGCGCACTGTCCCTTAGAAGGCAATTAAGGGCAGCAGATAGCTTCCTCTATTTCTCCCTCCAGGGATGGTCTTAGTTCTCTTCCTCTATCTCTCCTTCCAGGGATGGTCTTAGCTCTAATGCCAGTTACTTGGGTTCTTTCTCAGTCAGGGGTGACAGCATTTGCCATTTCCTCTTTTTCCTCTCACCATGCTCAAGAGCTGTATGCAGGGAGTCAGAGAACGTGGCTTCTAATTCCAGCTCCACCGCTTGTCTGCTGGGTGACCTGGGCAAGTTTTTGGTTTTTTAAAAAATAATGCTTACTCTGTGCCAGACACTGTACTAAGCACTGGGGTAGATACAAGGTTGCCAGGTTAGACACAATCTCTGTCCTGCAAGAGGTTCACAGTCTTAATCCTCATATTTACAGGTGAGGTAAACTGAGGCACAGAGCAGCGAAGTGACTTCCCCAAGGTCACAAAGCAGAGGAATGGCAGAGTTGGGATTAGAACCCAGGTCCTTCTTACTCCCAGACCTGGGCTCTGTCCTCTCAACTTCTCTGTGCTTCAGTTCCCTCGCCAGCAAAATGGGGATTCAATACGGAAGCCCTCCTACTTAAACCGCTAGCCCTATGTGGACCCCAAGCAACATGGCTTAGTGGCCTGGGAGTCAGAAGGTCATGGGTTCTAATCCCAGCTCTGCCACTTGTCTGCTGTGTGACCTTGGGCAAATCACTTCACCTCTCTGTGCCAGAGTTACCTCATCTTTAAAACGGAGATTGAAACCGTGAGCCCCACGTAGGACCGGCACTGTGTCTAACCCGATTTGCTTGTATCCAACCCAGAGCTTAGTACAGTGCCTTGCACATTGTAAGCGCTTATTATTATCTTTTATCTACCCCACTGCTTAGGTCAGTGTTGACACGTAGTAAGCGCTTAACAAATACCACAATTATTTCAGGGGTTTTCCTGTTCTTCCACTGGTCCCAAGCCACCTCCTAAATAAGTGTGGGGTCTCCACTAATTCTTAGTCTTGTGACCTCAGGAAGTTCCAGAGTTACACTTTAATCTGGGAGCCAAGCTGGGCTGCTGTCAAAGACGGGGAAATCTGGAACCTGGAAATTTGGGTTCTAGTTCAAACAGTGCACCACTTGAACCTGGAAAATTGGCTTAATGCTACAGCATCAAAGGTTTTCCAGAGTTCCCTAGCATCTAAAAGCTCCTTGAGGGCAGAGAACGTGTCTACCAACTCTGTTTAATCGTACTCTCTCAGGTGCTTAGTACAGTGCTCTGCACACTGCAAGCACTCAATAAATACTGTTGCTTGATTAATCCTAGGTCTCAGATTGTGATGGAACAATGCTTGCCGATTGCTAGATGCTCCGAAACAAAAGTATCAGATAAAGGAAAGGGATTATTAATCAGTTGGGAACAATCCTGTTATCAGCTATTTAAAGTGGGATGTCTTCATTTTCCACACTCCTGTTGTAGGGTACATTGGCATGCAGCGAAAGCAGATAACTTGTGGGCTTCCCAATTTCCGTAAGGAAAACTTGTTCTTATCCAGGCCATCTGCATCTTTTCCGTCAGGATCCTCTGCAGCTGTTCCTGCCATCTCCACCCATAATCATCCCCCTCGTCCCAGATTGACCCAGGGGTTATTTAGTGAGAAGTGACCTGCTTTCTGGAAAGCCACGCTCCTGTGGGAGTGTGGGAAAATCAAGCCGGAGCATCTTCTCTCCCCTTTCCTTTCTGCCAGCGACTGTGTGACGGTATATTTTTTTCAGAGGTTTTCCTGCTCCAATTGCAGCTGTTTAGGGGGGAAAGAAAAATCATTTAAGAAGGTATGAAAACTTTTTCAGAGCAAGAAACTGGTTTCTCTCTTCAGAGTAGTCAACCATGAATAATGCATTAGGGCCCCTGGGCTTTATTGAATGTGGAGCTCATTTCTCAGCTCCCTGCTGGGGCCCCTAGGGCACTGGGCACTCTCACAGCTCCAGGGGAAGGACTGGAGCAGGTCCACCTGCTCCTGATTCTCTTTATTCTCAAGAGGCACCGGGGCAACTGAGGCAGTTGTGGTGAGCAGGAGCGGGTCGCCTTACTGGGTGCAAGAAATGAGAGAGTTTGCTGAGGGAAAAGTTAAATCCAAACTAAGCTGTGGAGGGAACGCCCAATTTCGCTTTCCGAAGTCGGTCAGAGAAACCGCCTTCTCGTAAGGCACGAGAAATGAGAGAGCTTTCTGAGGGAAAAGTTAAATTCGAACTAAACTGTGGGGGGAAACGGCCAATTGCGCTTTCTGAAGCCTGTCAGAGAAACCGTCCTCTCTGCCATTGGCCTGCTGTGTGACCTTGGCCAAGTCATCTGGCTTCTCTGGGTCTTAGTTTTCTCATCTGCAAAATGGGGATGAAATATCTGTTCCCCTTACCTCTTAGGCTGTGAGCTTGGGTCTGAGTGACCCACTGCTCAGCGTATAAAGGGGACAAATACCACTTTTATTATATTTAACTGTACTAACATACTCAACACTCACCTCCACCTGCCATTATTAGATAAATGCTGCTACTACTACTATCATTACTACAACAACTGCTATTGCAACTACTACTACTAGTGAAGCAGCATGGCCTAGTGGCAAGAATATGCCACTTGTCAGCCAATTGTCAGCTTTGTGACTTTGGGCAAGTCACTTCACTTTTCTGTGCCTCAGTTCCCTCATCTGTAAAATGGGGATGAAGACTATGAGCCCTCCGTGGGACAACCAGATCACCTTGTAACCTCCCCAGTGCTTAGAACAGTGCCTTGCACATAGGAAGTGCTTAATAAATGCCATTAAAAAAGATATGGACTTGGGAGTCAGGTGCCGTGGGTTCTAATCCTGGCTCTGCCACTTGTCTACTGTGTAACCTTAGGCAAGTCACTTAACTTTCCTGTGCCTCAGTTACCTCACCTGTAAAATGGGGAATAAGACTGTGAGCCTCATGTGGGACAGAGACTGTGTCCAACCTGATTACCTTGTATGTACGCCAATGCTTAGGATGGTGCTTGGCACATAGTAAGTACTTAATGAATATGGTAATCATTACTAATAATAAATAAATAATAACAACATTTATTAAGCACTTACTATGTGCAAAGCACTGTTCTAAGCACTGGGGGGGATACAAGGTGATCAGGTTGTCCCATGTGGGGCTCACAGTCTTAATCCCCATTTTACAGATGAGGTATCTGAGGCACAGAGAAGTTAAGTGACTTGCCCAAAGTCACACAGCTGACAAGTGGCGGAACCGGGATTTGAACCCACAACCTCTGACTCCAAAGCCCGGGCTCTTTCCACTGAGTCACGCTACTACTACTGCTGCTATTACGAGAAAGCAGGTTAAAGCAGCTTGGACCCTGTCTTTGGCCCATTTCCTCCCTACCTTCCATTATGTATGTATCAGTAATTTATTTTAATGCCCTCTCCCTTCTAGACTGTAATCCCTTTGTAGGCAGGGAATGTTTCTACTAACTCTGTTGCAATGTATTCTCCGAAGCACTTACTGTGTGCAGAGCACTGTATTTACGTGCTTGGGAGAGTACACTGTAACAATATAACAGACACATTCCCTGCCCGCAAGAGACAGGGTGCAGATGTTGTCTTCCCAATTTTAGCTTGCTGCGAGGTTGGGGCTGTTTGGAGCAAGGAGGTCGTGCCGGGAGCAGTGAGGAGCCCAAGGATTCTCCCTTCCCAGAGATGATGGGCAGCGCTGCTTTCTTTTCTATTCTCACCAGTGTGGCTGTTGAATTGGTGCCTTTCTGAATTTACCATCACTCTTGCCCCAGATATCTGTCCTCCTTCCCCTCCTGGATTTTGAGCCCCCTTGATGAGGTTTTGAGTAACTGGACAATACATCAATTATCCTTAATTTTTAAGGGTATTTGTCAAGCACTTACTATGTGCCAGACACTGCACTGAGTGCTGGGTAGTTACAAGCTAATAATAATAATGGTGATGGTATTTGTTGATTGCTTACTATGAGTGAAACACTGCTCTAAGCACTGGGGGGATATAAGGTGATCAAGTTGTCCCACGTGGGGTTCACAGTCTTCATCCCCATTTGACAGATGAGGTAACTGAGGCCCAGAGAAGTGGAGTGACTTGCCCAAAGTCACACAGCTGACAAGTGGCGGAGCTGGGATTAGAACCCATGACCTCTGACTCCAAAGCCCGGGCTCTTTCCACTGAGCCACACTGCTTCTCTAAGAGAAGTTAAGGGACTTGCCCAAGGTTATCCAGCAGTCGAGTGGTAGAGCTGGGATTGGAACCGAGGCCTTCTGGCTCCCAGACGAGTGCTTTGTCTGCTAGGTCTTGCTGCTTTTCTGCTTCTCTGTGGGGGCAGTTCCCACAGCTCCTTCCTGGCTTTGAACAGCTCCATGGTTGCTGATTGCCTCCAGTCCCACCTCTTCCCACCTGGCTGCCCAAGTGGCCGGCATCCTTCCCCTTGACAGCAGCCCACCAGAGACCCTGATCCACACAGGCATCTAAACAGCACCCAAGAGTCCTTGAGTATCGATGCCTTGGATTTAAAGTCCGGATCCATCCAGGCACACAATCTGGATGACTCAGACCTAAAGCCTGCTGTCGGCTTTAAAGCAGTCGATTGCCTTGCCCCTTTCTACCTCACCTCGTTACTCCCCTCCTACAATCCAGCCCGCACACTCCACTATTTCAACGCCAACCTACTCACTGTGCCTCGATCTCGTCTCCGACCTCTCGCCCACATCCTGCCTCCGGCCTGGAATGCCCTCCCTCTTCCCATCTGACAGAAGATCACTCTCCCCACCTTCAAAGTCTTTTTGAAGGTCCATATCTTCCAAGAAGCCTTCTGTGACTAGACCCTCATTTCCTCTTCTCCCAATCCCTTCTGTCATCTTTGCACTTAAGTTCGCACCCTTTACTCACCTCTCCTTCAGCCCCGGAGCACTAAAGTACACAGTCATAATTTATTTATTTACAATAATGTCTGTCTTCTCCTCTAGAATGTAAATTCGCTGCAGGCAGGAAATGTGCCTACCAACTTTCTTATATCATACTCTCCCAAGCACTCAGTACAGTAATCTGAATACAGTAAATGCTCACTAAATACCACTGATTGAAAATTCCACTTTGACCTCCATTCCTTGGTTATTTCAAGCCATACGACCCCTTCGTTCAATCGTATTTATTGAATGCTTACTGTGTGCAGAGCACTGTACTAAGTCCGACTCGGCTTTTGGAACCTGAATTATTTGGCTAATTAGCTAGTGCTGAGGTGGCCACAGCATGCCTCTCCTATGAATTTTGATGGGGAGATGGGTAGTTCTCAGAAGGTGGGTTTTTTGAGCTAAACGTCTTTCAATTCCAATGCTCTCAGCGTCCCCCACCCTGCACCAGGAAATTACTCCAGCCCTGGAAGCCTCTGGAAACCGGGAGAGAGGGAAGCCTGGATGCTTCTGTTAATTACTGTCCCAACGGACAGGGTCTGTGCCAGGACCCGTCCTCCCTCCAGAGAAGAGCAGGGAGATCTCCGCTTAGCTCCTGGAGCGGCTAATTGTGGTTGGGATCTGCCACCACTTTATCCTGCAGACTTGAATGACAGATAAGGCCATGATAAATGAATCAATTAACTATAGCTCACTTAACTTTAGGGAGCTTTTAGGGTAAATGCAATTAAATCCAACAAGGATCTTGGGGAAGGCAAGACCCCTCCTCTGGGTAGAATTCCCCTCCTTGGGGGGGGGTCTAATTGGGTTTTTAGTGCCTAGGTAATTGATAGGTAATGGCTTGATGAGGTGTGGGGATCTGCTGGGCCCAGCAGGCCTGCAGACTTCAGTGAGATCGGCAGGAGGAATACCACAATGCCTGGCTCCGATAACTCTCCATTGAATGCTTAATTAAGACATCGGAGGCAAGGAACAGTGGGTGGAATGTGTTGGGCTGAGAGCCTTCTGGTGTTTCGTCATGTGAGGATGAATCCCTCCCAGCTGTCCCCGGCTTCTGCGACTTGCTTCTTCCCAGTACCAGATTTCCCTCTTGGCCTCCATCGCCCGCCACTGTTCCTGAGATGTCATGATGTTCTTCGTCCCTCCCTCTCCCCCTTCGCCGCCAGTCCCCTCCGTGCTGGGCACGGAGGCGGCGGGAACTCGACTCTATTGTCACTTGTTTGATTTCTGCCTGGCGGTTTGTGTATTAAACATCAGTCAGGGAGGGAGGAGGGGGTACCAGCCGCTTGAGACTGTGGGGAGGGACCAGGGTGATGATACCACGCTCTTTGTTTAACTCCTCTCCCTAGAAGTGTTTAATGAGTCAGGTGCTTTTTTTTTATGTGTATGGGTATGTTTGTGGTGCTATTTGTTAAGCTCTTACTATGTGCCAGGCACTGTGCTAAATCCTGGGATAAATACAAGCTAATCACGTTGGACACAGTTCATGTCCCACGTGGGGCTCTCAGTATTAATTCCAATCTTTCACGGAGAGGCAGCATGGCTCAGTGGAAAGAGCCTGGGCTTTGGAGTCAGAGGTCATGGGTTCAAATCCAGGCTCCCTACCCAACAACGGGCTCACAGTCTAGAAGGGGAAGACAGACAACAAAACAAAACATGGAGACTGTGAGCCCCATTTGGGACAGGGACTGTGTCCAAACTGATTAGCTTGTATCTACCCCAGTGCTTAGTGCAGTGTCTGGCACACAGACAGTGTTTAACAGTGCTTAAGAGGAGTAGCATGGCCTAGTGACAAGAGCACGGGCTTAGGAACAGTGCTTTGCACATAGTGCTTAGCAAATGCCATTGTTATTATTATTATTATTATTATTATTATTATTATTAGTCAGTGGTCATGGGTTCTAATCCCGCCTCCACCACTTTTTTTAATGGCATTTATTAAGCGCTTACTATGTGCAAAGCACTGTTCTAAGCACTGTTGTCTTCTGTATGACCTTGGGCAAGTCACTTCACTTCTCTGGACCTCAGTTACCTATCTGTAAAATGGGGATTAAGACTGTGAGCCCCCTGTGGGACAACCTGATCACCTTGTAACCTCCCCAGCGCTTAGAGCAGTGCATTGCTCATAGTAAGCGCATAATAAATGCCATTATTATTATTATGATTATTATTATTATATGAGGTAACTGAGGCACAGAGAAGTGAAGTGACTTTCCCAAGGTCACACAGCAGACAAGTGGCAGAACTGGGATGAGAACCCAAGGTCTTTTGAATCCCAGGCCCGTGTTCTATCCACTAGGCCTCACTGCTTCTTGAGGTACTCGCTCAAGTGTTGGATTGACAGATACTGACTCTCTTTATCCCTTGCACTATTGGCCTCCACCCTTCTAACCTGCCTATGAAGCAATAAGGCATAATGGAAAGAATGCAGGCCTGAGTCAGAAGGCCCTGGGTTCTCATTCCAGCTCTACCACCTGTGTGCTGTGTGATCTTGGGAAAGTCACTTCACTTCTCTGTGCATCCTTAAAGATGGTTTCAATAATCATGAAAACAAGCGGCATACCTATAACATCTTTCACCAAATAATAATAATAATGATGGTCTTTGTTAAGCGCTTACTATGGGCAAAGCACTGTTCTAAGCTCTGGGGAGGTTACAAGGTGATCAGGTTGTCCCACGGGGGGCTCACAGTCTTCATCCCCATTTTACAGATGAGGGACCTGAGGCCCAGAGAAGTTAAGTGACTTGCCCAAAGTCATGCAGCTGATAAGTGGGGGAAACGGGATTAGAACCCATGACCTCTGACTCCCAAGCCCGGGCTCTTTCCACTGAGCCATGCTGCTTCTCCTGAAGGAACCTTAAGTGAAATGTGCCTCCTAGCTATTATCTCGGGGGATTCTCAAAGCAGGGAAGAGGGAAAGTGCTATCATGATGGCATAAGGCCACACAGTTAGCTGATAGCTGAAGCTGGGACTAGGACTCGGGTCTCCTGACACACTCCCCACCCCGTCCCCCCAGCCCACCCCAGCTCAGCTCTCTTTCCTCTAAGTTCTACGGCCTCCCTTTGACTTTGAACCGCTAAGAACTTGATTGAGATATTTGGAACTCATTTCGCTCAGTGCCTGGGGCTTAACCGAATGAGGGTACCACCCTCAGCTCTGGAGAGAAGACATGGCTTTCTCCAGAGCTACTTTTAGGTGAAGTTGTGTATATATAGAGTCAGAGAGCTGAATTGGATGCTCTTTTAAGGTCCTTTACAGCCCTCTGATACTATGACTACACACACCACCTCCTCCATCTCCCCTCCTAACTGCAGCCTGCTGGGCCTCTCCAGATCTGCCCGGCTTCGCTGATTTCCCCTCCCAGATTCCACACGGTCATCCCGGCCTCACTATGAGGGCCCCCCCCCAAAGAAGAAACGGTCTCCCCAACTCCAACCACGATCCTCTACAGGTACTCCACAGAGACCCGATCCCATTTCAACCTAGGGAGCTTCCAGACCCTAGCACCCCCGGAAACACCCCCCTCCCTGAAGAGCTTGGGTGCCAAAAGGGAACTCACTGGGTAGGTAGCAGCATTTTTTTATTACATTTAAGTGCTTAATTTTCCCCCAGCACTTCAACTAAGTGCCGAGGTAGATACGAGCTAATCAGGTTGGACACAGCCCATGTCCCACACGGGGCTCACAGTCTTCATCTCCATTTTACAGCTAAGGGAAATGAGGCCTAGAGATGTTAAGTGACTTGTTCAAGGTCACAGAGCAGGAAAGTGGCAGAGCTAGGATTAGAACTCCCGTCCTTTCAGTCTGAGCATTTCTCCTGGGGTACAGCAACTGGCCCCTGCTCAGGCAGCTCTGCTCATTGCACACTGCAGGAAGACCTACCGGCACCATGGAGGAATTAATCCCTTCTCCATGCTCCCGTCTAAACTTGTGCTGGGCCTCTCTCCCTTCCCATTCAGAGGGGAGGAGTGGGCTCCTTATCCCAATGCAGGGGAGAGCCCATGGGATGCGAAATGTTGGGAGAAGGGAGAGTCATAGATGTTGCCTGCATGGACATGGAAGGGACCCGAGAAGCAGTTCGGCCAAGTGGGTAGGGCCCAGGTTTGGAAGTCAGAAGGTTCTGCGTTCTAATTTGGGCTCCGAAGGGCAAGTCACTTCAGTTCTCTGGGCCTTATTTCCCTCACCTGTAAAATGGGGATTCAGACTGTGAGTCCTATGTGGGACAGGGACCGTGTCCAACCCGGTTTGCTTGGATCTACCCCAGCACTAAGAACAATGCCTGGCACATGGTAAGCATTTAACAAATGACATTATTATTATTGTTATTATTCTTCTTATTATTATCAGAGGAAATTCTCTCTAAGGGAAGGCTTCCTGGGAAAGAAGGGATTTGCGGTTCAAATCAGTGAGTAGCACCTTTGCCCATTTCTGAAGCTCTCCGCCTCTTGCGCTGCAGTGGCAGGATCATGACAATAATGAGAAGCAGCATGGTTCAGTGGAAAGAACCCGGGCTTTGGAGTCAGAGGTCATGGGTTCGAATCCCGGCTCCAACACTTGTCAACTGTGTGACTTTGGGCAAGTCACTTCACTTCTCTGTGCCTCAGTTCCCACATCTGTAAAATGGGGATGAAGACTGTGAGTCCCCCGTGGGACAACCTGATCACCTTGTAACCTCCCCAGTGCTTTGAACAGTGCTTGGCACACAGTAAGCACTTAATAAATGCCATTATTATTATTATTATTATCATTATTATTATTATTGTTATGACAGGAGGTGGGGGGGGCAGGGGTAGCCATGGCTGTGACAAGCTGGTGGAGGGGGCTTTCTTCAAAGACTAGGTCAAAAACAGTACTCTCCTTCCCTACCCCATGAGCCTCTCCTCACAACCGGCCTAGAATGGGGGTTCAGCAGAGAAGTAAAGAAGCCACCTCTTCCCCGTCCCCCGTGCCCAGCCTGCAAAGGAGCTTCTCCACTCAGAGAGCCTCCAGGGCCTGCCAGAATGTCAAGCAGAAGCTGTGGGTGAATGTTCATCATTTCCTCCTCCTCTTTTTCGTCTCTCTCTCGTCCTCCATTTCCACGGCTCTTCGAAGACGAAGGCTTTGAACTGTCTGGCGGCTGAGGAAGCTATACATAGCCGAGACATGTAAAATTTATAAAGCTTAGGCCTGTCAGGACTGGGATTTGCTGAAGGAGGCTGGCGTACTGGGCCCGCTGGGAGTTGTCCTTTGAGGTATGGGAATTGCTCCAGGCAAGGCCCTGTGGGAACTAGGAATCGGGGCTGGGAGCCTGGTCCTCTCACCTGCATTTCTCTCACCTCAATCTGTACCACCCCTGTCTCCCCACCTATACCCTTATCTTCTGTTCCATGTCTGCCACCATGACTGGGCCCCAGCTGGATCCAGGGAAGGAATTCCCATCTTTAGATCAACTCCTTGATTCATGTAGCTTTTAGACTGTGAGCCCACTGTTGGGTAGGGACTGTCTCTATATGTTGCCAACTTGTACTCTCCAAGTGTTTAGTACAGTGCTCTGCACACAGTAAGTGCTCAATAAATATGATTGGTGATGATGATGATGATGTAGCTGGAGAAAGGAGCAGTGGTTAGAAGGAATGTGGGTAAAGGGATGGTGCTCCTCATTCCCCTTCCCCCATCTCCCCAACCCTCTTACCCTTCTAGGTACCTCCGCTTAATGTTTTGTTTTGTTTTGTTGTCTGTCTCCCCCTTTTAGACTGTGAGCCCGTTGTAGGGTAGGGACCATCTCTATATGTTGCCAACTTGTACTTCCCAAGTGCTTAGTACAGTGCTCTGCACACAGTAAGCGCTCAATAAATACGATTGATTGATTGATGAATGAATGTTTTGTAGGGTTTAGTCAGGCTTTATGCTCCTATTTAAATATTTCTAATAACGGTCTATTTGCACATCCTTAGAATAAATCCCCTTTCTTCATGGGTGGCGAAGGAACAACTCAGAGCCCCTCAACCAAATAATCTCCTCTGTGCCCCCAACACCTCTTTGAGGGAGTGTGGGGGACAAGGATTTTCCTCCTTTTTTTAATGCAAGGAGGGAAATGGAGGCACAGAGAGGGGAAATCACTTCCCCGGGACGCTAACGTTGAAAAAGTTGAACAAGAATGCAAATCTCTTGGCCGATTCCCAGTCCCATAGCCAAACCACAGCTCCTTCTGATCTAAAGGGTTTGGATCAAGAAGCATGGGCCCTCTGGGGATTTTCGAACTGAAGCCAGGACCTTTGAATGGGGAAAGTGAAAGTCTTTTACAAAAGATCCCAATTGGGCATGCCAGCCCGGTGCTGCACTGCAGTGAGGATTAAATATCAGAAGGAAGAGAGAGGATAATCCTAAATGACATGACTGCGATATAACCCGTTTAAACTTAGCCACATGACAACAAGCGAGCACATCACTTCACCCTTCTCCCCCAATTACACAGCCCTGCATTGCTCTCTCCAGACTCATCCCAAGGAAGCTCCCAGTTTTGTTTTGGGTTGTTTTTCTGGTTTTTTTAAGTGCTTACTACATGGCAGGCATTGTACTGGCGTAGATACAAGCTAATCAGGCTGGACACAGTCCATGTCCCACATGGAGCTCACAGTCTCAATTGCCATTTTCCAGACGAGGTAACTGAGGCCCAGAGAAGTGAAGTGACCTGCCCAAAGTCACACAGCAGGCAAGGGATGGAGCCTGGATTAGAACCCAAGTCCTACTAACTACTACTACAGCTCCCAGGCCTGGGCTCTATCCCCTGATCCACGCTGCTTCTCCCACCCACCACGGCAGCCCCCTTTCCCATGGGTGGATCTAGAAAACCATCTCTGCAGCTTAACAGTGGAAGCTGCCTGAATGACACCTGTGGATGGGAAAAACTTTCCCCTTCCCTAACCTCGTTAGTACCAGGTCACAATTCTGGGTTTTGTCTGGTGTTGTCTTGGAAAGGGGTGCTTGGAGTGGTCAGTGGCTACCATCCTAATGGTCAGGTTTTCGGGGGAGTGGCTGCCCAAGAGGTACAAAATTGACCTCCAGGGAGTTTGCAATAGTCAAGAGCATTCTCATACGTCAGTGGCTTAAAAGAAAACAGGCAGAGGCTAATGGAAATCAGATTGTGGGCAAATAAAAATTTTAATGTAATGTGACACTCAATGCCAGTAACACACTTCTTCAGGCTACTGATGCACCTGATGCTGGTTTATATGAGGAAGATGGGAAGCACATTGTGATTGCTTGAAAACTTTTCCTGGCTACAGTTTTTCAAAGTCATTCTGAGACTGGTACTTTGTATTTTTCACAGGTAAAGTATCAGTAGATTGTGTTTATTTCACCAAAAATCAACACATTATACAAATTTGGATCAGTGTCAGCTGTGTGACTTTGGGCAAGTCACTTAACTTCTCTGTGCCTCAGTTACCTCATCTGTAAAGTGGGGCTTAAGACTGTGAGCCCTCTGTGGGACAACCCGATCACCTTGTAACCTCCCCAGCGCTTAGAACAGTGCTTTGCACATAGTAAGCACTTAACAAATGCCATTATTATTATTATTATTATCAGTGGTAAGCTCTTTATTCTCTCTTGCCAATGTTCCCAAGTAGTTTGAGTTTGGAATGATATTTTTTCTTGTTAGATACGGGACAGGATTACTGGGGCTCTCTGGTTTACCTGTCTGTTACTCATTTACAGCATTCAATTTTAAATGTCACCCAGTTTCAAAACTTCAAATTATTTCTAAATATTGGTTCCTCTTCAGTTATTTCTCTTATTTCGTCACATTCTAATTCTTCCCCTCAGGGTTCCAGAAAACCCCCCTGAAAGTAAAGCACAGACTCTAATAATAAATATTCCAGCTTATGTTTTAGTCCTGCAACATATTCACTGATTCACTGCCAGACTATGAATACTCAGTTCAAGGTCTCCAAAGGAATCTAATTCTACGGCTTCTGTGCTTAGAGATTACCAGCTTGTAGAAGATTTGTACTCTTGAAAAATGTCTAATCAGAGTCCTTACAGATCTGACAGGGTAGGGCTGATAACATTCTGAGAGTTAGTTGGTTTCCAGGTTGTCATGCCAACGAGGACCAGAAACTTTTTAATCAGATTGAGACAGCCAGAAATAAAATCAGTTTGCCTGATGGATCAGTGAACGTTGCAGAGCATTTGCCTCTTTTTGACTATAATGTTATTTTGATCTGTTGATTGGGCAGGGGTTATTGATCCTTCCCTTTCCACACGGGCCTATCTAGTTCTGCTTGAGGGTGACAGTCACGCCATGGATGCCCTGTAAATGTTGGATTCCACCCAATCCGCACCCTGGCCCGGCAACTCCCCAAAAAAGGGTCTGGATGAGAAGGATGAGATGAGATGAGATGGACGAGATGGGTTCCCCATTTGGTCTATGCTTGGAAGTGCCAGCGTTTATACACACTGGGAATCCACTCCTAGGCCTGGATTTCTGTGTCATATGGCAAGAGAGGACACTATAACGGCCAAGACTAGCCCCATTAAAATGGCTTCTCCTGCAGAGGAACTCTCATGTCACCTCATTTCATACACCGATCAAGCTGTCCAGGGTCCAAGTGATTTGTCCCAGGGAGTCCCAGCTCAGGCCCTGAGAAGACTCAAGTCCAGGCAGGCAATATCCATCAGCGGATGAAGGGTTAGTTCGCTTGGAAGAAGCTGAACACTTGCAAGAAAAGTTTCAAGTGGAATTTATTCTCTTTCCAGATCCAGGTCCCACCCAGGGACGTGGGTGCCCGCTTTTCATTGTGAGCTAGGAGAGAAAAATCACTTAATCTGTAAAATGAGGATTAGTACAGTGCTTAGTACAGTGCTTAGTACAGTGACTGGCACATAGTAAGCACTTAATAAATACCACAAAAAAAGACGTAGGCTGGGAGTTTAGGGGGGATGTAAGCTTGTTGTGGGCAGGGAACATATCTACCAACATTGACTGTTCTCTCCCAAGTTCTTAGTACAGAGATCTGCACATAGTAAATGCTCAATAAATAATAGTAATAATAATGATGGCATTTATTAAGCGTTTACTATGTGCAATGCACTGTTCTAAGCGCTGGGGAGGTTACAAGGTGATCAGGTTGTCCCACGGGGGGCTCACAGTAGTAATCTCCATTTTACAGATGAGGGAACTGAGGCACAGAGAAGTGAAGTGATTTTCCCAAAGTCACACGGCTGACAATTAGCAGATCCGGGATTTGAACCCATGACCTCTGACAATAATGATGATGGTTGTGGTGTTGGGGTCGAGGTGGGTAGGTTTCATAGAGCCAGCAGGACTGAAAGCCACTTTTTAGTCCCTCTTCAGCCCTGAGGGGAAACTCTCACGCCTAGTCAGAGATTTGAGGTGAGTAGCCTACCTGGGAGTCCGGTTCAGCCAACCAAGGGGATGCCCCCTTTGCCCCTGTGGAATGGGCATCTATGCCCAAGGTCATCTCAAGATGAAAGGGAATCCTGTATTTCATAGGGGAATGACCAGGAGCCCTACAAACATCACTGGCATTCATTCATTTATTCAATCGTATTTATTGAGCGCTTACTGTGTCCAGAGCACTGTACTAAGCTCTTGGGAAGTACAAGTTGGTAGCTTGGAGCTCCCTTCCCCCAGCTCAGCCTCATAGCGTTGAGCCACCCTGCACAGCAGAGTGAACCGCCAAACTAGCTCTCTTCCCCCCTTCAAAGCCCTACTGAGAGGTCACCTTTCCAGGAGGCCTTCCCAGATTGAGCCCCCCCCTTTTCCTCTGCTCCTCCTCCCCTCCCCATCTCCCCCACTCCCTCCATCTGCCCTACCCCTTCCCCTCCCCATGGCACTTGTGTATATTTGTACATATTTATCACTCTATTTTATTAATGATGTGTATATAGCTATAATTTTATCTATTCTGATGGTACCTGTCTACTTGTTTTGTTTTGTTATCCGTCACCTCCTTCTGGAATGCGAGCCCATTGTTAGGTAGGGACCGTCTCTATCTGTCGCTGAATTGTAGTTCCCAAGTGCTTAATTCAGTGCTCTGCATACAGTAAGCGCTCAATAAATACAATTGAATGAATGAATGAATGAGTAGCAGGCAAGACTTAAGGAGCGAAAACATGGTTCAACAAAGACAGGGCTTCTGGCCACAAGCTTTCAGGGACCAGTTGGTGAAATTATACTGGGTGGAAGAAAGTGGAAAAGATCTTTTTTGAACTCTGTCACAAGAAAATGGCAGGGAGAAAGTATTACACTTCTTACCACCCTGAACCTTTGGAGTTAAGAAGTTGGGAATCTCCACCTAAAAGACCTGACCATTTTTTCTTCCCATCACCGCATTTCACCAGATTTCAACTTCTGCTTTTTACCTCTGTGAAGCTTCCTACAGAGAAGTCATTCTCAGCTTCCCACTAAGCACATTTGAGACTCAGTGGGGATTCTGAGAGCCCCGGAGATTGACAGGTGATGAGTCCCTCTTTTCTGTGCCAGTCAATCTCTCCTTCCAGAGGGGTGAGGTATCAGTGAAAACTTTAAGGATTGAAAGTGACATCCTTTAAGCAGCAGACAGTCCGGTTTCCCCGACCCCTGACCTGAGCCGATCTCAGCATCTCTTAATATCCCAACTGCATTGAGTCACTCAGACGAACGAACTACTAAACGCCCAGGGTGCTTTCCTTTTTCCATTTTTCCTTTGATTCTTAGTGCATTGTTGGAGTCAAGTGGGTTTTCAGCCCTAAGGAGGTGCAGTGAAAGTGATGGGCTTGTTTAAAGACACTCTGATTCCCCATTGCCCATGTCATTAAGAAGTGTCCTCTCTGCTCTTTAAGGTGTGAGGCTCCTATTTAAGCCAAAGGGCTTTAACCTAGAATCAGTGTGGTCTGGTACTTTCAGGGAAGGCGAGAGTGGAGGCTCAAGGCTATGTGATTCAGAGATGAGGATGGTGGTGGGAGGGAATAAATCCATCCATCAGTCATTAAGTAGTATTTATTGAGTGCCTACTGAGTGCAGAGCTCTTGGGTAAGTAGTCAATCAATCAGTGGTATTTATTTAGCACTGACTGCATGCAGAGCACTGTTCTAAAGGCTTGACTTCCCCTTCTAGACTCTAAGCTCATGGTGAGGAGGGAATGTACCCATTATATTGTTATATTGGGCTCTCCCAAGCACTTAGTACAGTGCTCTGCACACAGTAAGTGCTCAATAAATATAACTGATTGACTGACTAGCTGACTTGGTGAAGTACAATACAATAGAGCTGGTGGCCACCATTCCTGTGCACAAGGGGCTTACAGTTTATAGGGGGAGATAGACATTAAAATAAATTACGAATAGGAGAAATAGTAGAGTATAAGGATACCAGTCATCATCATCATCATCATCATCAATTGTATTTATTGAGTGCTTACTGTGTGCAGAGCACTGTACTAAGCGCTTGGGAAGTACAAGTTGGCAACATATAGAGACGGTCACTACCCAACAGTGGGCTCACAGTTTAAAAGGGGGAGACAGAGAACAAAACCAAACGTACTAACAAAATAAAATAAATAGAATAGATATGTACAAGCAAAATAAATAAATAAATAAATAGAGTAATAAATATGTACAAACATATATACATATATACAGGTGCTGTGGGGAAGGGAAGGAGGTAAGATGGGGGGATGGAGAGGGGAGCGAGGGGGAGAGGAAGGGGCTGAGTGTGGGAAGGCCTCCTGGAGTAGGTGAGCTCTCAGTAAGGCCTTGAAGGGAGGAAGAGAGCTAGCTTGGCGGATGGGCAGAGGGAGGGCATTCCAGGTCCGGGGGATGACGTCAATCAATTAATTAATTGATCAATTAATTAGTCAATCAATTAATGGCGTTTATTGCTCTCTTACTGTGTGAAGAGCAAAGTACTTGGGAAAGTGCAGTACAACAGGGTTGGAAGACACAACCCCTACCCACAAAGAGTTTACATTCTACAGGGATATTTATATAAGTGCTGAGAGACTGGGGTGAGCAGACAAAGTACTTCAGGGGCACACAACCAAGTGCCTAGGAGATACAGAGGGGAGGGTGGGGAGGGGGAATGAGAGTATAGTTAAGAAAGAGAAGCGTTCTAGCCCTCAAGGATCTTGTAATCTTATAGAGGAGACTGACAGACATGAACTATTCACAGATGGTTGATAGGAGAGAAGGAGAGAACATTATAGCTTTTTATCCTCTGAACTTTCTCCCACCATCCCCTGGGGTACCCTAGAGAAGCAGTGTGGCTCAGTGGAAAGAGCCTGGGCTTTGGAGTCAGAAGTCATGGGTTCAAAGCCCAGCTCCGCCAATTGTCAGCTGTGTGACTTTGGGCAAGTCCCTTAACTTCTCTGTGCCTCAGTTACCTCATCTGGAAAATGGGGATGAAGACTGTGAGCCCCACGTGGGACAACCCAATAACTTTGAACCTCCCCAGCGCTTAGAACAGTGCTTTGCACATAGTAAGTGCTTAATAAATGCCATTATTATTATTATTATTATTACCCTAGGTCATCCTTTCAGGCTCTTAACCTACCACCCTCCATGAACATCAACCAATGGATATCAGTCACCTGGGTCCAATCTCTGCCACCCAACTGAGTGACCTTAGGTAAGTCGCTTAATAAATGTCATTATTATTATTATTATTATTATTATTACCCTAGGTCATCCTTTCAGGCTCTCAACCTACCACCCCTCATGAACATCAACCAGTGTATATCAGTCACCTGGGTCCAACCTCTGCCACCCAACTGAGTGACCTTAGGTAGGTCACTTCCCCTTCCAGGACTCAGTTTCTCCAACTCCAGCATAGATAAGGATCCCTCATTTTTTTATGGTATTTGTTAAGCACTTACTATGTGTCAAGCATTGTTCTAAGCCTGGGGTAGATACAAATTTACCAGGTTGGAGACAGTCCCTGTCCCACTTGGACACAGTCTAAATTGGCAGGAGGAGGATTTAATCCTCATTTTACAGATGAGGCAACAGACACACAGAGATTCACCCAAGGTCACACAGCAAGCAATTGGTGAGCTAAGATTAGAACCCAGGTCCTCTGACTCCAGGTCCATGCTCTTTTCACTAGTCCAGGTTGCTTCTCTTCCCTCCTTCCCTTCCTCTTTGGAGGGCTGAGAGATTGAGGCAGAGCAGGCCTGGGAGCTTCTAGCAATAACACAGGCTCCAGAGACAATTGATAGGGCTAAAGAGGGGATGGGATAATAATAATAGTAATAATTATGGTATTTGTTAAGCGCTATGGCCGGTTACGGTACTGTGCTAAGTCACTAGGGTCAGTCACTGTACTAAGCGCAGGTGTGGTTACAAGCAAATAGGGTTGGACACTGTCCCTTGTGGGGCTCACAGCCTCAATCCCCATTTTACAGATGTGGCACAGAGTCGCAGAGCAGTGAAGTGACTTGTCCAAGGTCACACAGCAGACAAGTGGTGCAGCTGGGATCTGAGGGGTCCCCACAGAAGGCGTCAGCGGGCCGTGGAGGTGGGGTTGTGAGGGAACGAATGGAAGCTGTCATGTAAGGAGTGCCGGAGCTGCCAAAGCCAAGGCTGAGAAGTGGAGCTTTCAGGCGGACCATCCCAAGGGACTCCAGGCTGACTCAAACAGAGCTGGCCTTTACCCAAAGGGATGAGGAGAATTTGGATGCGGTCCAGAGAAGAACAACGGAAACGGCTGAGGGGATGGAAGGTTCGTTGAATGAGCTCTTCCTGCTTTGAGGAATGGTAAATGACACTCACCTGATTTCACCTGGAGAAGAGAAGGCAAGTGGGGAGGAGTAGTGAGTACCAGAGCAGCACATGAAGGAGTGTCATAAGAGAAAGTGTGAGCAGTACATCATCTTTCCTACTGAGGACAAAACAAGAAAAAAAGGGACTGTTATGGCAACACAGTAAGAGGCATAGAGGTTGGCTACAAAGAAGCATCACCTGCCTGCCGGGGAGATAGATATTAATATGGTTATATTGTGGAATCTCTTTCCTTGAAAACCTTTAGGAGAAATAGGTAATGAGGCTTAAGAGGAAGAGATTGAGACAAGGAGTCAAAGAATCAGTTTCAATCCTAGCTCTAATGCTGGATTAGTCAGTTGGTCAATTGTATTCATTGTGTGTTTACTGTGTGCAGAGCACTGTACTAAGTGCTTGGGAGAGTACAAAATGTAACAATATAACAGGCACACTCCCTGCCCACAATGAGCTTACAATCTAGGGTGTCTAGGGGACCACAGCCTACTTTTTTAACCTCTATAATAATAATAATGGTATTTAAGTGCTTACTACATGCAAAACACTGTTCTAAGCACTGGGGGGATACAAGGTGATCAGGTTGTCCCACGTGGGGCTCACAGTCTTAATCCCCATTTTACAGATGAGGTAACTGAGGCCCAGAGAAGTTAAGTGACCTGCCCAAAGTCACACAGCTGACAACTGGCGGAGCCGGGATTTGAACCCATGACCTCTGACTCCAAAGCCAAGGCTCTTTCCACTGAGCCACGCTGCTTCTGAAAAGGGTTTGTTCTCCTCACCTCTGATATGAGAGCCCTACGTGGGACAGGGCCCATGATTCACTTAATGATCTTGTATTTACCCCAGTGTTTAGCACAGTGATGGGCTCAAAGTAATAATTAGTTTTAGCAATAAAGAGACACCCATGTCTCTCTAGAATGGGCTAAGTTGGTATTCTTCAAAATGGGGTTTAGGGGCGTTCTGAGCCAGTGGCAGAACCAGGAGCTGCGTATTCTGGGGCACTGTGGAGGTGGGATTGGTGAATCACAGGGTCTGTGAGTGGGGTGAGCTTTTCTCCACTCTACCATCTGAGCCCTGCTCCTCTGCGTCTTCTCTCCCGACCCACTGAGAGGGGGGACTGGCGCCGCCCATTTTAAAAATGGCTAAACTCCCACCAGCCAGATACTTTAAAACTTCATCATCACCGAGGGGCAAAATTCATCCATCTCCCCCACGATCATCATTTCTGAACATTCTCCTCCCTCTTCCTCTCCCCAACAGTCCAAAGACTTAGCAATGCCTTCAGAATGACTTCTAGTTGGGTCCTATTGAGGAGATTGCAGCACCCAGGAAATATGTTGGACAAGTCTTTTCTGGACCACCACCACCAACGGTTTGGATAACTAACAAGATAATTAGTTACTATGGTGATGCAACACAGAGGAAGTTACCGGAGGGGAAATAATAGGTAATTTCTGTTTGTTTCAGTTCTTGTTCCTATAGTAACAGGTGTAGTTGCCACTGACTGCCAGTTGGTTTCCATGGGGTGATCTGTGGGTTCCAGGTTATTAATGTCTCAAAATCTAAAGCAATGTAAATCCCTGGCAAGACTCTCTATGGGCTAAGTCTCTTAGAGTCAGGGGGAAAGTCAATCAATCAATACGTAGTATTTACTGAGCGGTTATTACGTGCAGCATGCCATTCTAAATGCTTGGGAGAGTATAATATAATTAATAAACAATATTCCTGCCTTCCAGGAGCTTGCAGTTTACTGGGGGATGCAGACTTCAAACGACATTAGAGATAAGGGTACTTAAAATAGGGACTGAAGTGCTCTGGGAGGATATGAATATTTAAGTGACCCCAAAATGATGAAGTAGCAGTTGTGGGGGATATAAGCAGGAGGAAGTTAGAAATTGACTGGAGAAGATGAGGTCGGCAATGGGAGATATGAGAACCAGGTACGGTGAGTAGGTGAGCTGGAGAGAGAAGATGTAAGCTCGTTGTGAGCAGGAAATCAGTTTATTGTTGTATTGTAGTCTCCCAAGTACTTAGTACAGTGCTGTGCACCCAGTAAGCGCTCAATAAATATGATTGATTGAATGAATGAATGAATGAATGAATGAATGAACTGAGGTGCAGTCGGAGAAGAGGAAAGATATGTAGGAGGGAGCGAGCTGAATGAGTGGCTTAAAACCAATGGTCAGGAGTTTCTTCATGATACGGAGAGAAATAGGCCACGTGGAAGGTTTTTGAAGACTGGGGAGACACGTGGGTTACACCGTTTTAGAAAAACCATCCAGGAAGCAGAGTGAAGTGAGGACTGAAGAGGGGAGAGACTGAAGCAGAGCGTGAAGTGGTCTTCAGAAGGAGAGAAAGGCGTGGAGACTGGATATGGAAGAAGAATGGACAAGATTTAGTGAAAGACTGAATATGGGGATTGAATGAGAGGGAGGAGTCCAGGACAATACCAAGGTTCTGGGCTTTAGAGACAGGAAGTGCATGGCGTTGCCGACAGTGATGGGAAAGCTAGGTGGAGGTTAAGGTTTGTGAGGGAAGAAGAGGAGTTCAGTTTTGGACCTGTTGAGATTGAGGTACGGATGGGACATCCATGTTGAGACGTCCTGGAGGCAAGAAGAAAAGTGTGATTGTAGAGGGACACGGGAGGTCGATTTGGGAGTTATCAGCATGGAGGGGTAGTTGCAGATGTGAAAGTGGATGACCATCTCAAGGGAAAGAGAAGAGGACACTGAACAGAGCCTGGGGAGACATTTGCAATTAGAGGGAGAGGAGCAGATGGAAAATTGGCAAAAGAGACTGAGAAGGACTTGGCCAGAGAAGCAGGAGCAGAACCAGGAGAGAACTGCATCAGTAAAGCCAAGGTTAGACAATATTTCTATGTGAAGGGAATGGTCCACAGTTTCAAAGGCAGCCAGAAGGTCAAGTAAAATTAGGATAGAGTAGAATCCATTAGATATGCCTAAAAAGGAGAGCATCAATGACCTTGGGGAAGGCAGTCTTGTGGAATGAAAAGGACAGAACATGGATTGTTAGAAGGCCATGAAGGAAGTTGGAGGAAAGGAAGTGGAGGCAACAGGTCTAAATGACCTATTTGAAGAATTTGGAAAGGAATGAGAAGAAGTTAGCGGGGGCGATGGATGGATGGGGTAGTGGAATTCTGAGCAGGTTTTTGTTTTTCTCTTTTTCAGAATATGGGATATGTGGGAATGTTTGAAAGCAGAGGGGAAGGAGCCATCAGAGAAGGAGAGACTGAAGATGGTGGTCGGAGCGGGGAAAGGTTGGGCTCAGATTTTTTTTTATAAGGGGAGAAGTGATTAGGGCAGTGGCACAGGTGTGGGAGTGGATTCTGAAAGTAGGTGGGAGATCTTTTGAGAGTGACTGAGAAGGATGAGAGACAGTGGATGTGGGTGTGGGAGTGAGTTGGGGAGGTAAAGGGAATAAGCTGGGAAAGCTCAACCTGATTTTGTCTGGAAAGTAGTTGACATGGTCTCATGTGAGAGAGAGAAAGGTGGGGATTTGGCAGGTTCAGGAGGGAGTTAAAGGACTGAAATAATCAGTGGGTACCATAGGTGAAGGAGTTGGTGAGGGAGGAGTGGTAATCCTGCTGAGCTGAAGAGAGGGAAGAATGACCTTCAGGTGGCCAAAGCCTGATGCATAGATTTCCACCAACATCATTCCAGCATAAGGGAAGAAGTGGACAAAGCACATTTTGGGGATGATCCAGGGCTGGAGGTTTGTGGTATTAAGGTTAATGGAGGAGGCGGTGAGGGAATTGAGTTTTGGGAAGAGAGTGATGGGGGCACATTAATTGGTGCACTGAGATAAGGGAGTTGGGCAGGGAGTCCAAGTGGGGCATGGTGGTTTGGGATAAGTGGAGGTGGGTTAGAGATTGGGGGATTTTGTAGGATGAAAGTGGGAAGAAAAGGCAGGTTAGATGTCTATCCAGGGGATTGACAGTCACAGGTATTCTCCTTCTTCCCAACCTCTGAGAAGCAGCTTGGCTCAGTGGAAAGAGCCCGAGCTTTGGAGTCAGAGGTCAGGGGTTCAAATCCCGGCTCTGCCAATTGTCAGCTGTGTGACTTTGGGCAAGTCACTTAACTTCTCTGCGCCTCAGTTCCCTCATCTGTAAAATGGGGATGAAGACTGTGAGCCCCATGTGGGACAACCTGATCATCTTGTATCCCCCCAGTGCTTAGAACAGTGCTTTGTATGTAGTAAGTGCTTAACAAATACCATTATTATTATTATTCTTTGGGGACTGGATAAAGCACAGAGCAATAATAACCCCATGCCACTTTCCAGATTCTGGATAAAATAGAAATAAATAATTATGACATTTGTTAAGCGCTTACTGTGTGCCAATCAATCAATCAATCAATTGTATTTATTGAGCGCTTACTGTGTGCAGAGCACTGTACTAAGCGCTTGGGAAGTACAAGTTGGCAACATATAAAGACAGTCCCTACCCAACAGTGGGCTCACACTACACTAAACGCTGGGGTAGATACAAGGTAAGAGGCTTAGACAAAGTCCTTGTCCCACATGGGGCTCACCGTCCTAATCCCCATTTTCCAGATGAGGTAACTGAGGCTCAGAGAAGTGACTTGCCCAAGGTCACACAGCAGACAAGTGGCAGAGCAGGGGTTAGAACCCATGACCTTCTGATTCCCAGGCCTGTGCTCTGTCCACTAGGCCATACTGCTTCTCATTGGATCCTTACAATTATTGTGGTATGGGTAGTAAGTCCGGTGGGTCCCCATTGCCCAGGATCAAACAGAGTTCACCCCAGACTGGTCAGCTAGGCCAACACTGAAAGAAGATCCAGTGCAGCTGAAATTGGCCCATAAGATGAGTTGACTTCAATGACTTAACTCACCCCGCTAGCTTGGCAGTTCTGTTTCCTCACCCTCTCTCTACCCCACTTCTGATGTCACCAGAAAAACTCATTTAGGACTCAGAGGCATGAGATTCCTTTCCTTTGACTCGTAAGGGGATCACAGCATTCGGGATGGGGGCGGGGAGGAGGGGAGTGAATATGTGTGGTGGGTGGGGGCAATCAGAAACTGACTAGGCCCTTTTCTAAAAAGGAAATGAAAAATCCAGCTGCCCTAGCTGTTTTGCTGGATTCCCGCAGCCACCAGTTCTCCCCGAAGCCTCTGTTCTGTGCAAAGAGGATTTGCCTTTTATTGGTTCTATATTTACCGCCCTTTAATTCTGCCAAGTGTCCCATAGTGCTTGTACTCAGATGACAGAGAGGCCTGGAGAAAGGATTGCTGGCTAATGAAATTGAGTTGCAGAAGGCAGTTCACCAGGGGCTGCTGCTGCTACTGTTTGGACTTTTCTATATGCTTTCCTCACCCCAACGTCACTGTTGGCTAAAAAATCTTCCTCTGCAGATCTGGCTTACTGCTTCCCCAGCCTCTGCTTCCTTGCTCCTTCAGTCTCTGGGCACAGGCCCACCTCTTAATTAATAACGGTATCTGTTAAGCGCTTATTACGTGTGAGGTACTATTCTAAGCGATGGCGTAGATACAAGCTAATCAGGTTGGACACAGTCCCTGTTCCACATGGGGCTCAGATGGTTCAAGATGATTCAATCAAGCACTCAATCCTTCGGGTTTATTGAACACTTACTCTATTCAGAGCACTTTGCTGAGCATTTGGGAGGGTACAGTAGGGTAAAATGCAATCCCTGCTCTTGAGGAGCTTACAGTCAAATGGGAGAGACAGACATTAAGATAAATTTCAGCTGAGGAAAGAACAGAGTTTCAAGGTAAATGCGACCCTGGGGGAGGGAGGGGAAGGGTAACCAAGTGAATAGGTGATGCAGAAGTCCTGGAATGGAAATATGGGGTGGGGAGATGAGAGACTAATCAAGGAAGACCTCCTGGCGGAGATGTGATTTCAGAAGCGCTTTGAAGATGGGGAGAGTGGTGACTTGCTGGATCTGAAAGGGTAGGCAGGAGGGAGGGCAAGAGAAAGAGGGACAAGAACAAGACCATGAAGATATTAGCTTGAGAGGTCGATGGCAATATCTGGTCTCGAGGGGAGCCTCAGATAAGTGCTTTTCTACGTTGGGAAGAAAGAGCTTCTCACTCCTTCAGGAACCTTTCGGTGGACCAGCTTTTCCAAGGAACGAGTGGCTACTTCTTTGTAACCATGGGAACGGGGATCTTGGGGGTGACTCGTTACAGGCACTGCTCCTTGAGTGAAAGGATTCTAGATGTCAGCTCCAAGTAGGCAGGAGAGGTTTTCTGAGAGCACATTTGTGCTCTCAAATTCCTACATTAAAATGTCGGATTCTGTTGCCATTCCTGAGGAATTTTGACTTTCTTTAATAGTGATATGTCTGTTCCTAAGACTTGGTTTGTAGCTGATCAAACCGCACAGGTAGCATGATCAGCGGTTAAGGGCCCAGAACTTGGAGCCAAGAAACCAGGCTTCGACTCTAAGTTCCTTGTGGGCAATGCAACTCTGTTGAATTGTACTTTCCCAAATGCTTAGCACAGCGCTGTGCACACAGTGACCACTCATTAAATGCCATTGATTTTTTCTATTTTCAGGTCTACGCCTGACTTATTGAAGGATTCTGGGAAAGCCACTAAGACTTTCCAGCCTTAATTGCCCCTACTGTAAAATGGGAGTGATAGAGCAATAGTTGATATAATCCTCCCAAGAATGTTGAGAGATAATTGAAGTCCTATCTCTAAGGGATGTCGGAGCTCTATAGAGGTGTGTTTAAGGGAGGGGGTTGGAAGATAAGTTAAATTAGAGAAGCAGCGTGGCTCAGTGGAAAGAGCCCGGGCTTTGGACTCAGAGGCCATGGGTTCAAATCCCGGCTCTGCCACTTGTCAGCTGTATGACTTTGGGCCAGTCACTTAGCTTCTCTGTGCCTCAGTTACCTCATCTGTAAAATGGGGATTAAGACTGTGAGCTCCACGTGGGACAACTTGATCACCTTGTAACCTCCCCAGCGCTTAGAACAGTGCTTTGCACATAGTAAGCACTTAATAAATGCCATCATTATTGCTATTATTCGGGGTTGGGGGAAGGGAGAAAGAAGCAGACTCCTGTGGAAACCCCAGATGGGCTTCTCAAAAGGAGTCCTTTGTGTAATTTTTTAAATGGTATTCGTTAAGCGCTTACTATGTGCCAGGCATTGTACAAAGTGCAGAGGTAGATACGAGATTATCAGGTTGGACACAGTCTCTGTCCCACATGGGACTCACAGTCTTATTCCCCATTTAACAAGTGATGTAACTGGGCCCAGAGAAGTGAAGTGACTTGCCCAAGGTCACACAGCCGACAAGTGGAGGCGGAATCAGAATTAGAACCCAGGTCCTTCTGATTACCAGGCCCGTGCTCTATCCACTAGGCCATGCTGCTTCTCTAGGCCACGTTGAACTTTTAATCCTGTTCGGAGAAAGTCTTGGCCTGGAAGCTTGGGTGAGTCTATGTGCTCTGGCACTTGGTGGCACAGTGTCCAGAAAGAGTAGTCTCATTTCAGAGGCTCCTGAAAAATCCAGCTAAACTTTAATTTTCTGCCCTCCTGACCACAAAAGAACGGCAGAAACGACGGGCAGGAAGGGATTGGTAGAGGTCATTCATTCATTCAGTCATATTTATTGAGCGCTTACTGTGTGCAGAGCACTGGACTAGTCCATCCCCCTTTTTCCAGGCACGCCTGCACCTCACCCATTCAAGACATATTGAAAACAATTCCACACCCCTTTTTGTGACCCGACTGAGAGCCTAATAATCATTCCAGAGAGAAAGTTCTCTAAATCTAAACGGCTTCGGCTGAAGTTTGCTTTTTTCTTCACGCTCTGTCCCCAGAGGCGGTGGAAGAAAAGCTGATTATTATAATAATAATTATTATCATTATTATTATTGTTAAACACTTACCATGTGCCAAGCACTGATCTTAGTGCTGGGATAGTAACAAGTCAATGAGGTAGGACAGAGTCCCTGTCCCTCGGGAGGCTCACAATCTAAGTAGGAGGGATTAGGATTGAATTCCCATTTTACAGATGAGGTAAATGAGGCACAGAGAAGTTACTTGCCCAAGGTCACAAAGCAGACACACGGCAGAGTCAGGATTAGAACCCAGGTCCTCTGATTCCCAGACCCATGCTCTTTCCACTAGGCCATGCTGCTTCTCAACATACTGAAAATAATAATTGAATCTCCAATCCTGTTCCCGTTGGTGGTGAGGGCAGTCTGGGTCCTGTTCAGAGTTAAATGAAGAGGGAACTCATGGGGTTGAGGTGAAGGATTTGTGGGTTTACATTGGGAAGCAGGTTGTCATGGGGGCTGTGCCTTATTTTAGTTCTGTGTGAGCCCGTGGAAATCTGAGCTAAGCTCGGGGCTATTTTTTCTCCCTCTGCCAGTACTCGAGCAGGGTCAGAATGAGAGGTCGTTTGCTCTCAGCCAGAAGAAGGGGCCATCTGAACTGGCTCCATGCCCCAGGCTGGAAAACGTCACGTTGGCATCTGGAGATTCGTTTGGGCTCCTGAGAGGGTGGAGCTATGGGAATGAGAGCTGACCCAAGGGCGGCGGGGCCTGAGCCAGCTTTCCCCTCGTGGCTCTGGGAAGGCCCTCAGAGCCCTCCTCAGTGCTGGTTTGAGACTGGCATTCAGATCTGCCCATCCCACCCCAGCCTGTGTCAGAGCATCAATTCATTCATTCATTCAGTCATATTTATTGAGCGCTTACTGTGTGCAGAGCACTGTACTAAGCACTTGGCAACATATAGAGATGGTCCCTACCCAACAACGGGCTCACAGGGGGAGACAGACAACAAAACAAAACATGTAGACTGGTGTCAAGTCATCAGGATAAGACAGAGTAATATGAAACCAAGTGCCTAGGTGACACAGAAGGATGAGCAGGGGTAATGGGGATTTAGTCAGGGAAAGTCTCTTGAATGTGTGACTTTAGTAAGTCTTGGAAGGTGGAGAAGTGGTGGTCTGCTGGATATGAAGGGATAATAATAATAATAATAATAATAGCATTTATTAAGTGCTTACTATGTGCAAAGCACTGTTCTAAGCGCTAGGGAGGTTACAAGGTGATCAGGTTGTCCCACGGGGTGCTCACAGTCTTCATCCCCATTTTACAGGTGAGGTAACTGAGGCCTAGAGAAGTGAAGCGACTTGCCCAAAGTCACACAGCTGACAGCTGAGGAAGGGAGGAGAGAAAAGGGGGGTCTTGAGGACCAAGTTGTCCCATTTAAAAGGGTCCCCTGTTAAGACCTCCTCAGGGAATGTGGGACCTGCTTCGGATGTAGCAATTGCTGTGACTTAGTGCCAGGAACACAGGCCTGTGTTCTAACCCCAGTTCTTTCACCTGGCTGCTGTGTGACCTGTAAAATGGAAATGAAATACCTGTTCTTCCTTCTAACTAGATTTTGAGCCCAATGAGGGACAGGGACTCTGTCTGGGCTGATTATTGTAATAATAACAACAATAATGATGGTATTTGTTAAGCCCTACTATGTGCCATGCACTGTTCTAAGCGCTGGAGGAGATGCAAGTTTATCAGGTTGTCCCATGTGGGCAAGTTAAGTGACTTGCCCAAAGTCACACAGCTGACAAGTGGCAGAGATGGGATTAGAACCCATGACCTGTGATTCCCAAGCCTGGGCTCTTTCACTAAGCCACGCTGTTTCTTTGTGTGTTCTCTTGCACTTAGCTCAGTGCTTGGCACAAAGTAAAGGCTTAACAATTACCATGATGGCGATGATAATGATAATGATGATGATTAGGACATTTCAGTTTCCACTGGTAGCAACGGAATTGCATGGGTAGCATTCATCATCATCATCATCAATCGCATTTATTGAGCGCTTACTGTGTGCAGAGCACTGTACTAAGCGTTTGGGAAGTACAAGTTGGCAACATATAGAGACAGTCCCTACCCAACAGTGGGCTCACAGTCTAAAAGGGGAAGACAGAGAACAAAACCAAACATACTAACAAAATAAAATAAATAGAATAGATATGTACAAGTGAAATAATTAAATAAATAAATAAATAGAGTAACAAATATGTACAAACATATATACATATACAGGTGCTGTGGGGAAGGGAAGGAGGTAAGATGGGGGGATGGAGAGGGGGACGAGGGGGAGAGGAAGGAAGGGGCTCAGTCTGGGAAGGCCTCCTGGAGGAGGTGAGCTCTCAGTAGGGCCTTGAAGGGAGGAAGAGAGCTAGCTTGACGGATGGGCAGAGGGAGCACATTCCAGGCCCGGGGGATGACGTGGGCCGGGGGTCGATGGCGGGACAGGTGAGAACGAGGTACGGTGAGGAGAATAGCGGCAGAGGAGCGGAGGGTGCGGGCTGGGCTGGAGAAGGAGAGAAGGGAGGTGAGGTAGGAGGGGGCGAGGTGATGGACAGCCTTGAAGCCCAGGGTGAGGAGTTTCTGCCTGATGCGCAGATTGATTGGTAGCCACTGGAGATTTTTGAGGAGGGGAGTTACATGCCCAGAGCGTTTCTGGACAAAGACAATACGGGCAGCAGCATGAAGTATGGATTGAAGTGGGGAGAGACATGAGGATGGGAGATCAGAGAGAAGGCTGATGCAGTAGTCCAGATGGGATAGGATGAGAGCTTGAACGAGAAGGGTAGCGGTGTGGATGGAGAGGAAAGGGCAGATCTTGGCAATGTTGCGGAGCTGAGACCAGCAGGTTTTGGTGACGGCTTGGATGTGAGGGGTGAACGAGAGAGCGGAGTCGAGGATGACACCAAGGTTGCGGGCTTGTGAGACGGGAAGGATGGTAGTGCCATCAACAGAGATGGGAAAGTCAGGGAGAGGGCAGGGTTTGGGAGGGAAGACAAGGAGTTCAGTCTTGGACATGTTGAGTTTTAGGTGGCGGGCAGACATCCAGATGGAGATGTCCTGAAGGCAGGAGGAGATGCGAGCCTGGAGAGAGGGGGAGAGAGCAGGGGCAGAGCTGTAGATCTGGGTGTCATCAGCGTAGAGATGATAGTTGAAGCCGTGGGAGTGAATGAGGTCACCAAGGGAGTGCGTGTAGATCGAGAACAGAAGGGGACCAAGTGCTGAACCTTGGTGAACCCCCACAGTAAGGGGATGGGAGGGGGAGGAGGAGCCTGCAAAAGAGACTGAGAATGAACGACCGGAGAGATAAGAGGAGAACCAGGAGAGGACGGAGTCTGTGAAGCCAATCACAGCATTCAATCATTCATTCATAGCATTCAATCATTTACTGTGCAGAGCACTGTACTAAACACTTGGGAGTCTACTATACAATAATAAACAGTGATATTCCCTGCCCACAACGAGCTCACAGTGTTGAGGTGGGGAGACAGACATCAGTACAAATAAATAAAATTACAGATGTATGCATAAGTGCTTTGGTGCTGGGAACAGGGAAAAACAAAGGGATAAATAAAATTACAGATACATATGTAAGAGCTTTGGGGGTGGGAGTGGGGAAGAGCAAAATGAGCAAGTCAGGGTGACATAGAAAGGAGTGGGAGATGAGGAGAAGGGGGGCTTAGTCTGAGAAAGCCTCTTGGAGGAGATGGGCCTTGAATAAGGCTTTGAAGTCGGGGAGAGCAATTGTCTGTCTAGAGGAGGGAGGGCGTTTCAGGCCGGAGGCAGGTTATGGGCTAGGGGTCAGTGGCAAAACAGGCGAGATCAAGATACAGTGAGAAAATTAGCACTAGAGGAGCCAAGTGTGTAGGCTGGACTGTGGAAGGAGAGAAGCGAGGTAAGTTAGGAGGGGGCAAGGTGATGGACTGCTTCAATGCCCCACCCAGTTCATCCAGGCCCCGGTATTTTGGGCTCCTTATGAGAAACAGAGAATGGATCCCCTGCCTTCCTGAAGCTGGGGGAGGGAACTGGGAGACAGGTGTGAGTGTGCACGTGGAGGAGGGAGTTAGAGGAATCAATGGAGTTAGGAGGAATCAATCAATCCATCAATCATATTTGCTGAGTTAACTTCTCTGAGCCTCAGTTACCTCATCTGTAAAATGGAGATTAAGACTGTGAGCCCCACACGGGACAACCTGATCACCTTGTATCCCCCATAGTGCTTAGAACAGTGCTTCGCACATAGTAAGCACTTAACAAGTGCCATCATTAGTATTATTATTACTATGTGCAGAGCACTGAACTAAGACTTGGAATAGTTCAATCAAGAGGAGAAAGGCCTGCGGTAGTAAATGAAGTAGATTAGGCCTAGTCTAGGCCCAAGAGGAGAGTTGGGAAGCTGGTTGGATCACTGGACCCGCTCTAGTGGAAAGATTACGGGCCTGGGATTCAGAGGATGTGGGTTCTAATCCTGACTCTGCCACATGTCTGCTGTGTGAACTTGGGCAAGTCACTTAACTTCTCTGTGCCTCAGTTACCTCATCTGTAAAATGAGGATTAAGACCGTGAGCCCCTTGTGGACAGGGACTGTGTCCACACTGATTACCTTGTATCTACTCCAGGGCTTAGAACAGTGCATGGCACATAGTGAGCACTTAACAAATACCATCATCATCATCATTACTATTATTATCAAAAAATGGACCAGACCAGTGGTCTTTCCAATGCGTAATTGCCATCCACAGTGGCAACAGGATGCTGGGAGGAGAATGATATTGGCTGCCTTCCCTTAACTTCATTTTTCTAATTTTAGTAACTTTTTCCTTTACCTCCCTAACTTTCCCTCTAATTAAGGAACCTCTCATCCATGAATTTATTCAAATCCCTCTTGACCCAGCTGATTTTTTCGGCCTGCATAATTTCCTATGGTGCTCGATCCCATATGCTTACCACTTGTAGTGCATTAGTGGTGTCTTTAGATTTGTTTTGAACCTATCACCCTGGAGCCTGGAATCTGATAAACAATGATTCCGTGTTCTCCTCATCCACATTCTCCACACAGAGAAAACTTCTCAGATCAGGTGGGCTGCAAGGACGCTGTTCCCTCTCCGGGGAGGGATCGGATGTCAGTGCCGGGGTCTGAATTCCTCAAGAGGCATTGAATGCTCACTCCCAGGAACTGCTAATATGGATGGTGGGATCACACAGGGAAGTACCCTTCCTGACCACCCTCTTGCTCTTCCCCTGTCTCTCTTCCTCCTTCAAGAACCCTCGATCTCACTATGGCCAGTTGAAAGCCTGATGAAGGTTTCATTGCTCAAATGTTGAAATCAAACGCCTGTCTGATTCTTAAGTTCAGCTAAATCCCCTGGCAGAGCCCAGAGCAGACAGAATATATGTGGTTTGGATGTTCCCTTGGAGATGGAGGGAGTCCTGGGCAGGAGAGACACAGGCTGGCGTTAGCGACCGAGGCCAATCAATCAATCAGTCGATGGCATTTATTAAGTGCTTACTGGGTGCAGAGTTTGGGCAGACAGCTGAAAGTGATGCCAGTTGTGGGATGCTCCTGTTTTGGGGAGACACCATGGCTTTCCCCGCTGTTCCCTGGGAGGCTGCTCATTCCTGGGGCACTAATGCAGGAGGGCCCTACACCCTCACTCACCCCACCCTGGCCTTCCTAATCCACGAGGCTACTTGGAGGAATGAAAAATGATTTTCAGGCTCATGGATCCAGCCGGCTTTGGGAGGACTGAGTGAGAAAGGGCCACCCCTGGTGGGAATCCATTTTACTCTGCCCCTGTTGTCACCGATAGAAAAAGAGCTCAAAGCCCAGGAGTGTAATGAGCTTTGCTTGGGGTTGCACCTCAGGGGCTGGGGTGGCTCATGTCCTTGACCCCTCAGCCTAGTTTTGTTCTGGTCCTTCCAACTGCTCCCCATACAGAGGGGCTCCCCCCCAGCAAGCTGGTCCTGGGCAGCACCAGAAGCAGTTGGAATCTCCACGCTAGGATGGTTTAGGGATAGTGAGTCCAAGCAGAGCCAGCTAAGTACAGACTGGGGAGGCTGCTTTCACATGGCCCTCCTGAAAACTGTATTTACCACTCTTCCTTTACCTCTTCCTAAGCTGCTGCTGGGATAGAAACAACTCTGGCAGTTTTGAGGAGGGGCGTAAAATTTCAGAGGCAGGAACCACATTGGAAGGGGGTAGACTTTAGTCTCAGGTGACCCTATGTTTCCTCTCTCCTGGGCCTACTAAAGCCTTAACTTGGCCAACCAATATTAGTGCTTTGAGATCTTTTGGTTGGAGGCATTAGGTAAGAATAGAATATTAGCTATCACTAATAATAATAATAATGATGATGGCATTTATTAAGTGCTTACTATGTGCAAAGCACTGTTCTAAGCACTGGGGAGATTACAGGGTGATGGGGTTGTCCCACAGGGGGCTCACAGTCTTAATCCCCATTTTACAGATGAGGTAACTGAGGCACAGGGAAGTTAAGTGACTTGCCCAAAGTCACGCAGCTGACAATTGGTGGAGCCAGGATTTAAACCCATGACCTCTGACTCCAAACCTGGGCTCTTTCCACTGAGCCACACTGATTCACTAGTCATTATTCCATCAGCATGTAGGCTGAGTCCCAGAAATCATGGTTTCTCTTTCTGGATTTCAATTTCCCCATCTATATCACCAACTTTTCCCCTCACCCCTACCTCAATAATGTGTCACTTAATATTAATAATTGTGGTATTTGTTAAGTGCTTACTATGTGCCAGGCACTGTACCAAGCACTGGGGTGGATACAAGCAAATGAGGTTACATACAGTCCCTGTCCCAGTTGGGGTTCACAGTCTCAATCCCCATTTTACGGAGGAGGGAACTGAGGTACAGAGAAGTGAAGCAACTTGCTCAAGGTCACACAGCAGACCAGAGGCAGTTCCTCCTCCCTAGTGGGTAATAGCTAAAAGAGGGTCCGGGGCATTTGGCCTGGAGAAGGAGCAAGGAGAAACACCATATCGACTTATATCGACTTAGAGAAGCAGCGTGGCTCAGTGGAAAGAGCACAGGCTTGGGAGTCAGAGGTCATGGGTTCTAATCCTGGCTCCTCCACATGTCTCCTGTGTGACCTTGGGCAAGTCACTTAACAACTCTGTGCCTCAGTTCCCTCATCTGTAAAATGGGGATTAAGACTGTGAGCCCCACCTGGGACAACGTGATCACCTTGTATCCCCCCAGTGCTTAGAACAGCGCTTTGCACATAGTAAGTGCTTAACAATCATTATTATTATTATTATTATTATATGTGGGATTTAGTTGAAGGAATGGGTGGGCAATCTAAGAACTTTCCGTAACCTAGATAGTCATGGCTATAGATCTGGAGCAAATAGTCTGGAGGACTAGAGTCACAATCCTCCGTTCAGTAACCCCAGCTGGTTCACTGAGCTTGATTAAAGCAACTTCGGTTGTTCAACAAATCATTAGGTTAGACTCACACTCCTTTGGCCACTGAACTGTGGGGGTAACCCTATATCTATAATTCATTCATTCAATCGTATTTATTGAGCGCTTACTGTGTGCAGAGCACTGTACTAAGCGCTTGGGAAGTACAAGTTGGCAACATATAGACAGTCCCTACCCGACAGCGGGTTCACAGTCTTGAAGGGGGAGACAGACAACAAAGCAAAACATATTAACAAGATAAAATAAATAGAATAAATATGCACAAATAAATAAATAAATAAATAGAGTAATAAATACGTACAAACATATATACATATATACAGGTGCTGTGGGGATGGGAAGGAGGTAAGGCGGGGGGGAAGGGGAGAGGGAGGAGGGGGAAAGGAAGGAGGGGGCTCAGTCTGGGAAGGCCTCCTGGAGGAGGTGAGCTCTCAGTAGGGCTTTGAAGGGAGGAAGTTGTAGATCCAGTTCCCTCTACTGAATCTAAGGAGACGACACCAAGAAATAAGTGTATACATTGCCTTCAAGGGCAGGAATGACATGCATTCTCTATGGTAGAGCATTCATTCATGCATTCAATTCATTCAATCATATTTACTGAGCGCTTACTGTGTGCAGAGCTTACTGTACTAAGCCCTTGGGAGGTACAAGTTGGCAACATATACAGACGGTCCCTACCCAACAGCAGGCTCACAATCTAGAAGGGAGAGACAGACAACAAAACAAAACATATTAACAAAATAAAATAAATAGAATAGTAAATATGTACAAGTAAAATAGAGTAATAAATCTGTACAAACATATATACAGGTGCTGTGGGGAGGGGAAGGAGGTATGGTGGGGGGGATGGGGAGGAGGAGAGGAAAAGGGGGGCTCAGTCTGGGAAGGCCTCCTGGAGGAGGGGAGCTCTTAGTAGGGCTTTGAAGGGAGGAAGAGAGCGAGCTTGGCGGATATGTGGAGGGAGGGTATTCCAGGTCAGGGGTCAATGGCAGGACAGGCGAGAACGAGGCCCATTGAGGAGGTTAGCGGCCGCAGGGGAATGGAGGGTGTGGGCTGGGCTGGAGAAGGAGGGAAGGGAGGTGAGGTAGGAGGGGACAAGGAGATAGAGAGCCTTGAAGCCGAGAGTGAGGAGTTTTTGCTTGATTCGTAGGTTGACAGGCAGCCATTGGAGATTTTTGAGGAGGGGAGTAACACGCCCAGAGCGTTTCTGCACAAAGATGATCCAGGCAGCAGCATGAAGTATAGACTGAAGTGGGGAGAAACAGGAGGATGGGAGATCAGAGAGGAGGTTGATGCAGTAATCCAGTCAGGATAAGATGACACGTACATATCCGTACATATCTGTAGTTTATTTATATTAATTTCTGTCTTTCCCGGTAGACTAGAAGCTCAATGTGGGCAGGGAATGTGTCTGTTATATTGTACTGTTGTACTCTCCCAAGTGCTTAGTACAGTGCCCTGCACATAAGTGCTCAATAAATACAATTGATTGATTGATTAATTGATTCACATCTGGGGCAAACTGAGGCCCTCAGAGGAGCAACTATTCTCGCATCAGTGAGCTGGGTGCTGAGCTGGAAGTCGAGGTCAGTCGGCCGGAGCCTCTGGGAGGAGGATCTACTAAAGGCCATTTCCCTTCCCTGAGATCCATTTAGAAAAGTGCCAGCAGCCTCCCGGGCATTTTTGCCATCACTCACCTAACTCGTGGTTTGAGTTCATGACGTACACTGAGGGCCACGCTCCATCCTCGAGCCTCAGAGCACTCACAGTTGACGTGCCACGAGAGCACCGACTGGCCGGGGCTATATTTGGAAACAGCAATAATTCCTGGAAGTTGAACGGGCCGTTTAGAGTCGCGAGGAGGAGCAGTTTGGAGATGGAAAATCTCCTGTGTTCTGAATTGAAGAGTCGTGAATGGTGAGGGTGTCTCTGCTTCTCAGTCTTTGTACCACCCCCTTTGGTAAATATCAGGGGCTGACTTTGTGTTTGTGGTCATTTGAAGCTCAGGGAGTCCCTGAAATTGGTCCAGATGACCGATCTCCCTCTTACACCATGAGTCCCATCTAGGACAGGAATTGTGCCCCATTTGATTATCTTGTCTCTACCTCAGAGCTTAGTACCGTGCCTGGGACACATAGTCAGTGCTTAACAAAGAACAAACTTAGTATTAATATAAGACAGGGAACATGTCTACTAGTGCTACTGTATTTATTCTCTCAAGTGCTTAGTACAGAGCTCTGCACACTGTAAATGCTGGGTAGATGCTACTATAATAAATACTATCAATAAATATTACTCTATGTAATTTATCTATATTAACGTCTGTCTTCCCGTGTAGACTGCAAGCTCGTTGTGGTCTGGGACCGCGTCTACCAACTCTGTTATTATGTTATATTGTATTCCCCCAAGTGCTTACTACAGTGCTCTGCACACAGTAAGCATGCAATAAATAGAACTGATTGATTGATTGATGTTGATTGAGTGACTGAAGTGCTGACCTCCCAGCCTCCTGCCCCTATCCATTCCAGTCCATACTTCACTCTGCTACCCAGATCATTCTTCTACAAAAACGTTCAGGACATGTCACGCCCCTCTTTGAAAAATTCCAGTGATTGCCCATCCACCTCCTCATCAAACAAAAACTTCTCCCCATGGCTTTAAAGCCCTCCACCACCTTGCTCCCTCCCACCTCAACTTGCTACTCTCCTACCACAGCCCAGCCCACACACTTTGTTCCTCTATTACTAAACTTTTCACTCTGCCTCCATCTTGCCTGTCTTGCCGCTGATCCCTCGCCCAAGTCCTGAGTCTGACCTGGAACGAATTCCCCTTCAAATCCAACAGACAACTACTCTCCCCCACTTCAAAGCCTTATTGAAGGCACATCTCCTCCAAGAGGCCTTCTCTGACCAAACCACCCCCTTCCTCTTCTACGACTCCCTACTACATTACCCTGACTTGCTCCCTTTGTTCTTCCCCCATCCCAGCCCCAAAGTATTTATGTACATATCTGTAATTTATTTATATTAATGTCTGTCTCCCTCCTCTAGACTGTAAGCTTGTCGCGGGCAGGGAATGTGTCTGTTTATTGTTGTATTATACCCAAGTGCTTAGTAGAGTGCTCTGCACACAGTAAGCACTCGATAAATACGATTGAATGAATGAATGAAAGAAAGACAGCAAAATATCCAAGCATCTACTTTTTGCTCATTTGGAGCTACTTGAGTAGGGAGGGAAAAAAAATTCAGTACCAGCATCAAAATAATTTATTAAGTGACTGTCTCCCCCTTCTAGATTGTGAGCCCGTTGTTGGGTAGGGACTGTCTCTATATGTTATCAAGTAGTACTTCCCAAGTGCTTAGTACGGTGCTCTGCACACAGTGAGTGCTCAATAAATACGATTGAATAAATGAATGAAAAGATCGCTGTACTAGGAGCTTGGGGAAAATACCACGGCAGCACCTATGGAAATATTAGGGGCCTCAGTGGTCTAAAAAAACCCATCCATATGGCCGAGGAGCTCTGGCCATTCATTAAGAATTTACCGTGAGCCAGAGCGCTGTGCTAAGCACCAGGGTAGATCGAAGATAATCAGTTAGGTCAGAGTCCCTCTACCACATGGGACTCGCAATCTAAGGGTAACATGTATCTACCCCAGGGTTTAGAACAGTGCTTGACACATAGGAAGCTTTTAACAAATACCATAAAAAAAGGGAGCATGTGTCTCCCATTTTACAGGTGAAACACCTGAGGCTCAGAGAGGTAGAGGGCCTTGCCCAAGGTCACACAACAGACCAGTGGCAGAGCTGGGACCTGAACTTGGGTCTCCCAAACTCCCCGTCCCTTGCTCTTTTCTCTCAGCCACATACACCTTGAGGCGTCTGGGATCCAAGCGCTTGGGATGGGCTGAAACCCAGCATAGAGAGGCAGAAGCAGGGAGGACCATTTCTCAAAAGAGCCACACCTAGGTGTACCAGCCTTCGAATCCATTAAGGGCATTAATTATTCACAGAGCACTATCCTGCTCTTTAGGGGACAGGCATTTCAGTGTGAGGAGCTTTATTTATTCAACAGGGGAATGACCCTGGTCCTCCAAAGTTTATATCCCTTCCCCATGGTCCTAGCCAGGCAGAGAGGATGTTAGATGCTCTACTTGATGAGAAGCGGCCAATCCAGACAGGTCAGCTAGCATCCCTTCCTCTAATGCTCTGGGGCAGAGAGACAACTGAGGTGCTTCAGGGCCTTTTGGGTGACTCTAGATTCTGCTTCTCTCAGAATCAGCAAGAAAAAAAAATGAAAACCACTGGCCTGTCCTTGGGTCTCAAGAAGGGCAGCATGGAAGAAGCAAGGCCGTTACAGGAGAAATGGGGGTTTCCACTTTCCCCATAATGCTCTAAGTCTCCACAGCTTGGCCATTTCCCAAAGCCTGTGGCTCAGTTTCCTTCCTTCCTGTGGTTTGTCATGAAGGTAGGGGGGTGCATGCCTGAAGAACATTATTGCCTCTGACCTAGTCTCGCTCTTTGTGGTACCAAGACAGCTTCCCGAAGAAATTCAGCTCCTTTTTTCCATCACAAGCACTTTGCTTCCACTGCTACCAAGAGCTCTGCTTTCGCCTGCCCTCTCACCTCCTCCATCCCCCTGGTTTGGGTCAGCCAACAGGGCGACTGACCTGGGAGAAGCAAGGCCACCAAGCACTGTTAATGGCCACCTGGGAGTGGCCTCCTCACCATCTGCCAGACATAGATGATGACAAGCTTCTACCTCTGGCTCATGGTCACCAAGCAGAGTTGTGCACATCGGCGAAGAGAGCCGAGAATTTACACATTATCCCTGGACTGGCTAAAAATAGAAGACTTTCACCCTAATTCCTGACATTTGCCATCAAGTTACCCAAGTGGCCAGTCCATCAGTCAATTGTATTTATTGAGTTCTTACTGTGTGCAGAGCACTATACTGTGCTCTTGGGAGAGTACAATATAACAACAGAACAGACATATTTCCTGCCCATAATGAGCTTACAGTCTAGAAGGGGAGACAGATATTAATGAGATATTAAGCAGCTAGTGTTCAGCAGTTATTTCTTTCCATTTTTGTGATGTCCTCTCTCTTCTCACTCACCCAGATTCCACCCTTCCATAATTCAAAGAGCCTTGAACCCCCAACTCCTATGAGATGTTTTCCCTGACTACCTTAAAATAAGAGCTATGTTCCCTCAAATCACTCTCTCTTTCCCTATACTGGCATGACCCAGGTTACAGTCACCCCAAGATACATACAAGCCAGAGATAAAGTAATAATGGCTTGATATCTTATCCCGAGTTACAGCCACCCCATGGTACATACAATGCAGAGTTACCACTGTTTTGGTTTGCTACCTCACCCCAGGTTACAGGCACCCATGGTACTTAGTACTCAGGGATATAGCCGTGCTGCATCTTGCATCAATGCAAATCACCAAAACAGTTGAAGAAGTTAGCAACTCTCCATCTCCAGGTAAAATATAATAATTATATGTTTATAATTTGTTAATTGTTTACTATGTGCCAGGCACTGAATTAAGCATTGGGGTAGATACACACTAATAATAATAATAATAGTATTTTAATAATAATAATAATAATAATGGCATTTATTAAGTGCTTACTATGTGCAAAGCATTGTTCTAAGCTCTGGTGAGGTTACAAGGTGATCAGGTTGCCCCACGGGGGGCTCACAGTCTTCATCCCCATTTAACAGATGAGGTAACTGAGGCACAGAGAAGTTAAGTGACTTGCCCAAAGTCACACAGCTGACAGCTGGGGGACCCAGGATTTGAACCCATGACCTCTGACTCCAAAGCCCGGGCTTGTTCCACTGAGCCAGACTGCTTCTCTAAGCTCTTACAACTGTTGTAAGTGCTGAGTACTGATTGGACACGGTCCATGTCCCACATGGGGCTCACAATCTTGATCCCCATTTTCCAGACGCGGAACTGAGTCACAGAGAAGTTAAGGGACTTCCCCAAGGTCTCGCAGCAGACAAGTGGTGGAGCAAGGATTAAAACCCAAGTCCTGATGTGGTTGTGGGGGGCAATAATAATAATGATGATGATGGTAATAACAATAATAATAAAGATATCTATTGAGTGATTACTCTGTACCAAGCATGGTACTAAGCACTGGAGTAGATACAAGATAATTAGGTTGAACGCAAATAGGGCTCACATTCTAAGGTGAAGGGAAACAAATATTTAATTCTCATTTTACAGATGAGGAAACCAAGGCCCAGAGAAGTTAATTGACTTTCCCAAGATCAAACAACAGGAAAGTGGCATACAGCCCAGCCCATACCCTCCATTCCTCTGCTGCTAACCGCCTCACTGTGCCTCGTTCTCTCCCGTCCTGCCGTCGACCCCCAGCCCACGTCCTCCCCCTGGCCTGGAATGCCCTCCCTCCACACATCTGCCAAGCTAGCTCTCTTCCTCCCTTCAAAGCCCTACTGAGAGCTCACCTCCTCCAGGAGGCCTTCCCACACTGAGCCCCCTCCTTCCTCTCCCCCCCCCACCTCCTTCCCCTCCCCACAGCACCTGTATATATGTTTGTACAGATTTATTACTCTATTTTTTTACTTGTCCATATTTACTCTTCAATTTATTTTATTTTGTTAACATGTTTTGTTTTGTTGTCTGTCTCCCCCTTCTAGACTTTGAGCCCTCTGTTGGGTAGGGACCGTCTCTAGATGTTGCCAACTTGTACTTCCCAAGCACTTAGTACAGTGCTCTGCACACAGTAAGCGCTCAATAAATACAATTGAATGAATGAAAGCGGCATAGTTGGGATTGGCATCCAGTTCCTCTGACATCCAGCCCCAATGCTCTTTCCACTAGACTGCACTGCATTTCCTCTGCATATACTGTATCTGCCCCAACATTCAATAAGTTTTTGGCACACAGCAAGCCCTTAACAAATACCATAATTATTAATATTAGCTTAGAGCCTGTCCGCCTGTTTCTCAGACTACAAAACTAACTCTGGCAGATTTGTGAGGACAACGGCGAAAGGATCTGTGAGAAATATCCCCTGCTTCCACTAGGAACCAGGGGGTGAGCTCTATCAAAGGCCATAAAAAGAAACTTTAAGAAAGGGATGCTTTGTTTAAAGTACCCAGGACCAAGGCCCTTTCGTACGTACAGTTAGAAAGGAGAAATCCAGGCATCCTTAGATGAAACTTGGAGCAACATGTGTATATATGTATATATATACAAACATATATATGCATATATGTTTGTACATATCTATTACTCTATTTATTTATTTTACTTGTACATATCTATTCTATGTATTTTATTTTGTTCGTATGTTTGGTTTTGTTCTGTCTCCCCCTTTTAGACTGTGAGCCCACTGTTGGGTAGGGACTGTTCCTATATGTTGCCAACTTGTACTTCCCAAGCGCTTAGTACAGTGCTCTGCACACAGTAAGCGCTCAATAAATACGATTGATTGATTGATTGATTGATTGATTGATTTCAACAACAGGAAGCCTCAGGCTTACAAAGCAGAGGAACAGTGACATCCCAGTCTCCCAGTTGGCTTCTTCAGCTTATCTTGGGCCTCCAACCCTTGTCCAGGGAAGGTCTCTGACAAAGGGTCCTGAGGGCCCTACTGTCAGGACCCCCCTCATCACTCTTAACAAATGAAGCAGCGTGGCTTAGTGGACAGAGCACAGGCCTAATAGAAGAATCAGGGTTCTGATCCCAGCTCCATCACTTGGGTGAGTCACTTCACTTCTCTGTGCCTCAGTTACCTCATCTGTAAAATGGAGATTAAGATTGTGAGTTCCATGTGAGTCAGGGATTGTTGTCCAACCTGATTAGCTTTTTTCTACCCCAGCACTTAGAACAGTGCCGGGCACCTAGTAAGCGCTTAAACAAATACCGTAAAAAAATGAAGCACCTGGGAAAAGACTTTCTTGCCCATGAGGCCAGCAGTCCCCAGTACAGAGAAAAAAAATGAAAATGAGTTCGCATCTGTTGGTCTTATTCCAGTGTGGTCTTCCTGGAGACCCAAGAAAGAATTTTTAGTCTAACTCTCAATGAGTCTAGCAATCCAGAACCAAGCACAGGGTCGTCTGGGTGAATGAAGTGAGGGGGTCCCCAAGACAGGAAGGTACCCCTTGAAAGCTTCAGGTGACTCCCAGCTCCCAGCTCCTACACTTACTGCATCCCATTGGCAGTTAAACCCCAGTGATCTCACTTCCTTACGACCCTCAAGTGGCCCCTGGGTTCTGCTGAGGCGAGAACGCTTTGACCGGGCCGGAGGAGTCTGTCCCGCCAGCAAAGGATGGGTCGACGAGCCGAGACCAGATCTTTCTCTCCTCCCTGAAGAGTTGGAGAAGAGAGTAATAAATGAGCACTGTCCCCTTCCCAAATAATTAAGCCGAAGCAGAGATTTTTCAAACTTTGGGTCTGGCTGAGGGATGTTTTATTCATGTGCCAGGCTGGGAAAAGGCTCCGCGGAGGTTATCAATTATGGGAGCAGCCCCTGCTGCCTCGCCTGCCTCCTGAGAGCCAGCGATGGCTCCATCATCCTGACATCCCGGTTTATTTTGAGCTCTCTGGGCAGCGTGGCCTGCCTCGGGGGAGTGGTGGGATGTGGCCCCCCTCCAGGACACTCGGGCTCAAACTTGCTGACTTTCTGTGTCCGGGTCGATCAGAGGCTGGAAGCATCTCCTCTCAGCCCTCGTTTTGGTCCATCCAGGGGCAGAGGGCCTATGCTAGTTCGGAGTAGGGGGTGGACATGAAGAGCAGGTGTGAGATATTCAGTTCAGACACAGTCGCTGTACCAAATGGGGTTCACAGCCTAAGTAGGAGAGAGAGAACAGGTGTTTCATCCCCATTTTATAGCCCAGGAAACGGAGGCACAGCAAAGGTGGGTGATTTGCCCAAGTTTAACCATGCGACCACGCCATCGCGAATCCCGACATAGTCAGGAGCCGTGGATGAGTCGAGGAAAGCGCAGAAACTAATGAACTTCACTTTGCAGCGTGGAGACGATATGTCATCCTTTGTTTCTCCCAAGTGAGGTCTGAAAAAAGGAAATTAAACGAATGAAGGCATAAAAATAGCAATAATGATCTGAGGTGGGTTTACCAAAGCAAAGGAGGCGCTCAGGATGCGGGGTCTTTCTTGAATTCAGCCAGCTGCTGACACACGCGTTTATTTCACTGGGCTGTTCTGCTCTTACTCCATTGCTTTTACTGCAGGGATCGAGTTTACTAACTCTAATGTACTCTCCGAGGCAAGGAGTGTACAATACTCTGCGTGGAGTAAATAGGATTGATCAATTGATTTAGTGCCAGGATAAAGGGGTGGATTGTCCACTGTCTCAGAATCATCACTGCCTGAATGGATGAATCTCCAAAATTTTCCCACTGCTCTGCTGCTCTATCCAGGGACCTGGTTTGATCCTGTTCTTGGGTGGGGAACTTTATTTATCTCCAGGGTGGCATCCTATGTTATTCTTCTGGCATCACCACAAAGAGGGACGTAGCCATGAGGAGCCCAGGAATTAGTCTGAGCCCACTGCCTCACTTCATGGAGGGTTGGGCCAGAGGTAGCCAGATGAAGGTTTTTGTTTACACTAAATTGGGGGTGAATTCATACCAGCAACCTGGGGACAAGTACAAAATACCCTTCCACTGCCTCTCAACTGTAGCTTGACAACCGGATTAATTTGGGCCAGTCACCCACCTTCTCGCTGCCTCAGTTTCCTGGGCTGAAAAATGAGGATTAAACACCCCATTCTCTCTTTCCCTCTTAGACCGTGAGCCCCATTTGGTACCGGGACTGTGTCTGAACTGAATATCTTGCTCCAACTCCAGTATTTAGTATAGTTCTTGGGATAAAGTAAGTGCGTAATGAATACCATAATTATTTTTACTTCACTCACTGCAGGTTTTGTGCAGCACGAGTATCTGTAGATACTCATAAAGCTGAGCTGATTTCACTTATTTTATTGACTAGGAACCTCTTTTGGGAACCTGGCCTAATAAAAATGTCTGCAGGCTCGTAAAGCTTTGAATTTACTTGCAAGGTTGTTTTAGTGGAGATGGGAGAGAAGAGGTGGAAGCTCAGAGTGCTGGTTGCCCCTGGGACTTACTCCTTTCAAGTAAGTCATGCTATATATGAATTAAGAAGCATGGGCCTGGGAATCAGAGGACCTGGGTTCTAATCCAGGCTCTGCCAATTGCTTGCCGTGTGACCTTGGTCAAATCACTTAATTTCTCTCTGTCTCAGTTCCCTCAGCTGAAAAATGGGGATTCAATACCTGTTCCCCTCCAGCGCCACTTAGACCTTATTATCTTGCATCTACCCCGGCACATAGTATTAGTGTTTGGCACACAGTAAGCACTTAACAAATACCGCAATCATTATAATTATTATTATTATTTATGAATTCTGTCAAAATGACAAATCCAAGGCGTTAGGTGCAGATGGAGGTAAAAATGTGCTGCTAGGCCATTGTAACAGAAACGGCTAACCCAGGATCATCTATAATTTGATTTTCCCTTGCTCTTTCTCTTCTTCCATCCCTCTCTTTACCACTGTTCATTTTAGTGCTCATCATCAACTCTGCTAGTGGAAAGATGAGGTCATGGGTTCAAATCCCAACTCCGCCACTTGTCAGCTGTGTGACTTTGGGCAAGTACTTAACTTCTCTGGGCCTCAGTTACCTCATCTGTAAAATGGGGATGTAGACTGTGAGCCCCAGTGGGACAACCTCATCACCTTGTAACCTCCCCAGTGCTTAGAACAGTGCCTTGCACATAGTAAGTGCTTAATACATGCTATCATTATTATTATAATTAACAGAGACGGTCCCTACCCAACAATGGGCTCACAATCTAGAAGGGGGAGATTCATTCATCCATCCATCCAGACTTGTACTTCCCAAGCACTTAGTACAGTGCTCTGCACACAGTTAGCGCTCAATAAATACGATTGAATGAATGAATGAATGAATGAATGAGAAAGGGAGTTCAGTGATAGTGTCTGTTTGAGAACTGCATCAGAATGGTTGAGGAAGGGATAGCTAAGCTAGGATTATCCACAGTTTTTCTCTATCTCTATTCTTCCTAACCCTGTGGACGAGGCTAGTTTGGGGTTGGCTAAATTCAGAGTTGGGCTGAGCCAATAACGAAGTCACCCCTCTTTCTATGCTGAACTGACTTGACAAGGAACTGAACTTACTAGCTCCGACCTGATTATCTTGTATCTACCTCAGCATTTAGAACAGTGCCTGGCACAAAGTAAGTGCTTAACAAATATCACAATTATTATTATTGCTTTTATTATCTCCCCATCACCACCCCAAATAGATGGAGGCCCTACCCATTTCTTTGTCCACAAGCCAGGACTGTCTCTGATAGTCACTGAGATCAGATTTTCTCACTCACTACTGACTGCCTCTGGATGACTCTAAAGGTCCTTTCCAGTTGGTCCACCCAACCCTTCCCCTTAAATCATCATCACCCCCACTTCCTTGCATCCTTCTCTCTGGCTACTCTCCACTTGCTATTAATAGATGGTGCTAGCCTCGGGCCTGGGATTCTTCAAGTTTGCAAGATTGACAATCCAGCCTGACAAGTCTTATTCCCTAGCTTTCTAGGCATCAGACACTGGAGACCCACCAGGACTGCTACATCACTGACATGTCAATTCAGATTGCCATCAAGTCCCTCAGGCCTTTGGAAGACCAAGTGAGACAGAATAGATCCCATATTGCAATCTCCTCTTTTGCACAACTGGGGCACACAGCTTGTGCAAATAAATCCATAAATATTGCGGACCCATAACCCCTCTGCTTAAACACAGTGCTAACCGTGGGTCATTCTTGGTGGGAATCTGGGGACCAAGAAGCTTTGAGCCTAGGAGTGGACTTCACAGACACAAGGCACTGGGAATTTGGGGACCAAGAAGCTTTGAGCCTAGGAGTGGACTTCACAGACACAAGGCACTGGGAATTTGGGGACCAAGAAGCTTTGAGCCTAGGAGTGGACTTCACAGACATAAGGCACGATACCAATACTTTCCCTTACACGTATTCCTTTATACACATTAAACACTTTATTTCACCTCATCCCTTTTGACCATTTTTTCTTGCACAATCATTTTTTTTTTATCAGTTGCCCCAGCAATACTTTAAGCTAAATTGGGATGACTCTTCCCTTTCCCTGGGTGAGAAACACCAAAGCCCAGAGAGGTTAAGTATTTTGCCCCAGGTCACGCAGCCAGTTAGGGCAGATTAGGACTCACAGCCCCTGAGTTTTTAACCAGCCCCTTGCTTAACCACAGAACCCCAGAGATCCCCAAATTCAAGTTGTGAAATGGCCGGCGGAGACTCTTAAGGAAATAACTGGATGAAGCTTTCACTGCCTGTCTGTATTATTCTCATTAAAGAGCTAAGTGAGTTGCCTTTGCGTTTTCTCCGTAGAAGCCTGGAGGAGGTCATGTTTTATACATGTACATGCATCCTGGGTAGAGTTTTTATTTCAACTGTTATTTTCAGAGGGAAAACTCAAGTTTCCTGGGGTGGGTCTGGCGATCCAGCTACCTGTCACTTTTAGCTCGGGCTGCCAGCTGAAACTTGCCATTGGTATCCTCCCCTTCCCCTCCCCAGATGGTACACAGGGGTTTAAGTGTCTGGTGAGTATATGTTGCCAACTTGTACTTCCCAAGCGCTTAGTACAGTGCTCTGCACACAGTAAGCACTCAATAAATACGATTGAATGACTGAATGAATGGTGAGACTTAGACTGAACCCCCTATTTCCTCTCCTCCTCCCCATCCCCTCTGGCATACCTCCTTCCCCTCCTCACAGCACTTGTATATATTTGTATAAATTTATTACTCTATTAATTTTACTTGTGCATATTTACTATATTTATTTTGTTAATGTTGTACATATAGCTATAATTCTATTTATTCTGACGATTTTGACACCTGTCTACATGTTTTGTTTCGTTGTCTGTCTCCCCCTTCTAGACTGTAAGCCCATTGTTGGGTAGGGACCATCTCTATACGTTGCCGGCTTGTACTTCCCAAGCGCTTAGTACAGTGCTCTGTACACGGTAAGTGCTCAATAAATACGATTGATGATGATGATGATGAATGGTGGGGTCTGGATGTTGTTTCCTTTTTTTTAATTGTGCTCCTGGAGGGAGGGAAAACCGGCTAACAAGCAAGCCCCCCCGGGCCTGGCTGGAGAAGTCTTGCAATCCGCTCAGCCAGCTCTCTTGTCGGCCTCCGCTTGCTTATTTAGTTCAGATTGACCTACACACCCGGTCCCGTTGATGAACCTCAGGATGCAGGGACACAGTTGGAAGTATCAGATGCGATCTGCTTTCCTTATCTTGCTGCTCCTCTACAAAGGCAACTAGGGGCCCAGGGCCCAGTAACTCCGTATCGGACGTCTGTTCGGCTCACGGTCAGCAAAGCCCCATCCTGGTGTTGAGAAGTATTCGGGGGAAAAAGAGGTGGTCTTTGTCCTTGGAGATTTAGGTCTAGGTGAAAGAAAAAAAGGAGGAAAGTCTAAGTCTGGCTCTGCTGTTTGCTTCCTGTGTGACCTTGGGCAAGTTGGTTAGCATCTCTGTGCCTCAGTTTCCTCATCTGCAAAATGGGGATAAAATTACCTGTTCTTCCTCCCTTAGAGACTGGGTCCCTCTTGATTAACTGGTATCTATCCCAGTGCCTGGCACAGAGTAAGCGCTAAAAATGCCACTGTTATTGTTATTATTGTTATAAAGTCATTTCAAATGTCAGAAGTGTTACAACAGCTCTTTCCCTGGAACTAGAACAAATCTATCTGATGGCACCACAGATAGAGAGGAGAGAGTGAATGTGAGCCGTGTGGCTAGGTTGGCTCTCTGGGGTAGAAATAATTTTCTCTCTTCAGCCTGGATCCAGGGCTTTACCTCGGGGGAGATCCAGGGGGCTCTTATAACAGGAACTGTGAGGAGAAATTGGAAGATTTCTCTCAGAGATTTTTCCTCACCCTTCCCCTACCTTGAGAATTGGGGAGAGAAGAGGTAGGATTAGAAGGTTAGGTCGGGGGTTGGTCGAGGTGGGTGGGGTGACTGGAGGGGAAGAGGAAAGAGTGAGAGGATCCAAAAGGGACTGGGATGGAGTTTCCATCATCCTGAAAAATTCACCCAGCATCATTGATTTTTTTTTTTTTAGGGTATTTGTTAAGTACTTACTATGTGACAGGCACTGTACTAATCAGGTCCCACATGAGGCTCACAGACTAAGCAGGAGGAGGAACAGGTATTGAATCCCCATTTTGCATATGAGGGAACTAAGGCACAGAGAAGTTAACTGACTTGCCAAGGGCACACAGCAGGCAACTAGCAGAGCCGGGATTAAAATTCAGATCCTCCGGCTCCAAGGCCTGTGCTCTTTTCGCTAGGCCACTCTGTTTCCAATTAGAAGCAGCCTGCTGCATACAGTTAGGATGCTTAGGCACCTTCTAATTTAATGTTTGAGTACCTTTTCTGTCCTGAATTCTCCAGACAGACTGTGAGTAATAGTAATAGTAGTAATAGTATTAAAGATAGTATTGATATTTATTGGGGGTCCACTAAGTGCAGTGAACTACACTAAGCACCTGTCCGATTCTTGAGCAACTATCTTCATCGTCATCACCATCAGTGCTATTTATTGAATGATTACTATGTGCAGAGCACTTGGGAGAGAATGGTACAACAGAATTAGCAGACATGTTCCCTGCCCATAAAAAGCTTACAGTCTAGATGGGAAGACAGAAGTGAATATAAATATAAACAATTTCTAATATATAGTTTAAAGATAGGTACATAAGTGCTTTGGGATAGCAATATCAAATGCCTGAAGGTCACAGATTCAAGTGCATAGATGTAGATGGAAGAGGGAGTCAGGGAAAAGGACACTTGATCATCCAGTACAGAGCCCTGCCCACAATGAGTGAAGCTCATTGCTATCTTGGTCCACTCCATGATGCGTTTGTGTGCTCTAAGCAGGAAGACCAGGCCAGTTCTTTGATCGGGATTGTGGGGACAGCCATTCCCAGGAGGCACACTCTCTCACCACACTTGTCCCCAAATAACAAATCTGCTCACCCAACCGTGGCTCATCTAAGGTCATTTAAAACCTCAGTGGCCCAGGGAAACGAGAATCACGGTGGGGAAGCTGTCTTCCCTGGAGAGCTGCACTTTGCTCCCTCCCTGGGAGGGATGTAGTCTGTCTAAGAGGCAGCGTAAAGTGCAGGAAGTTTGATGGAGATTCCTGGCCTTCAGAGGAAGACTGTTATTAAGTAAACCAGTAACCTGAGTCGATCTGATCTCATTGATCTCTTGTCACTGAGACAGAAAGAAAGCAGGCAATTTCACCAGCTCTTTTTTGCTTTTGGAAAACTAATCACTTTCCAGTACGAAACAGAGGCAGAGACAGATAGAGATAGGAAAGAATAGGAGGGGGAGAGGCAGGAGAAGAGGCCAGGGGAACCAGGCATTCCAAGCATCCAGCAAGGGCTCAGAACCTTTTGTTAAATAATCCTAGGATCAATAGGAGGGAGACCTGCTGCTTCTAGGAAATGGGCCTGTCAATGGGACACTTGATCGGGCTCTCTTGGGTTCCGCTCATTGGATGGAAAGCCATCGCTGGATGGAGAAGAAGTGTGGCCTAGTGGAAAGAAGATGATCCTAGGATTCAGAAGACTCAGGTTCTAATCCCAGGCCCGCCGATTGTCTGCTATGTGACCTTGGGCAGGTCGCTTAACTTCTCAGTGCCTCAGCTGCCTCATCTGTAAAACAGAGACTAAGTGTTCCCTCTCCCACTTGGACTGTGAGCCCTGAGCCCCATGTGGAACAGAGACTGTGTCCCACCTGATTGACTTGGACCTACCTCAGTGCTTAGAATAATAATAATAATGATGATGGCATTTATTAAGCGCTTACTATGTGCAAAGCACTGTTCTAAGCGCTGGGGAGGTTACAAGGTGATAAGGTTGTCCCACGGGGGGCTCACAGTCTTCATCCCCATTGGACAGATGAGGGAACTGAGGCTCAGAGAAGTTAAGTGACTTGCCCAAGGTCACAAAGCAGACATTTGGGGGAGTCGGGATTTGAACCCATGACCTCTGGTTCCCAAGTCTGGGCTCTTGCCACTGAGCCACGCTGCTTCTCAACATAGTAAATGCTTAACATTGCCCCATCTGCACCCGGGAGCATTCGATCTTGGGGGTTTCCTTCTCACTGAGAAAGAAGAAAAACCCAGAAGCCGTGTGGCTTAATGGAAAGAGCATGGGCTTGGGAGTCAGAGGTTGTGGGTTCAAATCCCGGCTCTGTCACTTGTCTGCTCTGTGACTTTGGGCAAGTCACTTAACTTCCCTGTGCCTCAGTTACTTCATCTGTAAAATGTGGATTAAGATTGTGAGCCCACATGGGATAACCTGGTAACTTTGTATCTATCCCAGCATTTAGAATGGTGCTTGGCACATAGTAAGTGCTTAATAAATACCATTATTATTATCTAGATTGTGAGCCTGTTGTCTGGAGTGTGAGCCCATTGCTGGGTAAGGACCGTCACTATATGTGGCTGATTTGTACTTCCCAAGCACTTAGCACAGTGCTCTACACACAGTAAGCGCTCAATAAATACAATTGAATGAATGATGGTAGATTCTATTGCTGTTGGAATCGTGGTGCCAACTTTTCATTTGGCGTTTGGGCTGAAAAGCAGCAGGGACCTTTAGAGGGGGTGGGGCTTGTGAGAAGAAGGATTTCTAAGAGTCCTAGACTAGAAACCTACCATTTTGGGGCTTTACAACTCTCACTGGACACTAATGATAATAATAAAAATACTTGCAGTATCTGTTATGCACTTTCTATGTACTAAGTACCGGGTAGATACATGGTGATCACGTCAGACACAGTCTCTGCCCCACATGAGGCCCACAGTTTAAGGGGGAGGGAGAACATGCATTTAATACCCATTTTACAGATGAGAAAACGGAGGCTCAGAGAAGTTAAATGATTTCCCAAGGCCATAAAGCAGGGTAGTGACAGAACAGAAATTAGAGCCCAGGTCCTCTGTCTCCCAGGATGTGCTCTTTCCTCTAGGCCTCATTGCTTTGTCTCATCAGAGCTTGAGAGAGTCCAGTTCAGTCAGCTGGGGGGGGTCCCCACCATCTCTTCCATGGAGTAGGCACCTATAGGCCAATCATCTGACTTATTTGTCTGCCTCTTCGCCAGATCGTGGTCAGCTGAGGATCCCGTAGTTTGGGATTCTCCCCTATTCCTAAGGATACCTTGGAAAGCCACTCCTCAGTCTCCCCTTCCTTAGTCTCCGTTCCAACCTTTTTAATCAGTTCCTGGTTATGTCCCTCCTCCCTCTTCTTTCGAAGTCTGCTTGCTTCCTCCTTCAGACTCACCCCACCTGATCCCAATTACTCCAGGAAGCCCCTTCCCACCCCTATTATTCCCACCCCCACCCCAGTACAACTCTTCGCTTTTATGTTTCTGTCATGGCTGTTCACAAGTATTTATGGGAGGGAGCAAGGATAGGCTCTTCTATTTCCTTTCTAAGGCTCTCTGAAAATTTCCTGGTTCTCTCAGTCACGATAGGCTCATCAGAGAACCATGTTTGGTAGGTTTTTAACCTTGTAGTGCAAGAAAACAAACAAATTCATTTTTTCTGGGTGCATATAGTGTGGAAGGAGAGAGCATTGGTAACATCTAAGCCTTTTCAGTCAAACCACAGGTATGAATAGGATCTAGCCATTAGTAGAAGAGAAGCAGCGTGGCTCAGTGGAAAGAGCCCGGGCTTTGGAGTCAGAGGTCATGGGTTCAAATCGCGGCTCTGCCACTTAGCTGTGTGACTTTGGGCAAGTCACTTCACTTCTCTGGGCCTCAGTTCCCTCATCTGTAAAATGGGGATTAAGACCGTGAGCCCTACGTGGGGCAACCTGATCACTTTGTAACCTCCCCAGTGCTTAGAACAGTGCTTTGCACATAGTAAGCGCTTAATAAATGCCACTATTATTATTATTAGTAGTAATAGTATCATCTTCTAATTCCAAAGAGATCTTTCTCGCTCTCTCCCCTGTCTGCCTCTTTCTCTCTCTAGATGTATAAATATGCCCATAATATGTATATTCATATATATGTGTGTACATTATGTATATAGATTATGGTTTTTGTTAAGTGCTTAGTATGTGTCATACAGTGTTTTAAGCCCCGGGGTAGATCCAAGTGAATTAGCTTGGGCACAGTTCCTGTCCCACCTGGGGCTCACCATCTAAGTAGGAGGGAGAACAGGAGAACTGAGGCATGGAGAAGCTAAGTGACTTGCCCAAGGTCATACAGCAAGCATTGGCAGAGGCAGGGATTAGAACCCAGGTCGTTTGACTTCCAGAACCACTAGGCCTTGCTGTTGCTTCTAAATATTTGTGTATTTGTACGTATACATAGTATGTATGTATTTATGAATTAGTGTACGTGTGTGTGTATAGTTGTTCCTGGGGGAGGATGAAATAGGACAATTGACTTTTCTTTTCCACCTTGAGCACCAGAACAAGGAGCCTAGCCTAGTGGTTAGAGTCAGGCCTGGGAGATAAAGGGTCATGGGTTCTAATCATAGCTCTGCCACTTACCTTCTGTGTGACCTTGGGCAAGTCACTTAACTTCTCTGTGAGTCCGTGACCTCATCTGTAAAATGGGGAGTGAGACTGAGAGCCTCAAGTGGGACAGGGACTGTGTCCAACCCAATTTGCTTGTATCCACCCCAGTGCTTAGTAGAGTGTTGGCACATAGTAAGTGCTAACAAATACCATTATTATTATTATTATGGGACCATGCCTTGAGAAGCAGCGTGGTTCAGTGGAAAGAGCAGGGGTTTTGGAGTCAGAGGTCATGGGTTCAAATCCCGGCTCCGTCAACTGTCAGCTGTGTAACTTTGGGCAAGTCACTTAACTTCTCTGTGCCTCAGTTCCCTCATCTGTAAAATGGGAATTAAGACTGTGAACCCCCCATGGGACAACCTGATCACCTTGTAACCTCCCCAGCGCTTAGAACAGTGCTTTGCACATAGTAAGCACTTAATAAATGCCATCATTATTATTATTATTATTATCGTAACCTCCCCAGCTCTTAGAACAGTGCTTTGCATATAGTAAGTGCTTGTCATCATTATTATTATTATTGTACCTATTTAGAGGACTGTGTTCCCTGAACAATTGACTTGGTCCAACTTTAATCCCCCATGCTGCAGCTCAATTCTATCACTTCAGGATTAAAGTGTCAGTCAGTCACTCCACCCAGCACTGCATGACCCTCTCTGGCTTAAAATGCTTCCAGACTGTGAGCCCACTGTTGGGTAGGGACCATCTCTATGTGTTGCCAACTTGTACTCCCCAAGCGCTTAGCACAGTGCTTTGCACACAGTAAGCGCTCAATAAATACGATTGATTGATTGATTCCAGCCCCAGGCAGATCAGCTATTTGACAAAGCAGACTGACCCAGAAGGGGCCCTGAGAGTCCTGGGGAAACAGTTTTACCAGGATAGTTTTATCACCTTTCCATGTCTGGGGGAAAGAATGGCAGGACGGGCTCGTGCTTTGGCTGCAGATGTACCAGACTTCCTGCAGCTGCCACGGCGGGTTTCGGGCCAAGGAATAGGCCCGCGCAGCCACTCCATGCTCACGGTCTCATCTGTTAGGGCTGCTGCTCCTGGAAAATGTCTCTCTGACGAACCTGTCACCCCAGGAAGGTCCCAGTGCACAGACGCCAGAAACAGGGCTCAGCTTGGGAAGGAGGTGGGAAACGGTGCCATCTGGAAAGATGGAGGCAGAGGGCAGAGGAAAGGCGAAAGAAGGCAAGGAGAGTTTCGATCTCCATCCTGCCAGGGCAGGTGGTACACACTGGAGGGTCCGGTCCACTGGGGCACAGGATTCGCTGGATTCGCTTCCTCATCCAAGGTGTGCTTTGTTCAACCCATTTTGCTACTCAATCTACTCCCTTTTCTCTTCCTCTTCCCCTTCCTCCCTTCTCCCTCCTCTTCTTTCTCCCTTCTGTCCCAGCTCTTTGGCCATTTCATTCAAGCGCTTAGTACAGTGCCAAGCACTTAGTAGAGTGCTCTGCACACAGTAAGCACCCCGCCTTACCTCCTTCCCCTCCCCACAGCACCTGTATATATGCTTGTACAGATTTATTACTCTATTTATTTTACTTGTACATATTTACTATTCTATTTATTTTGTTAATGATGTGCATCTAGCTTTATTTCTGTTTATTCTGATGACTTGACAACTGTCCACAGTTTTGTTTTGTCTTCTAGACTGTGAGCCCGTTGTTGGGTAGGGACCGTCTCTATATGTTGCCAACTTGTACTTCCCAAGTGCTTAGTACAGTGCTCTGCACACAGTAAGCGCTCAATAAATACGATTGAATGAATGAATGAATGTCTGTCTCCCCCTTCTAGACTGTGAGCCCGTTGTTGGGTAGGGACCGTCTCTATATAATGATGGTATTTGTTAAGCGCTTACTATGTGCAAAGCACTGTTCTAAGCGCTGGGGAGGTTACAAGGTGATCAGGTTGTCCCACAGGGGTCTCACAGTTTTAATCCCCATTTTACAGATGAGGTAACTGAGGCACAGAGAAGTTAAGTGTTAAGAGAACTCACAGTCTTCTAGACTGTGAGCCCGTTGTTGGGTAGGGACCGTCTCTATACGTTGCCGACTTGTACTTCCCAAGTGCTTAGTACAGTGCTCTGCTCAAGTAAGCACTCAATAAATACAACTGAATGAATGAATTTCATTGCTCACTCTACCAGAAGGTGGAGAAGAGAAATGAAACCTCAAACCTGCCGATTTTCCAACACCAGCAGGCGTGGTTATAGGTGTTTGGGGATGTAGTTACAAGGATCCAGAGGAAAGGAAAGTGAGCAGAGGTTCCCTCCTGGCCAAGGAGGCTATGGGAGCCCAAAGCTTCCTTCAATCCCAGAGTAGTGAAGCTCCTTGTTCTGGGCTTCCCCCAACAGGCTGCCTCCAACTCTGACTGAGGACCTCAGTAGAAAAAGAAGATTATAAACGGGGTATTTGTTCAGCACTATGTGCCAAGCACTGTTCGAACCACTGGGATAGATACAACACAGTCAGGAGGGACACAGTCCCTGAGCTGTTCTGGGCTGTAGGAAGTGGGATGACTTGACAGAAACTTTAGTTGGGGGTGGCAGTGAGGTGGGGCCTCTGATAGCCTCCAGCCCTAGTGCCTGCTGTGCCCTGCTTCTTCTGAGAGCACTACATAATAATAATAATAATAATGATGGTATTTGTTAAGCGCTTACTATGTGCAAAGCACTGTTCTAAGCGCTGGGGGGAAACAAGGTGATCAGGTTGTCCCACGTGGGGCTCACAATCTCAATCCCCTTTTTACAGATGAGGTGACTGAGGCACAGAGAAGTTAAGTGACTTGCCCAAAGTCACACAGCCAATAAGTGGCGGAGTCAGATTTAGAACCCATAACCTCTGACTCCCAAGTCCGTGCTCCTTCCACTGAGCCATGCTGCTTCTTATGATGGGTTTCTTGTATTCTACCAAGTGAACAGCAGTGTGGCCTAATGGATAGAGCAGGGTCCTGGGAGTCAGAAAAACTGGGGTTCTAATCCCAGCTCTGGCCCTTGTCAGCTGTGTGACCTTGGGTGAGCCAGTTAACTTCTCTGGGGCTCAGTTACCTTATCTGGAAAATGGGGATTGACCGTGAGCCCCATGTGGGACAGGGACTGTGTCCAACCTGATTAGCTTGTATCTACCCCAGTGATTAGAATGGTGCCCGGCACAGGGTAAGCGCTTAACAAAGACCATAAAAAGGGCTTAGTACAGTGCTCGCCACAGAAAGTGTTCAAGAAATATGATTGATTGAAGACTGTCCTGGGACTCAGGGGTTGGGAGGGGTGGGGGGAATCACACACTGCCAGCATCCCTGCAGAACCCTTTGCTCCTTATGGGGTTTCTGCCTCTGTTATCCATCTTCTCTGTCTTGCTTTCTGTTGGGTATACCAGACATCCAGAGAGGACAGGAGCAGCACTCTCCCAGGGACCAGACTGGCCTAGCTCTGGAGCACACATATGACAACATGACATGATATGTCATTGCCTGGAATGCCCCCTCTCCACACATCCACCAAACTAGCTCTCTTCCTCCCTTCAAAGCCCTCCTGAGAGCTCACCTCCTCCAGGAGGCCTTCCTAGACTGAGCCCTCCATCCCTCTGCTCCTCCTCCCCTCCCCATCACCTCCACTCCCTTCCTCTGCCCTACCCCCTACCCTTCCCCACGGCACTTGTGTGTATTTGTACATATCTATTGCTCTATTTTATTAATGACGTGCATATATCTATAATTCTATTTATCTATTCTTATGGTATTGACACCTGTCCACTTGTTTGGTTTTGTTGTCTGTCTCCCCCTTCTAGACTGTGAGTCCGTTGTTGGGTAGGGACCATCTCTATAAGTTGCTGAATTGCATTTCCCAAGCGCTTAGTACAGTGCTTTGCACACAGTGAGCGCTCAATAAATATGATTGAATGAATTGCCTCATCACTGTCAATCCCCACTCTCCTCTCTAACCAGCTCTTCTGAAATCATTGACTAAACTGAGTCTTTGGATACTGCTCTAAGCCCTCTTTTCCATCCTTATGACCGAGGATACATTATGTGACCAGATTTCTCTTATTTTTCTCCTTCAAACCTGAACAGTGTGGGTGCACAAGGTTGCCTCCAGGAGTAATGTTAAAGACAAATAAACAATCAGTAAATCTTCTCCCAGAGGCTTTCTTTGCTTTCTCTCCTCTTAGAAATACATACCTCCCTACTCCTACATAGTGTTAGCCCAATAAATGAAGAGAAAGAGGCAAAGGGGATTCTGGTCAGTAGAGACCTGCAGAAATCCTGGCTTAGCCTTTCTGTGTATAAGAGAAGTATCTTGCTTAGCTGTGAATTTTATCCTGCAGAAAATGATGTAATCCAAACGCCCAGGTTGTTCCTGTAGCCCTGGGAAGCCCTCAACCCCCTCTCTCCCCACCAATCTGATGCCTTCTTCACAGCTCTGCTCCTCAACTCCTCTCTTACCCCACCCGGAAAACTTCCCAGCTCAGAAAACCCATTAAAAGGGCTCAACCTCTTCACCAGTTTCTCATTTAACAATTCCTTGGGCCCAAGGACCTATACCAGGTGAACCAAATGAAGAAAAAATAAAAGCCCAAAATCCAAATGCAATGCCACAAGATTCAAGTTGAGCCCAGGAGAGAGTGTGAGATAAGTGATGACCTTCTTGTTTTGACAATCAAGCAATTGTATTTATTAGGTACTTGGGAGACTACAACACTATAACAGACATGTTCCCTGGCCTCAGTGAGCTTATAGTCTAGAGGGGAAGGCAAATATTAATGTAAGTAAGCTGTGGATAGGTATGTAAATTCTGAGGGGCTGGGAGGGGAGGATGAATAAACATCTCTATATGTTGCCAGCTTGTACTTCACAAGTGCTTAGTACAGTACTCTGCACACAGTAAGCGCTCAATAAATACGACTGAATGAATGAATGAGGTAAGGTTGTAATCAGTCGATCAATTGTATTTATTAATAATAATAATGACGGCATTTGTTAAGCACTTACTATATGCCAAGCACTGTTCTAAGCTCTGGGGGGGCGGGGGGGGTACAAGGTGATCAGGTTGTCCCACATGGGGCTAACACTTTTAATCCCCATTTTACAGATGAGGTAACTAAGGCACAGCGAAGTTAAGTGACTTGCCCAAAGTCACACAGTTGACAAGTGGCAGAGCTGAGATTAGAACCCACGACCTCTGACTTTCAAGCCTGGGCCCTTTCCACTGAGCCACGCTGTTTCTCTGTTTATTATTTATTTATTGAGTACTTACGGTGTGCAGAGCACTGTACATAAAGGGAGCAAGTCAGAGCAACACAGAAGGGGGTGGAAGAAAAGGAAAAGAATGCTTCGTCAGAGAAGCCCTCTTGCAGATGTGCCTTCAATAAGGATTTAAAGTGGGGGAGAGTAATTGTTGGATAGGAAGAGGGAGAGTGTTCCGGCCAAAGGCAAGATGTGGGTGAGAGATTGGTGGTGAGATACTTGAGACTGAGGTACAGTGATTGGCATTGGAGGAGCGAAGTATCCAGTTTGGGTAGTAGTGAGATAGCACTGAGGTGAGGTAGGTGGGGGCAAGGTGACTGAATCAGTATTGACTGGGTGTTCACTGTGGCAGGGCACAAAACTAGGCTTGGGGAGTTGGAAAGTGAGAGCATCCTCTGGTTTTTGGCCTCAGAGAATTTAATGGGAGGGATGCAATAGGGAAGACATAAGAACTCACACCTAAACCTACGTTATATCATTTATGGAAATAGTCGCTTGTGCTTAGAGGTTTCTGAAGTTGACTGGTGAGCGGTGGGGCTAATTTTGGAAGGCATCAACCAATGGGATTGAGTGCTTACTGTGTACAGAGCACTGTACTTAGTGCTTGTGGAAAGCACCATGCAATCATCAATTAATGGTATTTACTGAGTGCTTTTTGTGCAGGACACTGTACTAAGTGTTTGGGAGAGTATGACTTCACAAGAGTGCTAAACTGGGAGCTTGTTGTGGGCAGGGAATGTGTTTCCTCTCCCCCTCGTCCCCCTCTCCATCCTCCCCGTCTTACCTCCTTCCCTTCCCCACAGCACCTGTATATACGTTTGTACATATTTATTACTCTATTTATTTATTTATTTATTTTACTTGTACATATCTATTCTATTTATTTTATTTTGTTAATGTGTTTGGTTTTGTTCTCTGTCTCCCCCTTCTAGACTGTGAGCCCACTGTAGGGTAGGGACTGTCTCTATACGTTGCCAACTTGTACTTCCCAAGCGCTTCGTACAGTGCTCTGCACACAGTAAGCGCTCAATAAATACGATTGATTGATTGATTTCCCACCTCTGTTATATTGTACTTTCTCAAGTGCCTAGTACAGTGCTCTGCCCACAGTAAGTGCTCAATAAATTTTATTGCTTAACACAACAGAGTTGACAGATGTAATCCCTGCCCATAGTGAGCCTACGGTCAGTCTAGAGGGAGAGACAGTAAAATAGATTAGGGAGAGGGAAATTCGTAGAATATTAAATAGTAGCTTCATGGAAGAGGTATGTTCCACCTTAAAAACTTGACTTGTAGTGGACAGGTCCCTTGCTCTGTAAAATGCCTATTTCACAGGGGGATTTACTGAGTGCTTTCTGTGTAGGACACTGTACTAAGTGCTTGGGAGAGTATGACTTCACAAGAGTGCTAAACTGGGAGCTTGTTGTGGGCAGGGAATGTGTTTCCAACTCTGTTATATTGTACTCTCCCAAGTGCTTAGTACAGTGCTCTGCCCACAGTAAGTGCTCAATAAATTTGATTGATTAACACAACAGAGTTGGCAGATATAATCCCTGCCCATAGTGAGCCTACAGTCAGTCTAGAGGGAGAGACAAACAGTAAAATAGATTAGGGAGAGGGAAATTCGTAGAGTATTAAATGGTATCTTCATGGAAGAGATATGTACCACCTTAAAAAACTGACTTTTCATTCATTCAATCGTATTTATAGAGCGCTTACTGTGTGCAGAGCACTGTATTAAGCACTTGGGAAGTACAAGTTGGCAACATCTAGAGACGGTCCCTACCCAACAACAGGCTGACAGTCTAGAAGGGGGAGACAGACGACAAAACAAAACATGCGGACAGGTGTCAAGACATCAGAATAAATAGAAGTAAAGCTAGATGCACATCATTCACAAAACAAATAGAATAGTAAATATGTACAAGTAAAATATAGAGAGTAATAAATCTGTACAAACATGTATAGAGGTGCTGTGGGGAGGGGAAGGAGGTAAGGTGGGGGGGGATGGGGAGGAGGAGAGGGTAAAAGGGACTCAGTGTGGGAAGGCTTCCTGGAGGAGGTGAGCTCTCAATAGGGCTTTGAAGGGAGGAAGAGAGCTAGCTTGGCGGATGTGTGGAGGGAGGGCATTCCAGGCCAGGGGGAGGATGTGGGCCGGAGGTCAACAGGTCCCTTGCTCTATAAAATGCCTATTTCACAGCGGGATTTCAGCTGATAGTGAAACCTGAGTTACTTCACCTATTTACCTGAGTTACTTAGAGAAGCAGCGTGGCTCAGTGGAAAGAGCCTGGGCTTGGGAGTCAGAGGTCATGGGTTCTAATCCTGACTCTGCCACTTATAATAATAATAATAATAATAATAATAATAATAATAATGTCATTTGTTAAGCACTTATTATGTACAAAGCACTGTTCTTGTCTGCTGTGTGACCTTGGGCAAGTCACTTAACTTCTCTGTGCCTCAGTTACCTCATCTGTAAAATGGGGATTAAGACTGTGAGCCCCACGTGGGACAACCTAATCACCTGGTATCCCCCCCAGCACTTAATAATAATAATAATAATAATTATTATTATTATAATTTAGAGAAGCAGCATGGCTCAGTGGAAAGAGCCCAGGCTTTGGAGTCAGAGGTCATGGGTTCAAGTCCCAGCTCTGCCCATTGTCAGCTGTGTGACTTTGGGCAAGTCACTTCACTTCTCTGGGCCTCAGTTCCCTCATCTGTGAAATGGGGATTAAGACTGTGGGCCTGATCACAACCTGATCACCTTGTATCCTCCCCAGTACTTAGAATGATGCTCCTCCCCTCCCCATCTCCCCGCCTTACCTCCTTCCCCTCCCCACAGCACCTGTATAGATGTATATATGTTTGTACATATTTATTACTCTATTTTTTTATTTGTACATATTTATTCTATTTATTTTATTTTGTTAATATGTTTTGTTTTGTTGTCTGTCTCCCCCTTCTAGACTGTAACCCTGCTGTTGGGTAGGGACCATCTCTATATGTTGCCAACTCATACTTCCCAAGCACTTAGTACAGTGCTATTCATACAGTGAGTGCTCAATAAATACGATGGAATGAATGAATGAATTAATGAATGCTTGGCACATAGTAAGTACTTAATACATTCCATTATTATTATTATTTCCTATTTGAGCACTAAGGCCTCTATCTGTGGAATGGGTTCCGGGCATGACTTTCTTGGGGGAGGGAAATGATTCAGACAGATGGGAGAGAGGGAGGCGATGGAGTGAGAAAAGCCAAACCCTCCTGTGTAGGTGCTGAGGGTGGGCCTGAAGCTATCTTCAGTTTAGAGAGATTTTTGTGTCTCAGTTTTAGCGACTCCAAATCTTTAGGCTCAGGGAAGAAATTCTCAACTAGAAATAGACAAGGTCACGGCTTTTCAATCCATACTAATTTCTTCAGCCCTTCTCTGGAAGTTTATCTTGGGAATTGACCACCTGGTTCCAGATTAATGCTGGCTGATTGAGGGGGATTCCAGGGAAAGGAGCCATAATGAGGAACAGGGTGGAAAAAGGCCACCGGGATTGATTAAGGAGAAAGGAGAAGGACATGACCAGAGCTTATCCTGGCTCTGGTCTGAGTAGCATAAATATAAAGGAGGGAGAAGGGGGTGTTGGGATTTGGAGAGTTAGTAAATGTTCAAAAGGGGAAAACACTACTATTGTTTTTATTATTGTTTATTATTGTTTTATCCTCACCATACCTCGCTCTCGCCTGTCCCGCCATCGACCCCCGGCCCACGTCATCCCCCGGGCCTGGAATGCCCTCCCTCTGCCCATCCGCCAAGCTAGCTCTCTTCCTCCCTTCAAGGCCCTGCTGAGAGCTCACCTCCTCCAGGAGGCCTTCCCAGACTGAGCCCCTTCCTTCCTCTCCCCCTCGTCCCCCTCTCCATCCCCCATCTTACCTCCTTCCCTTCCCCACAGCACCTGTATATATGTATATATGTTTGTACATATTTATTGCTCTATTTATTTTATTTGTACATATCTATTCTATTTATTTTATTTTGTTAGTATGTTTGGTTTTGTTCTCTGTCTCCCCGTTTTAGACTGTGAGCCCACTGTTGGGTAGGGACTGTATCTATATGTTGCCAATTTGTACTTCCCAAGTGCTTAGTAGTACAGTGCTCTGCACATAGTAAGTGCTCAATAAATACGATTGATGATGATGATGATGATATTATTATTATTGCTGTTGTTTAAGTGTAGTCTGTCTTAGAGGCAGGGGGATGGACTTGATAACCTCTTATGGTCCTTCCCCCCTGGCTATGATTTTTTTCAGCCTGGTGGCCACTGAAAGCCTTTTGAACACTAGAAATGCCCTCCTGGACCTGAGACTGAAGTCTGGGGCTCCCTTTCTTCTAGCCCTCTGACTCCTATCCTGCTCCTGTGTTACCCTGGGTCACAATTTCTTATAATAATAATGGTATTTGTTAAGCACTTACTATGTGCCAAGCACTGTGCTAAGGACTGGGATAGAGACAAGATAATCAGGTTCCACATGGGGCTCACTGTCTTAGTAGAAGGGAGAACAGATGTTGAATCTCTATTTTACAGATGAGGGAACTGTAGCACGAGAAGTTAAGTGACTCACCCAAGGTGCAAGTAAATAGAGCCAGGATTAGAACCCAGGTCTTCGATTCCCAGGCCCGTGATCTTTCCACTAAGTCACACTGCTTTCCATGGGCTAGTTCCCATGGGAAGTTTGGCCCTCTCATATTTAGTTCCAGGTAACCTTCCTGTGGAACGGGGACCTTGTCCAGTGCATTCATTCAGTCGTATTTATTGAGCGCTTACCTATGTAATTTTTTCCCAGCCTTTAGTACAGTGCTCTGCACACAGTAAGCACTTACTGAATACTCTAACTACTACTGCCTAAACCTGAACTGGACAGAGACGAGGAGGGAATGACTCATGGAAAACTCTGGCCTCTCTCTGGATGTAGGGGCTGACCTTGGGGGAACAGGGAACCTCTCCCTGGTTCTCAGCTCAAAGCTCCCTTTTAGGTGCCTGTCAGGGAGCCCAGGAGCCTGGAACTCAGCCAGCTTAGTATCTTTCTGCTCCAAGAAGGAACGGAGGGATAAAGACACTCCGCAAAGAGAGAGGTTTCAAAGGGCAAGAGCAGACTTTGGCAAACTTAGAGAATAGGCTTAGAAAACTCCGCCGGGAGACGCACTGCCTCTGAAAATAGATTGGGATTGTTTTAAAGCCCACTTGGAGGGGAAAAAAAAGGAACTTAGTTTGCATTAAATAATGTAAGAAGCTCTGTTCCTTTCTAGGATCTATTTGCATATCCAGCTGCCTTGGCAGACCTGTACGCTTTATTACTTAATTTCCTCCTTTCTCCCTTCTCCCACATCCCTCTTAATGAGAGGTTCTTGGCACTGTAAGTCCCCAACTTCTAATGAGACAAGCTGTTTCTTAAACCTTGTGACCCTCTGTACCCCCATAAGGGAGCAAAGTTCTCAAGAGAGAACAGCCCTCTAACAGGGCTGCCAGGGGACCTATATCAGGGACTACCTCTATCATCTGACTGCCAGGAGGCCTGGATTTTATCCCTTATATCACAGCCACCACGTGAAAGTCTAATGAGAGGACTCCCTCAAGGGAAGACCAAAGACTGATTAACCTGAACTCCTTCAGGGTGGGCGACTTTTTCCCTCTCTGAGTTCCTAAGAGAAACTTTGGCTCTTTCTTCCTTCCTCTCTCTCTTCCTTCTCTCCCTCTTCCTTCCCCTCTCTCCTCCCTCATCTCTCCCATCCCTCATCCCTTTCCTCCCTTGTCCCTCTCAGTCCTGTCCCTCTTCTCTCTCCTCCCTCCTCCCTCCATCAAGACCTGCTAAACTCTTCTCACTCACCCTACCAGATTGGACTTCTCCCTATCACTGTATCCCTCTGCTACATCTTTGAGCCCCTTGGATCTCAGGGTTTTTATTTTTTAACACTATAAGTTTGGGTCCAAGGTCTCTCCTGGCTTTCTAAATGGATCAATTAACCTGAGGCCATGGAGTGGAGTCCCACAATGTGGGAGCAGAGGTTTGATGTTTGAGGTTTGAGGTTTCCCCCCCTTCTAGACTGTGAGCCCACTGTTGGGTAGGGACCATCTCTATATGTTACCAACTTATACTTTCCAAGTGCTTAGTACAGTGCTCTGCACATAGTAAGCGCTCAATAAATATGACTGACTGAATGAATGAGGTAAGGTTGAAATCAACTGATCAGTTGTATTTATTAATAATAATAATGATGGCATTTATTAAGCACTTACTATGTGCCAAGCACTGTTCTAAGTACTGGGGGGTACAAGGTGATCAGGTTGGCCCACATGGGGCTCACACTTTTAATCCCCATTTTACAGATGAGGTAACTAAGGCACAGAGAAGTGAAGTGACTTGCCCAAAGTCACACAGTTGACAAGTGGCGGAGCTGGGATTAGAACCCATGACCTCTGACTCCCAAGCCCGGGTTCTTTCCACTGAGCCATGCTGCTTCTCTATTTATTATTTATTTATTTATTGAGTGCTTTTGGTGTGCAGAGCACTGTACTAAACCCCTGGGAGAGTACAACAGAATTAGTAGAAACGTTCCCTGCCCATGTTGAGTTTACAGTCTAAAAATGTACATATCTATTGTATATCTTGTACATATCTATCTTGTCATATCTTGTCATATCATATCTTGTACATATCTATTCTATTTATTTTATTTTGTTAGTATGTTTGGTTTTGTTCTCTGTCTCCCCCTTTTAGACTGTGAGCCCACTATTGGGTAGGGACTGTCTCTATATGTTGCCAACTTGTACTTCCCAAGCACTTAGTACAGTGCTCTGCACACAGTAAGCACTCAATAAATATGATTGATGATGATGCAAACTGTAGATGTAAGAAGATGAGCCACATAACTCCTAACCTGAGACCTAGCTTGTGATTGTAAACAGCCTGTTAGGGGACATTGGGGCTTCTCACCTTAGCAGAGCTGGGGAAGAAAGGGGACTTGAAAAGCAGCAGCCTCAGGACCAATCTCCTCACTACACATCAGGAAATTCCCAGGATTTGGGGCTACTGAATGGGACAATTCCCTGGGGAAGACTTATGGAGACGGGAAATTTCCTAGGTGATTTTACTAAGAGGTTGTGGTTAGGACTCCTGTCTACATGTTTTGTTTTGTTGTCTGTCTCCCCTTTCTAGACTGTGAGCCCGTTGTTGGGTAGGGATTGTCTTTATATGTTGCCAACTTGGACTTCCCAAGCGCTTAGTACAGTGCTCTGCACACAGGAAGTGCTCAATAAATACAATTGAATGAATGAATGAATGAAAGAATGGAGAATCAATTGCATTTATTGAGTGCTTACTGTGTACGGAGCACTTTACTGAGTGTTTGGGACAGGGCAATGACCGAGTTGGCGGACACGTTCCCTGCCTGCAGTGAGCTTACAGTCTAGAGGACGAGCTTCCAAGAACATTGAGAGATGGGAAGGAAGGAAGGAATGGCTGAGTTATTGCCACAGCTGTTTCTGGGGGAGATGGGAGGTGAGTGTGGAGACCGGGAGGTGTTGGGAGCCATAGCTGAAAGGGCCACCAAGCCAGATGTCACGTTGGCACCTATTAAAATGTGTGTGGGGGAGGGCTTAGGCGAAATACCAATCTGTGATGTATCCCAAAGTGTCCTCCTCTCCCTGGTGCTTTCTTTCAGCATGACACAACCCAGTGGGAGTAGGATGGCATTTATTAAGCTCTTACTATTTGCCAAGCACAAGCCAAGCACAGAGCCAAGCCACTATTAGCCAAGCACTGTGCTAAGCATTAGGGTAGATACCAAAGAATGCAAGAGAACCATATCAGACAAAGTTCCTGTCCCACACAGGGGCTCATCATCTAAGAGGGAGGGAGGAAGCAGGTATTTTATCTCCAATTTACAGATGAAGAAACTGAGGCACAGGGAGATTAAGTGATTTGCCCAAGATTAGCAACAGCTCAGCAGCTGGGAAGCAGCATGGCTGAGGGAATAAAGAATGAGGGAATGAGAAGCAGGGTGGCTTAGTGGAAAGAGCCCGGGCTTGGGAGTCAGAGGTGGTGAGTTCTAATCCCAGCTCTGCCACTTATCAGCTGTGTGACTTTGGGCAAGTCATTTAACTTTTCTGTCCCTCAGTTCCCTCATCTGGAAAATGGGGTTTAAAACTATGAGCCCCGTGTGGGACAACTGATTACCTTGTATCTACCACAGCGCTTAGAACAGTGCTTGGCACATAGTAAGCACTTAACAAATACCATCATTATTATTATTATTAAAGCACGGGCCTGAGAGCCAGAGGACTTGGGTTCTAATTCTACTTGCCTGCTGTGTGATCTTGAACAAGTCACTTAATTTCTCTGTGCCTCAGTTTTCTCAACTGCAGAATGGGGATTCAATATCTGTTCTCCCTCCCACTTAGACTGTGAGCCTTGTATGGGACAGGAGACAGGAACTGTATTCAGCCTGATGAGCTTGTATCTACCCCAGCCTGTGGAACAGTGCTTGACAAAGAAAGTGCTTAACAAATACCATTAAAAAAGGCACACTGTGTGTCAAGAGCTGGGGTAGTTTTGAAGTTAAACACATCAGACACAGTCCTGAGACTGGGCAGAGCATACTGGCTCTCTGGGATAACCGGAAAAGCACGATGGGTCCATGCCAGTTTGGGCCTCAGTTGACTTCAAATGGCTCTGGAAAGTTCCTTTCCTCCGGCCTTTATTCTGCTCTCCTAACTGACCCTAAGGAAGGAAACAGCATGGCCTAATGGAAAGAGCTCAAGATTGGGTGTTGGGAGACCTGAATTCTAATCCCAATGCTGTCATTTCCTGTTTTGTGTCCATGGGTAAATCACTGAATTTCTCTGTTCTTCAATTTTCTCATTTGCAAAATGGGGGTTAAATACCTGTTTTCCCTCCCCTCAGATTGTGAGCTCCATGTGGGATAGGGAGTGTGTCTGATCTGTGCCTGTTTAGAGAAGCAGAATAGCTCAGTGGAAAGAGTGGGGGCTCGGGAATCAGAGGTCATGGGTCCTAATCCTGACTCCACCACTTGTCAGCTGTGTGACTTTGGGCAATTCACTTAACTTCTCTATGCCTCAGTTACCTCATCTGTAAAATGGGGATTAAGACTGGGAGCTCCATGTGGGATAATCTGATTTCTTTGTATCCCCCCCAGTGTTTAGAACAGTGCTTGGCACATAGTAAGGGCTTAACAAATGCCATTGGTATTATTATCTGATTCTATTGTATGCCACCATTTAGCACAGTGCTGGGTCTATAGTAGATGCTTAACAAATAATACAATTATTATTATTTATTGCTTTTTAGGGGTCACTTAGAGCCAGTAAGGAGAATGGTGTGGCAGGTGGGAATAAAGTCGCTTCTCCAGTGCTCTCCTTGCTTTGCTGTTTCTGGATTTCTCAGAGGAATGTCAGAGCCAGCCCCATGGTATAGACCCGTGTATCTCACTGACACTCTTGCTTCCTCTCGGACAGGTCTGCTCCTCACCCTTGCCAGCCAATGTCAGCTCTTTTGCCAAAGATGACTTGGTTTCTGGGTTTCTCTAGGCCTCAGCAGCTACAGTGGTGAAGAACAATGGAAGTGGGCTCTCAGGACTTTCAGGAGGATTCGGTTACTTCCCAGCAAGCATTTTCTATCCTGCGGCCAATGTGGGGAGGGCCTTAAGCTTCTCTGTGTTTGGGCCTATCTCAGTGAGCACTCAAGAGACCAAAGTCTCACCTCAGTGTGGCTTGGACATCTCATTTAGCACTCAAGAGTCCAAAGGGACTCCCCACTAATGCCTTTCATGGGGGGGATGAGACATCCAGTGATCACTCTGGGATGAGACCCCAAATGGCCCCTCGAGCTTTCAGGAGTGAAGCTCAAAAGCATCGCTCATCCGCAGAGCATTTAGTGACCCCTACTCAGACCCTGGTAACAGCCAGGTTGGTGATTTCGAGGCCACATGGCCCATCCAGAAGCCATTAGCAGGAGCAGCAATTAGTGCTGGAGACGAGCTTTCTGGCCTTCATAGCCCTCCCTTGGGGCAGGGAATCCTTAGCCTCGAGGGTGACGTAATGCACTACACTCAAACACACAAGCATACATGCACACATGGAAATCATGGGAAGCTACCATGGTCGAAACAGAAGGGGCCTGTGACTCTCTACTCACATTTCCGTATTATAATTTTTCTTGATGGTCTGGTTCCCAAAGACATTAAACCCCATGAAAGCCAACCTCACTCACAGGGGATGCATGGAGGGTCGGGGAGAGGAGGGAGAGATCACAGGAATGGAGGAAATAGGCAGAGAAGAAGCCAAAAGAGATACATGAGCTAATGACTGATGCTCCAGCTGAGAAGCAGTGAATCCGTGGCAGTCTTTGTAACTTCTCTCCTGAGATCATCATCGTCAGTGGTATTTATTGAGTGCTTACTCTGTGCAGAGCAGAATTGATTTGCATGAGGGACTGAGTGCCCTGTGGAGATGAGCCCAGAAGTGTAGCTTTTTGGCTAGCCAAAATAGGTCCCCATTTGAGGGGATCCCACATACTGTAATGCCCTAGGATACCTACCTTCATGGAGGTGACAGAGTTGATGGGGGGTTGGACTTCCATAGTTGAGTGCCTCAACCCTGGAAATATTGCCTGTAGGTGCCACCCTCCCCCAGAACAGTTCAGCGCTTAGAACAGTGCTTTGCACATAGTAAGTGCTTAATAAATACCATTATTATTATTATTATTTATTCTGGGACTTCAAGCCCATTCTGTTGTCCCAGGAAGGGGAGTCTGCTGCCATCCGCCCCGTTCCAGAATGGGGTGCCGCCATTGGGAAAGGACAGATTGACTTTGCTCCTTCAACGTTTCCTTCTCTACTTCTCTCCTCTCCCTTCTCCCAGTCCCAAGAGAATGGTGATCGAAGGCGGTATCCGATGAGCTCCCAGTCACCGTCGGCAAATTTGGAAAATGTCATCCACTGAAACTTTAATGCCTCTACACAAGAGCTTGAATTATTAACAGTGGCGTTAATGGAGGAGCCGGGCTGCAGAGGAGAGTCTGCCTGATGATGGAGATGCAGATGGCTCCCTTGGTGCCCAGGCCTTCATGAAAGAGGCCCTGACAAGCCCCACTCATCAATCAATCAATCATATATTTATGAGTACCATACTAAACACTAGTGAGAGTACAACATCCCTGCCCACAACATCTAGAGGGACGAGCTAATGGTCTAGAGTCTGAGACTCCCCTCCTCTAGATGGTAGACACGCTGTGGGCAGGGAATGTGTCCACAATATTTTTGTGTTGTACTCTCCCAAGTGCCTAGTGCCGTGCTCTGCACACAGTAAACGCTCAACAAATATGATTGACTGACAGTCTGGCCGGGACCAGGAGAAGGTTGGGGTTCAGAAGTGGACTCTTTGGGCATGTTGACAGGCCCAGAGGCTTTTGGGAGGGAAATAAGCTGCTGCTGGAGAGAGCAGGGGTGCAGTGCTGTTTGTGCTGGGGTCACCAGTCAGCGCAATGACTATCGAGTCTGTATTTCATCTTGCCAAGCAATCCCCGTTTTCTGATTGCTTCTGTATGGACAAGTCTGCCGGGAGGCTGAGAACGGTTCATGCTGTCGGCCTGACTACCTAAATAGCACTGATGGTAGCTTGACTTGTAAGTCAGCCAATTGCATGGAGATTGGTTCCTCGAGTCTTCTGTGGCAATTCAGCACATGGGTGAAGCCTGGAGGCACACAGGATGTGTTTGATGATCAGTCATAGTATTTATTTCACACTTACTCTAGGCAGAGGCCTTGAGAGAATACAATAAACTACATGTGGTCCATGCTCACAAGAGCTTTATGGGATTGGGCCTGTACCCTCCCTTCTGATAATATCTACCAATCCTATTATATTGTACTCTCCCAAGCACTTAGTACAGTGCTCTGCACACAGCTCTCAATAAAAATGACTGATATTAATAATATTTGTGGTATTTAAGGGCTTACTATGTGCCAAGGCCTGGGGTAGATATAATACACTCAGATCAGATACAGTCTCTGTTCCACAAAGGGCTCATAATAATAATAATATTGATGGCATTTGTTAAACACTATATGCAAAGCACTGTTCCAAGCGCTGGGGAGGATACAAGGTAATCAGGTTGTCCCACGTGGGGCTCACAGTCTTAATCCCCCATTTACAGATGAGGTAAGTGAGGCCCAGAGAAGTGAAGTGACTTGCCCAAAGTCACACAGCTGACAAGCGGCGGAGCAGGGATTAGAACCCGTGACCTCTGACTCCTAAGCCCGGGCTCTTTCCACTGATCCACGCTGCTTCTCATAGTTACAACACGTATGTAAACATCCTTAAACTCTATTACTTTCCCCTGTCTTTAATTCATTTGAATGTCTGTCTCCCTCTGTAGCTCACTGTGGGCAGGGATCGGATATGCCAACTCTGTTGAATTGTACTTTCCCAATTGCTTAGTTCAGTGCTCTACACACGGTAAATGTTCAATAAATTATATTTATTGATGGATTGAGTCCCTCAGGATCTCACCTGGAGAGTTTCCAGTACTCTACCAGTCTCGGCTACAGGAGGGAGAGTCAAGCAGAGGCCTACCCATTCCATTTCTAGCTTGGGCAGTGGCTAGCGAGTGGAAGGCAATCTGCCACAAGTCAAAGCTCACCTGTGCTGGGCAGCAGTGCCATGGAAGAGGTGAGGGGGGAGACTCGAGTTTAAAGCACGGAAGGAGGCAACGGTAAACCACATCTATATTTTATCAAGAAAACTCTATGGGTACACTACCAGAACCAGGTGAGTTTGGAGAGTTCTGGAGTTCTGGAGAAGCAGCGTGGCTCAGTGGAAAGAGCCTGGGCTTTGGAGTCAGAGGTCATGGGTTAAAATTCCCGCTCCGCCAACTGTCAGCTGTGTGACTTTGGGCAAGTCACTTAACTTCTCTGTGCCTGTTACCTCATCTGTAAAATGGGGATTAAAACTGTGAGCCCCCTGTGGGACAACCTGATCACCTTGTAACCTCTCCAGTGCTTAGAACAGTGCTTCGCACATAGTAAGTGCTTAACAAATGCCATCATCATCATCATCATTGTGGGAGAGATGTGTCCATGGAGTTGCTATGGGTCGAAAGACTCGACAGCATAGGACAAGACAAGATGGATTGGGGAGGGAAGACAAATATTTACTGCTTATTTTACAGAGGAAACAATTACAGAGAAGGTAAATGACTTGGTCATCATCATCATCATCAATCGTATTTATTGAGCGCTTACTATGTGCAGAGCACTGTACTAAGCGCTTGGGAAGTACAAATTGGCAACATATAGAGACAGTCCCTACCCAACAGTGGGCTCACAGTCTAAAAGGGGGAGACAGAGAACAAAACCAAACATACTAACAAAATAAAATAAATAGAATAGATATGTACAAGTAAAATAAATAAATAAATAAATAAATGGAGTAATAAATATGTACAAACATATGTACATATATACAGGTGCTGTGGGGAAGGGAAGGAGGTAAGATGAGGGGATGGAGAGGGGGATGAGGGGGAGAGGAAGGAAGGGGTTCAGTCTGGGAAGGCCTCCTGGAGGAGGTGAGCTCTCAGCAGGACCTTGAAGGGAGGAAGAGAGCTAGCTTGGCGGATGGGCAGAGGGAGGGCATTCCAGGCCCGGGGGATGACGTGGGCTGGGGGTCGATGGTGGGACAGGCGAGAACGAGGTACGGTGAGGAGATTAGCGGCGGAGGAGCGGAGGGTGTGGGCTGGGCTGTAGAAGATCTTGACCTGCTGGTCAAGATCACACAGCAGGTAAATGGTAGAACTGGGACAAGAACCCCTGTATTCTGAGTGGTTTTCACTAGGCAACAATGTTTCTCCAGATTGGTCCAGGAGGGCACTCAATTGACACCAGTTGCCTCGGGATTTTGGGAACGCTGTGTGCCTCACCTGGCCCAACCACCAGGCTCTACAGACTCTAGGGACAGGGATGAGAGGCAGGGAGGGTGAGGGGGGGAAAATCTTACATCAACTTTCACAGGATGGACTGGGATGCTGGAGGATTTGTAGCTCCAGAAATTTTGATCTTGTCCAGCAATCTCCGGTTCCGCTGAGGATTCTCTTGGCACCCGCTTGTCCCTGGCAGTCTGACGTAGTCGTCCCAAGTCAAATGACCCAATTTCTGAAGCTTGGCTTGGTTCTTTCTGTACAGGTTAAAGAACTTCCTCTTAATTACACAATTTTGTATGGTCACCCAAAAGAAGAACTGCAGCTTGTGTTAGCAGGATAATTCATTATAGCTCATTAAGGGAATAAAACTGCCATTTTTGCCTTTGGGTTATTTTAACAATGGGAAAAGAATTTCCTTCAGAGAAGTGAGATTCAAGTGTGTGGAGCAGAGGTGCTTCTGAGGTGAGGTGGGAGTGCTAATCTCTCAGGCCAGCAAAGGAGAAGGAAGACAGCCTGTCCAGAGACATCAAGCTGCTCTAGGCTTAGACCTAAGTCCTAATTTTTCCAGGGAACTCGGGGAACGAGGAAGACAAGAAAGGATCAGACACTTGGGAGAGGAACCCAGTGGCGTTACAAGGCTGGGTGGAGGGTCAGGGCTCCATCTGGAGAAGGACTCTTGTTTGGGGAGTTCCTAAGAGAGTGTCTGCTCCTTGAGGGCAAGGAATATGTCACTTCTTTGTTCTGAACCTCCACGTGCATAGGACGGTACAAATACACTACATACAGAATGTTGAGTGCATTATAGTGCAATGACGTCCCGCAGAATGCGGGGAGGGAGGGAAGGGTGTCTATTCTATTTATTTTATTTTGTTAGTATGTTTGGTTTTGTCTCCCTCTTTTAGACTGTGAGCCCACTGTTGGGTAGGGACTGTCTCTATACGTTGCCAATTTGTACTTCCCAAGCGCTTAGTACAGTGCTCTGCACACAGTAAGTGCTTAATAAATACGATTGATGATGATGATGATGGATGTCTAAAGAAGGCAACTACCAACAGGTACCTTTAAGCATCCTGTCGCCATGATTAGAGACAGAGTATTGGATCAGTGGTCGGACTCAGTAATGGCCAAGCTTCCGTTCTTTTGGCTAAACTGCAGGTGGGAACTGCTCCGGTTATTACTAAATTCTTCTTCACTCCAGATTTATCAGGCCCGGCTGTCTCTTTTCTCTAAAAATTGGATAGGATCTGAGGCCCCCATGTATCTAAGAGGGGTTTCTGCTGATCTCACCCTGAGTGAACCCCATTCCCCTTATGTTGCACAGAGGGTAATGAAAGCCCAGGCAGGCGAAGTGTCCTTGCTCCAGTTTCCATGATGAGCCAAAGGCAGCAGTAGTGACAAGTCAGTCCCTGTCCCCCACGGGGCTTTCTCTCTAAGTAGGAGGGAGGACAGGCATTGAAACCCATTTTATAGTTAAGGGAACTGAGGCACAGAGAAGTTGAGTGACTTGTCCAGGTTCACACAGCAGAAAAGTGGCAGAGCCATGAATAGAACCTAGGTTTTCTGATTTTCTGATTCCCAGGCCCATGCTCTTTGCACTCTTTACAGAGAAGCTGCGTGACTCAGTGGAAAAGATCCCATGCTTTGGAGTCAGAGGTCATGGGTTCAAATCCTGGCTCTGCCAATTGTCAGCCATGTGACTTTGGGCAAGTCACTTAACTTCTCTGGGTCTCAGTTACCTCACCTGTAAAATGGGGATTAAGACTGTGAGCCCCCCGTGGGACAACCTGATCACTCTGTAGCCTCCCCAGTACTTAGAACAGTGCTTTGCACATAGTAATCACTTAATAAATGCCATTATTATTATTATTATTATTACTAGACCACACTGCTCCTGTAGTTTGGAAGTTTTTCATTCTTCTCCTGACAGTCCCTATCTCTCCCAGCATGCATTTCATTTGTTGTTACAGATATACGGCAGCCAGAGAAACATCCCCCTGTCGTCTCTCTCCATTCAGAATTTGATCTCTGCATGTGTGTTTTGGCATGGAAACTCATTATATAATTGAACAGTTATAACAGTTTTCTCCTTGAGGATTCCATTTAAGAATCCTTAAATTGTCTTTTTTCCCCTACAGTCTTTATTACTTCCTTATGTAGTGATCCACAGCTGGCTAAAAATAGCTCTCTGTGTGTTGGTTGCAGTTTCATCACTTTCCCTTTTTCTTTTCCCTTTCTGGTGCTTGGCTCAGTGGAAAGAGCCCAGGCTTGGGAGTCAGAGGTCATGGGTTCTTATCCTGGCTTCTCCACTTGTCAGCTGTGTGACTTTGGGCAAGTCACTTCACTTCCCTGTGCCTCAGTTATTTCCCCTTCTAGACTGTGAGCCCGTTGTTGAGTAGGGACTGTCTCTATATGTTGCCAACCTGTACTTTCCCAAGCGCTTAGTACAGTGCTCTGCACACAGTAAGCGCTCAATAAATCTGATTGAATGAACGAATGAATGGTGGGCAGGTTGTGGAACCCAGGAAAGAAACAGACTTTTAACCCTGAGTTGGAGGCTGGAGGGAGAACTGCCCCATAGGCCATTTTGCAGAAATATCGATCAATCAATCGTATTTATTGAGCGCTTGCTGTGTGTACTAAGCACTTGGGATAGCACAATAGAAAAATATAACAGACACTGTCCCTGCCCACAATGAGCTTGAAGTCTAGAGGGGGAGACAGACATTAATACCAACAAATAAATAAATATTCCAGGGACCACACAAACCTAGAGCCTGTCTCTGGGGCAGGGAACAGACCCTGATCCCCCAACTTTTTTCAGAGCTTTTGCTCTCTCTTCCTGGTTCCCTGTGAACACTGGTGGTGCTTCTGAGCTGCAGGATAATGATCATAATAATGGTGATATTTGTTAAACGCTTACTATGTGCGAAGCACTGTTCTAACCGCTGGGAGGGATACAAGGTGATCAGGCTGTCCCACGTGGGGCTCACAGTCTTAATCCCCATTTTACAGATGAGAGAACTGAGGCACAGAGAAGTTAAGTGGCTTGCCCAAGGTCACACAGCTGACAAGTGGCTGAGCTGGGATTCGAACCCATGACCTCTGACTCCCAAGCCCACGCTTTTTCCACTGAGCCAAGGGTCCCGGAGGAGGGAGCTTGGGTGCTGCAAATGATAAATCCAGACACGAAGATGTCCAGTGCTGAGTTGGTCCCAGGTGGGGCTCAGATGAGCAGATAATAGGACTGCCTAATAGAAAACCAGTCAACTGGCCATCCTCACTCTACATCTATGGCGTAAGGACTGCTCCAGCCCCGGGCTTTCATGATGACAATGATGATGATGGTATTTGTTAAGCACTTACTCTGTGCCAAGCACTGTTCTAATATCTGGGAGTGGATACAAGCTAATCTGGTTGGACAAAGTCCATGCCCCACATGGGGCTCATAGCCTCAACCCCCATTTTATAGATGAGGTAACCGAGGCACAGGGAAGCGAAGTGACTTGCCCAAGGTCACACAGCGGACAAGTGGCAGAGCCAGGATTAGAATCCAGGTCTTTTTGATGCCCAGACCCGGGGTCTATCAGCTAGGCCATGCTGAGCTGCACTTACCAGGCTGGTCGGCCTAATATCAGAAAAGGCTGTTGGGTGTCTGGGCAACAACCTACCAAAATTGTCTGGAGAAAGAGAAAAATTAGAACTCAGACCCACTCTGAACTCCTCCCGACTCTCCCCCACCCTGAGTTGGAAGTCCATTCAATAAATCAATCAGTGGTATTTATTGAACTCTTACTGTGAGCAGAATACTGTACTAAGTGCTTGGGAGAGTACAATACAACAGAGTTGGTAGACACCTTCCCTACCCACAGTGATCTTACAGACTGGAGGATCTCACCATTCTCTCTTCTCATTGCATTTTTCCTTTTCTCTCCTCCAGGACAGAAATCTAAAAACAATAAGAAATCTTCTCCTCCCGCACTCCACCTGACGTATGTCTCACTGTGCTCTGGGAACAGCTTTCTATTTTTCTCCTGTGGCTGGCTCTTGGGTTGTTTATTAAGAAGTATGAGCTAAGCATTCATGTTTCACAGGCTGTAGCACCCTGGAGAATGTAAACCTGTTGAATGTTAAGGACGCTTTAGGCCTGCATCTCTCCACTCCATCTCACAGGTAAGTCCGAGAGGTAATAATGATGGCATTTATTAAGCGCTTACTATGTGCAAAGCACTGTTCTAAGCGCTGAGCACTGGTCTAAGGTACTGAAGAGCATGAGCCTGGGAGTGAGAGGACCTGGGTTTTGATCCCTGTCCCGCTCCATACCTGTTGTGTGACCTTGGGCAAGTCATTTGGCTTCTCTGTGCCTCAGTTCCCTTATCTGCAAAATGGGGATTCAATATCTGTTCTTCCTCCTACTTAGATTGGAAGCCTCATGTGGAACCTGATTATCTTGTATCTAACCCAGCACTTAGTAAATAATAATAATAATAATGATGGTATTTGTTAAGCGCTTACTATGTGCCAAGCACTGTTCTAAGCGCTGGAGTAGATACAAAGTATTCAGCTCGTCCCACATGGGGCTCACAGTCTTCATCCCCATTTTACAGATGAGGGAACTGAGGCACGGAGAAGTGAAGTGACTTGCCCAAAGTCACACAGTTGACAAGCGGTGGAGCAGGGATTAGAACCCATGACCTCTGACTCCCAAGTCCATGCTCTTTCCGCTAAGCCACGCTGCTTCTCTAAAGTGCTAACATAGTAAGTGCTAACAAATATCATTATTATTATTATTATTATTATTATCATTATTACTGAACAGGCCGAACCTCATCAGGTAGCTGCCCTGTACGTCTCCAGGCAGTTTTACCATCTAGAAATTTATCATTTCCTTCTCTTTAATGGCTCCCACTAGTCTGATAACCCCTGAGCTTGGAGGGTCTGTTAAATGGGAATAAATAATAGTAGTCTTGGCAGCAGTAGTAGACGTAGTTGAACTAGCTGTATAGTAGTACTAGTAATGGTATTTATTGAGCACCTACTAGGAATGCCGTTTGATAGATATAACAGACGCACAAGACATGCTCCTGCCCACAGGAATTTTATTCTCTAAATGAAGAGACAAGCATAAAAACATCAAATATGAATATGTAACTAAGGTGCTAAGATTGGCCATCAATGAATAAATACAAAAGAGCATAAGCTACACTAGTTGGGATATGTGAAGAGAATGAGCAATGTCAGAACACCTGAATAGTTGCTGTATGGACAGCTGAAACTGGGAAACCAACTGCAAGGAAGGCAGAGAATAATAATAATAATAATAATAATAATAATAATAATAATAATGAAAGCATTTATTTATGTGCAAAGCACTGTTCTAAGCGCTGAGGAGGTTACAAGGTGATGAGGTTGTCTCACAGGGGGCTCACAGTCTTAATCCCCATTTTACAGATGAAAGAAGTGAAATGACTTGCCCAAAGTCACACGGCTAACAAGTGGCAGAGCTGGGATTTGAACCCATGACCTCTGACTCCGAAGCCCGTGCTCTTTCCACTGAGCCACGCTGCTTCTGTTAAGAGAAGACATTTTAATGTCATCGTAAAAAAAGCTGTATTTTCAAACGCTTAGTACGGTGCTCTACGCACACTAAGTTCTCGGTAAATACCACTGACGGACAGACAACATTGCATCCTAGCTGAAAAACCAGTTGCTGAGAATAAACCAGGTGGAACACTGTTAACAAGAAAGGGATTTTTTTTCTCTTTAAGTAAAATCTTTGTGAAGAAAGACAAGGAGGTGGAAGAGAAAACAGTGCCAGACTCTGCGGATATTAAGCATAACAACACGACAAGAGACAGTTTTTTTGTGTGCATGCTTTGGCTAGGACTGTTGATTCCGCACTGATCATTTCAGCCACACAAGCACTCCTGGGCAAACTTCACCATCAGTAGTATTGTCTTGGAATCCAAAGGGCGACTTTGCACGTAACTGTAAGAAGGGTTTTTTTTTATATTATTGGTATTAAGCGCCGAGCACTCCACTAAGTGCTGGGGAAGATGTCAGCTGTGTGACTTTGGGCAAGTCACTTAACTTCTCTGGGCCTCAGTTCCCTCATCTGTAAAATGGGGATTAAGACTGTGAGCCCCACATCATCATCATCAAATGTATTTATTGAGCGCTTACTATGTGCAGAGCACTGTACTAAGCGCTTGGGAAGTACAAATTGGCAACATATAGAGACAGTCCCTACCCAACAGTGGGCTCACAGTCTAAAAGGGGGAGACAGAGAACAAAAACAAACATACCAACAAAATAAAATAAATAGAATAGATATGTACAAATAAAATAAATAAATAGAGTAAAAAAATATGTACAAACATATACACATATATACAGGTGCTGTGGGGAAGGGAAGGAGGTAAGATGGGGGGGATGGAGATGGGGACGAGGGGGAGAGGAAGGAAGGGGCTCAGTCTGGGAAGGCCTCCTGGAGGAGGTGAGCTCTCAGCAGGGCCTTGAAGGGAGGAAGAGAGCTAGCTTGGCGGAGGGGCAGAGGGAGGGCATTCCAGGCCCGGGGGAGGACGTGGGCCAGGGGTCGATGGCGGGACAGGCGAGAGCGAGGTACGGTGAGGAGGTTAGCGGTGGGGGAGCGGAGGGTGTGGACTGGGCTGTAGAAGGAGAGAAGGGAGGTGAGGTAGGAGGGGGCGAAGTGATGGACAGCCTTGAAGCCCAGGGTGAGGAGTTTCTGCCTGATGCACAGATTGATTGGTAGCCACTGGAGATTTTTGAGGAGGGGAGTGATATGCCCAGAGCGTTTCTGGACAAAGATAATCAGGGCAGCAGCATGAAATATGGACACATGGGACAACCTGATCACCTGGTAACCTCCCCAGCACTTAGAACAGTGCGTTGCACATAGTAAGCGCTTAATAAATGCCATCATTATTATTATCATATACAAGGTAATCAGGTTGGACGCGGTTCCTGTCCCACATGGGGTCACTCTTAATCCCCGTTTTCCAGATGAGGTAACTGAGGCAGAGAAAAAGGAAATGACTGTCCCAAGATCATTCATTCATTCAATTGTATTTACTGAACGCTTACTGTGTGCAGAGCACTGTACTAAGCGCTTGGGAAGTACAAGTTTGCAACATATAGAGACGGTCCCTACCCAACAGCGGGCTCACACAGACAAATAGTGAAGCTGGAATTAGAACCCTGGTCCTCTGATACCCAGGCCTACGGTCTTTCCACTAGGCCACACTGCTTCTCTCTTGCTTGTTCTGAACTTCCCAAGGCCTTGTTCATTGCATGGCACACAGTAAGTTATCAATAAATGCACATACTTCTGCTCCTACTGAAGGTTGAATGACAAAACGCCTGCTCTTCCTCCTGCTTAGATTCTGTGGGACAGAGATTGTCTCTGATCTGATTTTCATGAATCTACTCCAGCGCTTAGTACGTCTGGCACCTAGGAAGTGGTTAAGAAACAGCCTAATGACTGAATAATCCACCCCTAGGTGGGCTTTTCACCTGAACTGATGGACAGCAGCTGAGCAGCAGGGGAAAAGGGGAAAAGGGGAAATCTCACCTCCGGCTAAATCTGCAGAGGGAATGCACACAGTATTCAGCAGGGGAATAGGGATGGGACTCTTCTGGGAATAGAAAGGAGGTCTCGAGCTTGTCACTGGCAGTGGGGTGTAATACCAGCCAACTGAGCCGACCTGACTGAAAGAAGGCTTATGACCTCATCCTGGCACTGTGTGACTTTGAAAAAACGACTTAACCTCTCTGGTCATCCGTTCCCTCATCTGTAAATCTGAGATAATAGCTTTCTCTCACACTTAGCTCTGAGGGAGAATGAAGATGGAAACAGAGTGCTCCCTGGAAAGATGTGTGCCTTGAAAATACAAGACAATAAGGACTCCTGGCTTAATATCTCACAGACGAAACAAATAGGCTGTGGCATGAACTCACTTAGGATTAATTTAATGTGTAGCCTTCTCTGCCAGCTCAGAGCTAGGTTGCAGGGACTGGGTGAGAAGCTGTAGCCTAATGGCTAGAGAACAGGACTGTGTGTCAGGAGAACCAGATTCTAATCCCTGCTCCTCTTTTCTATGATATCCTTTAAGCACTTACTCTGTTCCAAGCACTGTACTGAGCGCTAGGGTAGATACAATCGGGACTCTGAGGTTCTCTGAGTCAAATCTCTTTCTCAGACTCCAAGGAGAAGTGGTACTCTTCTAGCTCTCTCTCCTGTCAGCTGAGTCTGTGGGTTTGGCCATTAGGGCCCCAGGGATGGCTAGTGTGGTGGCTCTCCCATCTTCCTCCTAAAGAAGAAGCTGGAAGGAGGAGAGGGAGGAAGTAAATAAAAAATGAAAGCGATTCTCCGGGCTTGGCTGTTCTGCTATCCCAGGATGCCCCTGGGACACTTTCAAACACGCTTGAACCCAAGAGCTAAAAGGCCGAGTCTATTTTATAGCTAATGGGTTTGGGATGGATGAATAGGTCTCCGATTCAATAATCATACCCAAGGGACCAGGAAAGATTTTGCCTGTTCTCTCTTCTCAGCCTCTTCAGAGCGAATAAGAGAAGCCTCCTGATTAACTGCCTGAGCACCAGGGTGAAGCAGCCACGGCAGGGGGTGGGAAGAAATGAGTGAGTTAAGATGATGGCGAGGGCCCTGGCCGTTCACATGATGGTAGGATGCCATCTTGGAGGTTGCCAATGTGCCCAGACCCAAAGAGCATCGTGGCCTAGTGGAAAGAGCACAGGTTAGGAGTCAGAGAATCTGGGTTCTAATCCCAGCTCCGCCACTTCTCTCCAGTGTGAACTTGAGCAAGCCATTTAACTTCTCTGGGTCTCAGTTCCCTCACCTGCAAAGTGGGGATTAAGGCTGTGAGTCCTATGTGGGGCAGGGGCTGTGTCCAACCTGATTAGCTTTTATCTATCCCAGTGCTTAGTACAGTGACTGGCATGTAATAAATGCTTAACAAATGTCATTTTAAAAAACTGGTAAAGGCCCTGTGTTGGGATGAAGGACTTCTTCGCTCTGTCTTCTAACGGGGTCAGTCTTGGTTGCTGGGATTGTTGATTAGGTTGGCATCTGGTCAGTGGGTGGGAGGATAAGACACCGCACATATTTGTTGTAACCCATACAGAAAGGCATTCCCTTTCAGTGATAGTGGAGGTGGTTAGTGGAGATAGTAATAGTAGTATAGTACTATAGTACTACTACTAGTAGTAACAGTATTGATTAATACAAGCAGCGTGGCTCAGTGGAAGGAGCGCGGGCTTAGAAGTCAGCGGTCGTGGGTTCTAATCCTGTCTCCACTGCTTGTCAGTTGTGTGACTTTGGGCAAATCACTTAATTTCTCTGTGCCTCTGTTGGCTCATCTGTAAAATGGGGATTAAGGCTGTGAGTCCCTGGGGGGCCACCTGATTACCTTGTATCTCCCCCAGTGCTTAGAACAGTGCTTGGCACAAAGTAAGTGCTTAACAAATACCAGCATCATCATGATCATTACTATTATTTTTATTAGTATTATTATTATTAATAAGCACTCACCCAGTGCAATGCACCCTACAAAAGCCCTTGGGAAGCACAAAGTGCTAAGCAGTAAGCTATTCCCTGCCCATAAGAAGCTTACAGTTTAAGGGGAAGGCACGTTAAATTATTTACTAATAGGGTAGTCGAAGTAAATAATTTAATGAACAGTTGAATAAAACTATAAACAAAAGTTCTGAGGATGGATGTAATAATAATAATAATAATTGTGGAATTTATTAAGCGAGTCCATACATGACAAAGATGGCTGATGGGTTTACTTGACCTGGGGATGGGTAACTATTCAGGAAAGGTTTTCCGGAGGAGGCAGAGTTTTGGAAGGACTCTGAATGTGGGAAGAGTTATGGTCTGTCGGATTTGGGGATGGAGAGAGTTCCAAACTAGGAGAGTAGCAGGAGGGAGAGATGGTGGTAGGAGAGTAGACAGCATGTTACATTGTTAGAAGACCAACTTTGGAGAAATGAAGAGAAGAGTAGGGGAATAGTAAGCGAAGAGAGCAGATACATAAGTTGGGTCAAGCTGGTGGGGAGCCTTGAAGCAATTTGTCAGGAGTTTTTGTTATATTCTCCCAAGCACTAAGGAAGTTGCGATGAACATAGTAAGTACTCAATAAATGTCATTCATTGATTGATTTTTTGTTTTGATGCGGAGGGATGTGGGACATCAATGGAGGGTTCTGACGAGAGGTGAGATGTGTGCTGGAATGAGAATAAATGAAAATATGTGTGTGGATTGATCTGAACCTTTTAGAAGCCAAATATTCTAAGTTCAGAGTATTATTATCATTTGGGAATAATATTAGGTAGCTCTATGTAATAGAAGGGGAACATGACTGGGAGTCAAGACATCCTTTTTTTATTGTATATGTTGTGAGCCCCCTTTTTCCTCTCCACCTCCCCACTCCCCTGCCCTACCTCCTTCCCCTCCCCACAGCACCTGTATATATGTTTGTACAGATTTATTACTCTATTTATTTTACTTGTATATATTTACTATTCTATTTATTTTGTTCATGATGTGCATATAGCTTTATTTCTATTTATTCTGATGACTCGACACCTGTCCACATGTTTTGTTTTATTGTGTGTCTCCCCCTTCTAGACTGTGAGCCCGTTGTTGGGTAGGGACCGTCTCCATGTGTTGCCAACTTGTACTTCCCAAGAGCTTAGTATACTGCCCTGCATGCAGTAAGCGCTCAATAAATACAATTGAATGAATGAATGAAGTGTTTAGTACGCACCAGGCACTGTACTAAACACTGGGGTCGATACAAGGTAGTTGGATTGGATTCTAATCCCTGATCTGCCACTTGTCTGCTTTGTGACCTTGGACAAGTCACTTCACTTCTCTATGCCTCAGTTTCCTCATCTGTAAAATGGGGAATCATTGCCTGTTCTCCTCCCCCTTAGGCTGTGAGCTCCATGTGGAACAGGGACTGTGTCTGTTCTGATTATCTCCTATCAACTCCAGCATTTAGTACAGCGCTTAACACATAGTAAGCATTTAACAAAATATTAACCCTGGTACTGCTTGCCTTCCCAGGATTCTCCTCTGACCCACACTGAATCTGGTTCTGAGAGCCAGGATCAATCGATGCTATTTATTGAATGCTTACTGTGTGCAGAGCACTGTACTAAGCACCTGGGAGAGTACAATATAATAGATTTGGCAGGCACATTCTCAGCCCACATCGAGTTTATGGACTAGAGGGGGAGACAGACATTAATATAAATAAATGAAGTAGAGATATGTACGTAAATGCTGCGGGGCTGAGGGTGGGATGAGTCAAGTGTGCAAATCCAAGTGCAGGATGGAGGGGTTTTTATGGTATTTGTTAAGCACTTACCAGGTGCCAGGCGCTCCACTAGGCACTGGGGTAGATATGAGCCAATCAAGCTGGATACAGCCTATATAATAATAATAATAGTGGCATTTATTAAGCGCTTACTATGTGCAAAGCACTGTTCTAAGCACTGGGGAGTTTACAAAGTGATCAGGTTGTCCCACGGGGGGCTCACAGTCTTAATCCTCATTTTACAGATGAGGGAACTGAGGCCCAGAGAAGTGAAGTGACATGCCCAAAGTCACACAGCTGACGAGTGGCGGAGCCGGGATTTGAACCAATGACCTCTGACTCCAAAGCCCGGGCTCTTTCCACTGAGCCATGCTGCTTCCCCAATCTATATCCCACATCGGGCTCACAGTCTTAATCTCCATTTTACAGATGAAGTCGCTGAGGCCTAGATAAATGAAGTGACTTGCCCAGGGTCACACAGCAGACAAATGGCGGAGCCGGAATTAGAACCTGGTCCTTCTAACTCCCAGGCCTGTGCTCTACCCATTAGGCGACACTGCTTTTCCCTAATCATGGCATTTGTCTTTCTGCTTAAATCACCGCAGGAATCCGAACCTCCAGGCTGTATGTGAACCAAGAGGCTGTTAACAAAGATTTTTCTCTCTGGTCCCTGCCTGCCTTGCTCAAACCCACGTATAAGGACAGCTTCTTACTCTTCTTTCAGTTTAAAAAGGCAACCCAAGGACTCCCAGCCTAATTTACGATTCAGTAAGAATACCTTTTCCAGTGCAGTAGCCTCTTCTCCACTCCATCCAGGACACAAAGGCAGGCGAATGTTCGGTCCTCTGCTTCTGAGAAGCAGAAGAAAGCAAAAAGGAGGAAGGAACATAACCCCTTCTTTTCCCAAGGGTGGTGGGTGTTGACAGTCAGAGTAGAACAGCTCTTCCTATACTCACTTTGATTTTCTGATGCTCATTGAGAATTAGGCCCTTAGGGAATACTTTTTCAGGGTCACTTGTTCTTGAGTTAATAATAATAATAATGGCATTTATTAAGCACTTACTATGTGTAAAGCACTGTTCTGAGCGCTGGATGCCTGGGTGGGAGGTGCATCCTGAAGGTATGTGAAATCAGCCCGTTGTTGGGTAGGGACCGTCTCTATGTGTTGCCAACTTGTACTTCCCAAGCACTTAGTACAGTGCTCTGCACACAGCAAGCGCTCAATAAATAGGATTGAATGAATGAATGAATAAGCACACATTCTCTCCCCTTCTTCCTCTGTTTCTCTCCCTCTTCCTCTCTCCCCTTCTCTCCCTCTTATATCTCTTTTTCCTTCCCTCCCTTTTCCTGCTCACTTCCTTTCTCTGTCTTTCCTTTTTTCTCTCTTTCTCTCACTCACTTGCTCTCTCCCTCTCTCTCGTCTTCTTTCCCTCTTTTCTCCCTCCTCTTCATCTCTCTCTCTCCCTTTCTTCCTTTTCCTCTCTCCTCTCCCTCTCCTTCTCTTTTCCCCCCCTTAGTAATAATCAGTGCATAGAACAGTGCTTGGCACATAGTAAGCACTTAACAAATACCATCATCATTATTATTACTGTTATTATTATTATATTAAGCATTTACTATGTACCAGGCACTGTATTAAGTGCTGGGTAGATACAAGTTAAGGTTGGACACAGTCCATGCCCCACAGGGAGCTCACAGTCTTAATCTCCATTTTACAGATGACAGAACTGAGGCACAGAGCAGTTAACTGACTTGCTCAGAGTCACACAGAAGACAACTGGTGGAGCTGAAATTAGAACCTGGGTCCTTCTGAGTCCCAGGCCATGCTCTATCCAGTAGGCCACACTGATTCTCTTTCACTTTCTCCTCCTGCCTCTCATTCTCTTTCCCCACTAAAAGAGAACAACATTTAACCCCACAACCAAACTTACTCCATCACGCTTTCAAAATTCCTTTGCTACTGACTCCTGCCTCTTCCCAGTAACTGGGCACTGGAATTTGTGGTCCAACCAGCTCCATTCCTACGGCCTTGGTATTGCCGTATCACTTATCCTGCTGGGAAAATGGAGATGAGGAGAGACCAGATGTTCTTTGTCAAGGCTGCCGTGCAGATCTGGGGTGTGCCAGGCACAGAGAGTCAGTCAGTCAAGTCATATTTATTGAGCGCTTACTATGTGCAGAACACTTACTAAGTGCTTGGGAGAATACAATATAGCAATATGACAGACACATTCCCCATCCACAGTGAGGTTATGATCTAGACGGGAAGACAGACACTGATATAAATAAATCACAGATATGTACAATAAGATCTATGAGGCTGGGAGTGGAGATGAGTAAAGGCAGCAAGTCAGGGTGAAGCAGAAGGGAGTGGGAGAAGAGGAAAGGAGGGCTTAGAGAAGGCCTCTTGGAGGAGATGTGCATTCAGTAAGGCTTTGAAGGAAGGGAGAGTCATTTTAAATGGTGGAGGTTCTTCCCCCTCTGTCTTTTGGCTGCTTGTACCTGTCATCTGTCGTCTGGTGATGGGTTTGTTCTGTAATCAGTGGGGAGAGAGAGAGAGAGAGAGAGAGAGAGAGAGATGGGGGTGGGGGTGGGGGACAGGGAGAGGGGACAGAAAGCCTGAGTTTTATATAAAATTGATTCTGTGAGGCAAATTGAATTATTTAGTGGTTTAGGCACAATGGACTGAACTTCCCTTTCAGGAGGACTGTGATCACTTAGTAATATCAGAGCTTCCCTAACAGGAGGAATGCACTCATACATTAATCGCGCGTGGATGAGGCGGCTAGCTCTCACCCATGTGCTCTTCCCACTCGGGAAGAATCCACTTGCTTTCCCACACGGGAAGAATCTACTTACTTTCCCACAGGGGAGGAATCCACTTACTTTCCCACGGGGGAGGAATCCATTCCATAGCCCGCGCATGTGGTGGGCGGCTAGCTCTCACCATGTGCTCTCCCTACAAAGGAGGAATCCACTTATGTTCCCTGTCCCCACCCACGAGGGTTCGGCGAGACACTCACCTGTCCCGCGGTCCTTCCCTCAGTGTGTTGGTTCTGGTTGCAGAATGGACGTCTGGCCTTCTGGGCAGAGAAAGACACGTGGGCCGCTGCTGCTGCACGGCTGCTACTCCTGCTGCGGCGTGTCTTGGAGTCCTACCGCCAGAAGCGACAGGTATTTATCACCTGTGCTCCAAGGCCATTCCAGTGTCCAGCCTCAGTTTATCCAATCTCTGCCCTCCCCCCCTCCTCCGTACCTGATTTGATTGGCACGGGGCGCTTAATACAGTGCTCTGCACACAGTAAGAGCTCAATAAATACGATTGATCGAGGGACACCTTCTGTATTCCCAGCTTGGGCTGTCCATCTAGCACTTTGGGCTGTCGGGGCAGTATCCCACCCTCACGTCCAAGTTCCGCCTGCTGGCTCAGGTGGCCACAAGATAGCATTTGACCTCGAGATGGCCGGTACCCCAGGGTCTCCTTGGGACAGCACCTCCCACCCCTCCCCTCAGGATCAGAACTGGAGAGTTTATTTATTTTATTTGTACATATTTATTCTATTTATTTTATTTTGTTAATATGCTTTGTTTTGTTCTCTGTCTCCCCCTTCTAGACTGTGAGCCCACTGTTGGGTAGGGACCATCTCTACGTGTTGCCAACTTGTACTTCCCAAGCGCTTAGTACACTGCTCTGCACACAGTAAACACTCAATAAATACGATTGAATGAATGAATGAATGAACTCTACCAGTCTGAGCCCACTATTGGGTAGGGACTGTCTCTATATGCTGCCAACTTGTACTTCCCAAGTGCTTAGTACAGTGCTCTGCACACAGTAAGTGCTCAATAAATATGATTGATTGATTGATTGATTGGTAGGGACAGTCAAGCCATTCCATTCCTAGCTTGGGCAGTGGTTAGCTGGTGAAAAGCAATCTGCTGCAAGTCCAAACTCATCTGTGCTGGCCAGCAGCGGCCTGGGAGAGAGTCAAGGGTGGAGACTCAAGTTTAATACAGTGCTTGGCACATAGGAAGCATTTAACAAAATATGAGAAGAATGAATTGGTAAACCACTTCTGTATTTTTACCAAGAAAACTCTGTGGATACACTACCAGAATGATTGCAGGTGGGGTGGGGGGTATTCCGGACAATTGTGTCCATGGAGTTGCTATGGGTCGGAAATAACTTGACAGCATAAGACAAGACCGCCCACCCAAGGATGACAAATGTCAATAAGCCTTAGAGCAGCCAAGTCTCCTAGGAGCAGATAATAATAATAATAATAATAATAATAATGGTATTTGTTAAGTGCTTACCACGTACCAAGCACTGTTCTTAGCGCTGGGATAGGTCGAAGGTTATCAGGTTGCCCCATGTGGGGCTCACCCTCTTAACCCCCATTTTACAGATGAGGTAACTGAGGGTACAGAGCAGTTAAGCGACTTGCCCAAAGTCACACAGCTGACAAGCGGCAGAGCCGGGATTAGAGCCCATGATCTCTGACTCCCAAGCCTGGGCTCTTTCCATTAAGCCGCGCTGCTTCTCATTTTTAGGGTCTATTTTTGTCGCTTCAAGAATCTCTTCAACGGCTTCTCCCTGCTTTCTACTAGAAGGAAGAGCAGAGGCTTGGAACCGTTCTTATCATCAAAGCCTTAGGGAAAAGCATTGTTTGCCATTGCTTTTATTTAATGGGCTTTTCTGATTTGACAGAAGATGGCAAACCAGAGAGAACTCTTTCTTGCAAAACCCCATGAAACTGCTCTCTCTCGGGGATTGCACCTGGTATGTCTTGGGGGTGTTTTCTTCCCTAACTTGAGTGATATCATGGTGTAAATGGCTTGTGATGGAACTCTCCTTTCAGTCAATCAATCTATCAATCATATGTGCTTAGCCCTTAGTACAGTGCTTTGCACATAGTAAGCGCTCAATGAATACGATTGAATGAGAAGCAGCATGGCTACTGAAGCAGCATGGCTCAGTGGAAAGAAGATGGGCTTGGGAGTCGGAGGTCATGGGTTCTAATTCCACCTCTGCCACTTGTCAGCTGTGTGACTTTGGGCAAGTCACTTAACTTAATAAATGCCATTATTATTATTAACTTCTCTGTGCCCTCAGTTACCTCATCTGTAAAATGGGGATTAAGACTGTGAGCCCCATGTGGGACAACCTGATTACTTTGCATCTCCCCCAGTGCTTAGAACGGTGCTTGGCACATAGTAAATGCTTAACAAATACTATCATTATTATATTATTATTATTAATGAATTAAGTGCTTACTATGTACAGAACACTTTACTAATTGCTTGGACAGTACAATATAACAGAGTTGGCAGGCACCTTACAGACATTAATGTAAATGTTGACAGCTTGTACTTCCCAAGCGCTTAGTACAGTGCTCTGCACACAGTAAGCGCTCAGTAAATATGATTGATGTAAATGAATAAATTACAGATATGTACATAAGTGCTGTAGGGCTAAATTAGAGGTGGATAAAAGGGTATGAATGCGAGTGCAAGGGTGATGCAGAAAGGAGAGGGAGAAAAAGAAATGAGGCTTAATCAGGGAAGGCCTATTGGAGGAGATGTGCCTTTAATAAAGTGCTGGGAAGCAGCGTTGAGAAGCAGCGTGGGTCAGTGGAAAGAGCGCCGGCTTTGGAGTCAGAGGTCATGGGTTCAAATCTCAGCTCCGCCAGTTGTCAGCTGTGTGACTTTGGGCAAGTCACTTCACTTCTCTGTGCCTCAGTTACTGCATCTGTAAAATGGGGATTAAGACTATGAGCCCCCTGTGGACAACCAGATCACTTTGTTACCTCTCCAGCACTTAGAACAGTGCTTTGCACATAGTAAGCACTTAATAAATGCCATCATCATCATCACTGAAGGTGGGGACAGGGATCATTTTTCCTCCTGGGCCCAGCTGTTCCTCCTTTTGGCAGAACTGCTCAGCCACTGATTTATGTATTCATTTTTTAAATGGCATTTGTTAAGCACTTACTATGTGTCAGGCCCTGGAGGGGGTACAAGATATTCAGGTTGGTCACAGTCCCTGTCCCACATGGGGCTCACGGTCAAAGTATCAGTAGTATTTGCTCCCCATTATACAGATGAGGAAACTGAGGCAGAGAAAAGTTAAGTTACTCGCCCAAGATCACACAGCAGATAAGTGGCAGAGGCTTTTTTTTCCCCAGAACCAGGTGGGGCTACTTGAATCCATGCTGGATGAAGGGAATGCTCAATGGGTAACAATTAATCAGTGTTATTTACTGAGTGTTTCCTGTGTTCAAGACTCTGTACTTAGCACTTGGGAGAGTTCAATAGAGTATGAAGACATGAGCCTTTACCTCAAGAGGCTGACGATCTAGCGGGTTCAGTAAAAAAAGACTCTTCCTCTGAATTATCAGCAGAGTGGTCTTCCAACCCCAAATCAATTTCAAAACAGCAGGGCGTTCCTCAAAACGGTCTTTAAATTCCAGTGAGGCCTCCCTCTTGAAGAAAGTTGATGACCAACAGATGTCTTCATGTTTCTTTTGGAGATCCCCGGATCCTTCTCAGAATCTTGGAGACCAAAGTCCCCCGTGAAGTAAATCTTCAAGTCTTTCTATTCACCCTCTGCTCCCGGCTACCATGACGGGTATTTGGCTTCAGTTTTGCAATGTGTATTTTTCTACCCAACAAATTAAGAGGCCCAGTTAACTTCTCTGTGAGAAAGCTTATCTTGAACCCTCCTGAAGTAAATACCCAGCAACCTCAGCAGGGGAGATTCCTTTCCCGGGACTCCTTTCCCTTGAACACAGACTTGGTTCAAGAAATCCACTCGGGGCAAATTATGGTTCGTGCCAGGAGAGAAGTAACAGAATAAAGAAGAATGTAATAAAAATAATGGCAGTATTTGTCAATATGCCTAGCACTATACTAAAAGCTAGGGTCGATATAATCAAATCAGACATGATAGCTGCCCCACACGGGGCTTGCAGTCTGACAGGTATTGAATCCCCATTTTACAGATAAGAAAACTAAGGCACAGAGAAGAAAAGTGGCTTGCCCAATGTCGCACAGCAGCCAAGGGGTGGAGGTGGAATTAGGACCCAGGAGCTCTGACACCCAGGCCCGTGCTTTTTCCACTAGGTTGGGCTGCTTCCCAGGTCATTCCCAGTGGGTAGAGATGGGAGGGCTGAATCTATCTGAATGCCTCAGTAGTGATGTGTCCCTTCCGACCGTGCTGAAAATTCAATTTCACTCAAGTCCACTTGCTTCAGAACCCTTCTGGTTGTAGCTGCTCCTCTTAACCCAACAGATCTCACCGTAATGTAATTAAAATTCCCCGTGAGTGACAGACCGTCACACTTTGTCACCTGGGTTATCGTCTCACTGGCGTTCCATCTTGGCTTCACGCTCGGTCTGCTGTTCCCCAACAGATGTGGAGCCTTCTTTTTCTTCTTGATACCGTCTGTTGCATCGATGAGGGGTTTGCTCTCCTCTTCCTCCGTTCCCCCGTTTCCCCCTCTCTTTCCTCCATTGCATGCTTTCATCCGCCTTTCTATTTTTGCGTCAGTATCCACTCCTGTTGCTGAAGCCTTAGGAGGCTGCTTTGAGCCAAATTTAAACCATCATTTATGGTATTCATTAAACTCTCACTATGTGCCAGGCACTGTTCTAAGTGCTGGGGTAGATACAAGGTAATCAGTTCAGAGGGGAGAATAGGGGTGTCTAAACTGACCAACCCTCTCCTAGTTTCCTCCTAGCAATCTAGAGGATGCTTTTTTAAAAATGGTATTTGTTAAGTGCTTACGATGTTCTAGGCGCTGTATTAAGCGCTGGGGTACATACAAATTAAGCAGATTGGACATGGTCCATGTTCCACAGAGGGCTCAAGGTTTTAATCCCTTTTATAGGTGAAGTGAATGAGGCACAGAGAAGCTAAGTGACTCATCCAAGGTTACACAGCAGATGTGTGGTGGAGCCAAGATTAAAACCCAAATCCTTCATTCAGTCGTATTTATTGAGCACTTACTGTGTGCAGAGCACTGTACTTCTGACCCCCAGGCGTGTGCTCTACCCACTGGGCCACGCTGCTTCTCAAGCTGCCTTTATTTGAAATCCACTGGATTTTCTGTAAATAATGGCTGAAGGGAACAATTGATTTGAACCTCATGGGGAACTCCATGTAGCTATCATGTTTGCTGAAGCATGGGACCTGCCAGTGTTCCGTGGCAGGTGCATTCAGGATTTTCTAAGGTCCAGAAACCAATGAATAATGGTGCTCAGAAACTACTCCCACCTTCCCACCCCTAGCCTTTTTCACTTTCTTTAAGTGAAGGTTGCAGAATATTTGGTGAGAAGAGACGTGTAATTTCAGATCCAGACTGTTTGCTCATTATGGTCAGGGAATGTGTCTACCAAATTTGTTGTGTTGTACTCTCCCAAGCGATTAGTATAGTGCTCTGCACAATAAATACCCCTGATGATGATGATGAAGAGCCTCCCCAGCGGGTCCTGTGGAGGCCCTGAATTTCAGAGTCCCAGTTCCTCCTACAGGTGATAATAATAATAATAATAATAATGGCATTTATTAAGCACTTACTATGTGCAAAGCACTGTTCTAAGCACTGGGGAGGTTACAAGGTGATCATGTTGTCCCACAGGGGACTCACAGTCTTAATTCCCATTTTACAGTTGAGGTAACTGAGGCACAGAGAAGTTAAGTGACTTGCCCAAAGTCACACAGCTGGCAATTGGTGGAGCAGAATTTGAACCCATGACCTCTGACCCAAAGCCCGGGCTCTTTCCACTGAGCCACGCTGCTTCTCTGTGATAGCACAGGGGAGGACCAGAAGAAAAGCCTGAGGAAAACTACCCCAAACCCCCTTCAAGAGGGTCCTTTCTCTCCTTTTTACCTTATTAACTTCATTAAAGAAGCAGCGAAGCGGCACAGTCTAGTAGAAAGAACATGAACCAGAGAGTCAGAGGACCTGGGATCGACTCCTTGCTCTGCAACGTGCCTGCTGTGTGACCTTGGACAAGTCACTTGACATCTCTGTGTCTCAGTTTCTTCATTCATAAAATGAGGATTCAATACCTATTCTTCCTCCTGCTTAGACTGTGAGACCCATGTGGGACAGGGGTGTGTCTGCCTTGATTATCTTGTTTCTACCCCAGTGCTTATTTCTGTGCTTGGCTGAACAAATATTATTATTATTATTATTGTTATTATTATTATTATTATTATTATTATTATTATTATTATTATTATTATTATTATTACCACCAAAGAACACTGGTTCAGCATCCAATTACTCAGGCTAAGGCCTTGGAGTTGAAATGAAGTCAGGCCCAGCCCCTACTCTTTAACTTATAGGTTAGTTACCTTAAGGAGATCCTCTCCACCCCCAATCAAGGTTATGTTTGTCCAGCTCCCTAAGTGCTATTTAAATGCTCCTTTGGCTAGTCCCGAGGCCTGCTAGGAGCAGAGCCCTGTGGCTTTTCAAGCATGGGCTAATGAGCCAGAGGTGGTGGCCGAACGGCCAACCTCAGACAAGTCACACAACTGGCAGCTATGGGTTCTTGCTCCAGAGAAATAAAGTAGGAAAGGCAGAGGGGGGGTAAGGTCATTAGGATCACATGGGGAGGGGCAGGCAAACATTTGGGGCTCCATCTCACTACCCAAAAACCCAGGTTCTGCCCTGGACTGAGGCCAGGGGAGGTGACCGAATGGCAGAGGCCGTGGCGGACCCAGTGGGAGGAAGACTGGGCAGAGGGATGCCCAGCTGCTGTCTCCTCCTTCACTATTTGTAATAATAATCATCATCATAATCATAATAATATTCGTTCAGCAATTAATATGTACCAAACACTGTACAAAGCACAGGGGGAGAAACAAGGTAAAGCAGCATGGCCTAATGGATAGAGCACAGGTGTGTGAATCAGAGGTCCTGGGTTCTAGTCCCAGCTCCTGTGTGAAGCTGTCATTACCTGGTCCCTTTTATATCACCCCCTTTTACAGGGAGTAGAACGAAAGAAAAATATTACCTTTGTTCCTTCAAATCTCTCCACATCCTTCCTGCCCACAGTTTATGAAATGCCTACTAACTTTACTGTTGTTTGCTCTCCCATGCACTTAGTACAGTGCTCTGTACAAAGTAAGCGCTCAGTAAATACCACTGATTGTTGAGAAACAGCCTGGCTTAGTGGAAAGAACACGGGCTTGGGGGTCAGAGGACCTGGGTTCTAGTCTCAGCTCTGCCACTTGTCGGCTGAGTGACCTTGGGCAAGTCACTTAACTTCTCTGTGCCTCAGTTACCTCATCTGTAAAATGGTGATTAACATCTTGAGCCTTATGTCGGACAGGGACTGTGTCCAACTGATTAGTTTGTATATACCCCAGCGCTTAGTACAGTGTCTGGCACACAGTAAACATTTAACAAAGATCATTAAAAAATGATGGCAATCCTGCAATAGATAAAAATTAAGGGCAATAGAGTCAGTGGATGGAAATGGAAGTAAACAATTAAATAAAGAGAGACAGATGTAAATGAGTGCTAAGGAGGCTGGTTGCATGACATGACCAAGAAGACCATCACTCTAATAATAACAATAATAATAATAATAATAATATTTATTAAGCACTTACTGTGTGTAAAGCCCTGTTCTAAGCACTGGGGAGGTTACAAGGTGAACAGGTTGTCCCACGGGGGGCTCACAATCTTAATTCCCATTTTACAGATCAGGTAACTGAGGCACAGAAGTGAAGTGACTTGCCCAAAGTCACACAGTTGACAATTGGTGGAGACAGGATCTGAACCCATGAACTCTGACTGCAAAGCCCGTGCTCTTTCTACTGAGCCACACTGCTTCTCTAAGAAGACCACCACTCTCTCAAGGGCTTGAGGAAAAAGCACCCCACTCCAGATCAGAATATTGGACTAGGCAGGTGCTATCTACCCTTAAAATCTCACATGTATGTCAGAGCATGTGTATGTGCGTATGTGTTTGTATGTGTGTATTTTTGTGCCCCACCCCCACCCCACCCCCCGACCAGGAACAATTGTTGGGGGTTGAGCCACGGATATGGAAGAGATCAGGGTGAATTGGGGCTGTCCTGAGGGACTTTATGGAATTTAAACTTAAACTGAGGGGAGAAAGGTGTAGTTAGTGTAGTTGGGTTAATTTAATTAGAGGAATGTGGTTTATCAGTTAAGGCTGTGGGGAGTTCACGGGTTGAACACGGATTGTGATTTCTCCAACTGGCTATGGAAATTGGGTCTGAAAGCTTCTTGCAGAGGTCATCCTGTTCATCCCCCTGCCTTCAATCACTAGTACTGAGTGCTTGCTGTGTGCAATACTAAGTGCTTGGGAGAATACAAAGAGTTAGTAAACAGGATCCTTGCCCTCAGTGAGCTTACAATCACACCATCCCGGTCAGATAAATATCCGCCCCATTTTTGAAGATTTGCAGGGAAGGAAATTCTTCATCCTAGTTGCCTATTCCTGGGCCTAACAATCCTCTCTGGCAGAACATTCTTCCTTTTATCTGATACAAATCCTCCAACCACAATTGAAAAGCATGGGTAACCACCAGTGTGGAGCCTGTCCAGGCTTGTCCATAAGGTCTCCTGAGACTTCCACATATAGGACCAGAAAGAATCCTGAAAATAGCTGGCTAACATTGGCCACCACACAGCAAAATGGCTTCCTTGGCCTGCTGCCCTGTGGAACTTGGCATAAGTTGCGGTCACTTTGGCTGAAAAGGCTTTCGAATGTAAAGTTGTTGCATACAGTTTGCAGTGTGCAGCATCCCTGCCCTCCCATTTGCTCGTTGCCCCCACTGCCCCTGTAGGAACACAACTGATGGTCAGCCAGCCAGCCGGTCAATCATGTTTACTGAGCGCTGACCGTGTGCAGAGCACTGCACTAAGCACTTGGGAAAGTACAGAAGAACAATAAACGACACATTCCCTGCCCACAACGAGGTAACAGTCTAGAGGGGAAGACAGACGTTAATACAAATAAATAAATTACAGACATGTCCGTAAATGTGGTGGGACTGAGAGGGAGGGAATGAATAAAAGAAGCAAGTCAGAGTGATGCAGAAGGGAGTCGAAAAAAAGGAAAGGAGGGCTTAGGGAAGGCCTCCTGGAGGAGATGTGCCTTCAATAAGTCTTTGATGGTGGGGAGAGTGGGTGTCCGCTGGATATGAAGCAGGGGCAGGATTTGGGTGAGAGGTCTGTGACCAAATAGATGAGATTGAGGTACAGTGAGAAGGTTAGCATTTAGAGGAGTGAAGTGTGTGAGTTGGGTTGTAGTTGGAGACAGGCAGGGTGAATGGCACTGCACAAACCCCTGGCACTATGATCATTTCCTTAGAGTATATTCCTAGGCCCAAAGTTCTTATAACTAGGTCAAGGCTCATCCAGTATCAAAAGAGCCCGGGCTTTGGAGTCAGAGGTCATGGGTTCAAATCCCAGCTCCGCCAATTGTCAGCTGTGTGACTTTGGGCAAGTCACTTCTTTTCTCTGTGCCTCAGTTACCTCATCTGTAAAATGGGGATTAAGACTGTGAGCACCCCCGCGGGACAACCTGATCACCTTGTAACCTCCCCAGCACTTAGAACAGTGCTTTGCACATACTAAGTGCTTAATAAATGCCATCATTATTATTATTATCATCTCACATGTCAGTCAGTGGCATTTATTGAGCACTTACTGTGTGCAGAGCATCATAATAAGCACTTGGGAGAGTACCTTATAACAGAGTTGGAAGACATGTTCCCTGCCCATGAGCTTACAGTCACATAGTAACTAAGCTCTTCTGGGGACCATCTTGCTTCCTCTCTTCAACTCAAGTCAAGGCTTATTAATATCACACCTCCTCCAAGAGGCCTTCTCTGGCTAAGCCTTCATTTCCCCTTCTCCCTCTCCCTTCTGCCATGCCTATGTACTTGGATCTGTAATAATAATAATAAATGATGGTATTTGTTAAGCGCTTACTATGTGCAAAGCACTGTTCTAAGCGCTGGGGAGATTACAAGGTGATCAGGTTGTCCCACGGGGGGCTCAGTCTTAATCCCCATTTTACAGATGCGGTAACTGAGGCACAGAGAAGTTAAGTGACTTGCCCAAAGTCACACAGTTGACAGTTGGTGGAGCTGGGGTTTGAACCCATGACCTCTGACTCCAAAGCCTGGGCTCTTTCCGGTGAGCCACATTGCTTCTCTGTACCCTTTAAGCACTTGAGATTCACCCCACAGCACTTATTTACAAATCTATAATTTATTTTAATATCCACCTCCACGTTTTGAATGCAAACTGCTGGGCAAAGAACGTGTCTACCAACTCTGTTCCGTTGTCCTCTCCCAAGGACTTAGTTCAGTGCGCTGCACACAGTGAGCACTCGATAATACCACTCATCATTTGATCTTTCTAAGCACCTTCTCCGTCCCTTTCTATGCCCCTCCATCTCCTCCCCCTCAGTCTGGGCTTCTCGCTCCGAGTTCTGGAGCTCAGATGCTGAGTTGTGAAGTCTGTGACTGAGCAGGGTGCACAACAGCTCTGAAAACGTTGTGAAAGTAGGAGGCCTTCCTCTCCCTCATCGCCGTCTCCCCGCTCAACTGCAATTTCCTTGTGGGCAGGGAACATGTCTACCAACTCTGTTATAGTGTAGTCCCCTAAGTGCTTAGTACAGTGCTCTGCACAGAGTAAATGCTCAATAAATACCATTGATTGATTAATTCAAATTCTCACTTTCCAATGGCTCCTTCCTCTCCGCCTTCAGTCTTCCCCATTTTAATAAAGCCATCTCTCTACTCCTGCAGTCCCCCACCCCATCTCCCACTTCCCAAGCCTATCCAAACCCCTAGAACCAGATGTATACCCCAGCTTTCTTCATTTCCTCTCCTCCAACTCTCTTCTCACCCCTCTGCAGTCTAGATTTTGACCCCTTTGCCCTTGACCCCTTCGCTCCGCTGAGTCTTTTTTCTCTCCCAGTTCACCAAAGACCACCTTATAACCAAGTTGAAGGACTATAATCCATCCTGGTCCTCACAAAAAACCCCAAAACTCAATCCTTCTTCTCCAAGCCCTTACTCTGCCTCTTCTATTATGTCCTCTACCCTTAGTTATGGCCCACTGAGGCCAGCAGTTGCCCCCTAAGTAGACAGGGAGTAAGGTAACCAGGCTAGCCTGTCTAATAACATGGTCCCACAACTATTTGCTGACCCACTCCTCCAGCTGTGTAACTCCCAGAGATGAGGTGGTCACAAAGGCTGAAATTCCCAATCTCCATTCCCCTCACTGAACCCATTTTCTGCCTAAGCTCCAGGCTCTGTGGTCAGTGAGCTGGCAGGATTCTCAGGAGACAGTGGGGCTGAGGCTATGGACTGCATGGCTTGGGGCTCTTTGGATCTGTTGGGTGGCTTTTTTTTAATGGTATTGGTTAAGTGTTTACTATATATCAAACGCTGTTCTAAACACTGGGGAAGGTTAATTAGTTTGGACACAGTCCCTGTCCTTCATGAGACTCACAGGAGGGAGAACAGGTATCTCCATTTTACAGTTGAGGAAACTGAGGTACAGACAAATCCCAAGGTCACACAGCAATCCACTGGCAGAGCCGGGTTTAGAAGCCAGGTCTTCTGATTCTGAGGCCCATGCCCTTTTCACTAGGCCGGGCTGCTTCCCTGATCAGGGTTTGCCCCGATCCCTTAGCCCACAAGTAGAGCTGGTCAGAGACAGAGGCCTGGATTGTTCTCATTGCGGGCAGGGACCGTGTCTGCTAACTCTGTTGCATCATACTTTCTCAACCACTTAATACGGTACTGAAAGTTCTCAATAAATACCACTAATTGATCGATTAGAGGAAAGGAGGAGCGATAAGAGTTGCTACTAATGCTGAAGCAACCATGGAGAGGAAATGCCCAGTGATTTTTCTGTTTGTATTTGAGACGCAGAGGCCTACGGGGGACGGGTGGCAGGGGAAATCGCTGCCGGACCGGAAGCTGGAAACAGTGAGGGGAACCTGATTGTCATTTCCTTCTGCCCAACCCTACCATGCCAGAGTGGTGAGAGTTGGATTCAGTCCAGCCCTTAAATTCAGGCTTGGTTGGCTACCGACGGTCCTTACCGAACACCGAGCGGCACATGGTCCTGTTATTATATTGTATTCTCCCAAGTGCTAAATACAGTGCTCTGCCCACTGTAAGTGCTAGGTAAATAAAGACAGAAGTCAGGAGAGTATTTAGTGGAGATGTGAGGAGTTTGGTATTTGACCCATTGTTTGAGGTGCTGACAGGACATCCAAGGGGGGATGCCCTGACAGAACAAAGAGATGTGGGATTGCAGGTCAGAGGAGAGGTCAGGGCTAGAAGGAGAGTGAGGCAAGTGGTCTCCATAGAGGTGGAGCTGAAGCTATGTGAATGGAAGAGTTCCCTGAGAGTGTGGGTGGAAAGCGAGACTGGAAGAGAACGCAGAACAAAGCCTTGGGGGATGTCCATGGAAGGAGGACCCCTGTCTCCCCCTTCTAGACTGTGAGCCCACTGTTGGGTAAGGACCGTCTCTATATGTTGCCAACTTGTACTTCCCAAGCACTTAGTACAGTGCTTTGCACACAGTAAGCGCTCAATAAATACGATTGAATGAACAGAGGGAGGAGTCAGAGAACAAAATCAAGGAAGAGTCATCAGAGAGGCAGCAGGAGAACCGGGAAAGTATTGTGTCAGCAAAACTGAGACTGGATACTTTTTCCGGAAAGAGTGAATGATCCACAATACCAATAGCATCGGAGAGATCGAGGAGGGTTAGAATGAAGTATAAGTAGCCCTGTGGTCATTTGTGAGCTCGGAGAGAACAGACTTGGTTGAGTAACGGGGGTAAGAAGCAGCATTGCCTAGTGGAAAGAGCATGGGCCTGGGAGTTGGAAGACCTGGGTTCAAATCCTGGTTCCTCCGCTTACTCGCTGTGTGACCTTGGACAAGTTACTTAACTTCTCTGTGGATCAGTTCCCTCATCTGCAGAATGGGGATTCAATACCTGTTCCTCCTCCTACTTAGTGTGAACTCTGTGTGGGTCCTGATTATCTTGTATCTACCCCAGCATTTAGTACAGTGCTTGATACATAGTAAGCACCCATTGTTATTCAAGGGGTGGAAAGTTAGATTCAGAGCATGAAGAAATGAGTTGGGGGAGAGGAAATGAAAGCAGCTAGTGTCTATGACTGTTCTAGGAGTTTGGATAGGAGTCAGAGGAGAGAGAGGGGGCAATAGCTGGAGGAGGGTGGTTTTGATGAGAGACGGCTTTTTCCAAATGGGGGAACCTATGTGCGTCTGAAGGTGGTGGGGAAGGAGCCAGTGAAGAGCGAGAGGTTGATGATGGCAGTGAGGGAGGGAAGGATGGGGCCCCTGCCACAACTTGCATTCCTTTCTCAGGTGTGAGCAGACCTGAGGTCTCAGATATGGAGCTCTGAGGGGCTGAATTTGGTGTCAGAAGCCATGACCAAGGGAGACTGGGCCCCTGAAGTAAAAATACCAGCCGCTGAAACCTACCATAGGCCGTCCTAGCACGGCCTAGTGGATAGAGCATGGGCCCGGGAGTCAAAAGGTCGTGGGTTCTAATCTTGGCTCTGCTACGTGTCTGCTGTGTGATCCAGAGCAAGTCACTTCACTTCTCTGTGCCTCAGTTCCCTCATCTGTAAAATGGGGATTGAGACTGTGATCCCCACGTGGGACAGGGACTGTGTCCATCTTGATTTGCTTGTATCCACCCCAGAACTTCATACAGGGCCTGGCACATAGTAAGTGCTGAACAAATACCGTAATTATTATCATTATTAGTACAGAGTTATCTGTGAGCAGCAGGTCTAGGGAGTCCAGACTAGTCCTGGAGCCCCTTGACCGAAAAACCCTGGGGACACTGGGTTGGTTCTGCTGGCCTGGAGCTGTGCACTGTCCCGAGGTTCAGATCAAACCAGAACCAGGCATTAGGAAGCAAATGTGGAATCAAACAACTTCTCCTGGCCCTGTTAGGCCAAACCCCTTGCCCTTCCTTCTGAAGAGAGGCTGAGGCAGATGTGTATGTCAAGGTCACTTTTCCTCAGTGAGGGTGAAGTCCATAAGCTCAATGAGAGGCTCGGGGTTGAAATCAACTGTATGCTTGAAACCTGGCTGGAGGAGTCCAGAGTGAGCTTCCATCTGAGAGGTAGTAAATTCAGAAGGGACAACTTCTCTGGTCAAAGAGATTGAGTCTTGAGAGCATCCTGAGGTTGAGGTGGGGAGGGGTCTGTGCGAGACGCAATCTCTCAAAATTCCTTCAGGAGAGTCATAGAGTGAGCTCACCTGTTTGCTGGATGACAGCACTATCACCTGCCTCCCATAAAAAGAACGTGGGACCAGGGAGAGGCAGGCCCCGGGGAAGGACAACAGAACAGACTCCATCTGTTAGTTTTGGTGCTGATGGGAGAGAGGTGGCCCTGTTCCCAGGGAGCTCAGCCTGTTTGTTCTGTGGGTGTCACACATATCTGACTTGGAATGCCCTCCCTCTGCCCATCCGCCAAGCTAGCTCTCTTCCTCCCTTCAAAGCCCTACTGAGAGCTCATCTCCTCCAGGAGGCCTTCCCACACTGAGCCCCTTCCTTCCTCCTCCCCTCGTCCCCCTCTCCATCCCCCGCGTCTTACCTCCTTCCCTTCCCCACAGCACCTGTATATATGTATATATGTTTGTACACATTTATTACTCTATTTATTTTACTTGTACCTATCTATTCTATTTATTTTATTTTGTTAGTATGTTTGGTTTTGTTCTCTGTCTCCCCCTTCTAGACTGTGAGCCCACTGTTGGGTAGGGACTGTCTCTATATGTTGCCAGCTTGTACTTCCCAAGCGCTTAGTACAGTGCTCTGCACACAGTAAGCGCTCAATAAATATGATTGATTGATTGTGTCTCTGACTGCTCCTAGACTCAGGATCTGAGCAAGCAGACATATAGCCAGGCGCAGGCCTGGCCTACAGACCCCAAAATGGCAAAGCTGAGCGCAGGCCCCTATTTCCAGTTCCTTCAGAGCAGGGGGCAACTCTCAGTAAGTGCAGTGCCCTGGGAAGTCCCAACCACCCCCAGGAAAAAGCATGCAATCCCAGAGGTCGGACCTCATCGTGTTTCCGGGCCTTACTCCTGGACAGGGTTGTCAGTCCAGGCCTTGTTTTCTAGTCCAAAGGCTCTAGTCTAATCTGGGGTCGGTGGTTCCTCCTGAGATGGGGCCTTCCTACCTTGAATCCCACCTTAATCAAAGCATCATCATCATCAATCGTATTTATTGAGCGCTTACTATGTGCAGAGCACTGTAAGCATGGCAGCTAGTCCACTCTGCCAGCCCCTCAAGCTGACCTTTAGGACAAGTTTGTTACTTCAAGTGTGGCTACTTTTCCTGTTAAAGCCGATCCTCAGCACAGCCAGGGCCAAGGCCTGGGTTTATGGACTTCAAGTCCTGAGAGCTAATAGCCCCCACATTACATCGCCTGCTCACTGGATGACTTGAAGCTAGAATTTCAGTATCAGCTACTCCATGTATTTATCTGTCTACTTACAAAATTACGGGTGCCACTAATTATGACCGCAACTGGTTGATTGTTCTCTCATTAAATGGGGGTCAAGTGGCTAATTGGGGTTAGAATAATCGCTTTGAGTACAAATACAGTAATTGAGACCCTCCTTTCCATCCTCAGTGAGGCTTTCCCCCTTGCTATCAGAAGTCAATGCTTGATTTCCTAGTCCTTGGCAATGTGCTTCTCTACCATAATGAGGGGTTTGTTGCAGTTCCTCCTTGTTGAATTTCTTCATTTGACTAAAAAGAGAGAAGGTCCAAGATTGATTAGGCTTTAGAGAAGGAGATTGCAGCTCCGGGGATAAGGGGCTGAGACAACTTCAATTTATAGCCCTTCCTTTGTTTATTTGCACTTGGAAGGAACAGCTCCTGCTTCTTCTGACTTCTGATATCGAGCAGCTTTGCATTTGGGGCTAATTGCTTTATTTTGGTGTCATTCATTAATCATACACACACTCTTGTTCCTTTATTTCTCTAAAGTTCTTAGACCTGCAGTATAGTTGCAGAGTGGATGGCCAGAGCCCTGCGCTATTTTCACCTGTATGGAGAGCTCAGTAGATCAGTGATTAAAACCTCCCTCCCATCTGTTGGCCTATTGCTTCATTTCCTGAGATGCGCCTCCAGAAGTCAAGTGTTTCTCTTCTCTTTCAGGTAAGGTGTTAGGCCCTATTGACTCCTTTCCTGGCTTCCAGAATCTAGCATTTTAGAGAAAGCAGGCATCTTCTTCACAGATAAGCAACAATGTTGGAGAGAATATGAATATCCATTTCATGCCAGGAAAAGAATAATGAGGGAGATAGGAAGGGAAGGAGAGGAAGACATAGAAAGTGTTTTTGAAGAGGATGCTGTGGACTAATGGGTATTCAGGACTGTAATGCAGTCTGTTAGTTACAACAAGAGAGACGTTTGTTCAATGTAAGGAAGAACTTTTTGATAGACAAAGTGCTGAGAGGTTGGAAAAAGCTTCTAAAGAAAGTTGTGGAATCTCCATCCCAAAGATCCGAGGAACTGACCATTGGTCTTAGATAAAGGGTTTAAGGGACTGTTTGAGGTTCTAATAATAATTACGGTGTTGCAGTGTTTGCTAAGTGCCTGCTAGGTGCCAAGGACTTTACTAAATACAAGATAATTAAATTAGGCACAATGCCATGCTACTTGCCTGTTGAATGACCTTGGGAAAGTCCCTTCATTTCTTCTTACTTCATTTACCTCATCTGTACAATGTGAATTGCATAACTTTCTGAGCGAGTGGGAGAGTTTCTGGGACAAAAACTGCGTCCAGTCTGATTACGCTGTATCTACCCCAGTGCTTAGGTCAGGTGCTGAGCTTAACAAATTATGAATGTGACTATTATTATGATAATTATATGTTATATTACCTATATGTAATTATATATTAAATTGCTAGATCTCTGGGATCAAGGACTGACCTTAATCTTTGCTATTTACTAGCTAATTGCTAATAGCAATTTGCTATGGCTATTTACCCAGCTAGTGATTGAATTTCACAGCAGCTTCTGGTCAGACATCAGCAGGTACGGTGAAGGTATGTGGTACTCTGTTTTATACATTCTTGGCGATTGGTTTGGCTTGGGGCAAATGATGGCAGCCCCCGAATCTCCAAATCCAGTGACAGCAATGCCACTTACTTTCCTTTTCTCATATGAGAACCAGTGTGGCCTAGTGGAAAGAGTACAGGCCTGAGAGTCAAAGGGCCTGAGTTCTAATCCTGCCTCTGACACTGCTGGGTGACCTTGGTCAAGTCATTTGTATTGATGTCTGTCTTCCCCTGCTCTATAATAATAATAATGATGGCATTGATTAAGCGCTTACTATGTGCAAAGCACTGTTCTAAGCGCTGGGGAGGTTACAAGGCAATCAAATTGTTCCACAGGGGGCACAGAGGCACAGAGAAGTTAAGTGACTTGCCCAAAGTCACACAGCTGACAATTGGTGGAGCCGGGATTTGAACCCATGACTTCTGACTCCAAAGCCCGGGCTCTTTCCATTGAGCCAAGCTGCTGCTCTAGACTGTAAACTCGTTGTGGGCAAGGACTGTCACCGTTTATTGTTGTATTGTACTTTCCCAAACGCTTATTACAGTGCTCTGCACACAGTAAGCACTCAATAAATACAATTAAATGAATGAGCTTCTCTGTACTTAGTTACCTCACCTCTAAAATAGGGATTAAGACTGTAAACCCCATATGGGACAGGGTCTGTGTCCATCCTCATGACCTTGTACCTTCCCCAAAAGTTAGCACAGTGCCCGACACATAGTAAGTGCTTAACAAATACCATTTAAATAATGTGCTCAGAGCACTTTTAAACACACAGGGAAGTTGCGAAGGGTTTTATATTTGTGCCAAACTTCAGTGGGGAAATTGAGTCCTAGAAGACTGAGGCAACTTGTTGGGATAGGAGTAGCTTGGAGTTAAAAGTTGAGCTGCCCAGAGTAATCCAATGTTGCAAGAAAACATTCCTCTACTTTGCATATAACAGGAACCTAATTTACAGCTGTAAGGTTAGACTGAGCACACATTCAGAGAGCTGTGCAAATGTCAGACAACCCGGGGAAGCTCGCTCCTCATTAATTAGGAGAAGTGACCAGAGGTTTTCTATTTCTTTAGCATTTCATCAAAGGTTCTTTCTGTGTATTTTGCACAGTATATAAATATTAAGAGGAACAGGGAGAGAAATTGTTGGAAATAAGTACTGAAGTTGGTTGCAGATTGAGAAGGAGAAAAACCACCAATGACAATGGCACACTGAAGAGAAGAAACAGTCACCGAAGCAGTATTAATACCCAGGAGGCCTGGGATGTAGCCATGAGCTTTGACGGAAGAGAGGCGGGATCCAATCACCGGTTCTTGCCCAGATCTGAGAATTTGAGGCAAACTGGACTTTCCTTCTGCCCCCTTCTTCTTCTTCTTGAGGAAAATATCACCTGGATAGTCCCTGGCTATCTATCTGTGGTCTGGTTTGGGGGAGCAAAGAAAAGGGGTGTGGACTGCAGGACAATGTAAAATTAGGAAAAGAAGATTTATATTTGATTTGGGGCTGGGGATGAGGATTTTGTGGAACAGCCACTTCGAAGAATATTTTAGAAACAAGACTGTGATATTGTTGAATTGAACTCTCCCAAATACTCAGTACAGTACTCTGCAGAGAGTAAGCACTCAATAAATGCTAATGGTTGATAAACAAGATTGATCTGATAGAGGACTGGCAGAAAGGACAAATGATAGAAATGGAACTCTAAATGAAATAGGGACGATAACCCTTAGCTAGAGGATGTGGAAAGAAAGGTGGAGGTAAAAAATTGGAACAGGCGTGGACTAGGTGGGGACTCCGGCAGCTATTCTTTCACTGTGCAGTTGTGAAATTTGATGATTAAAAGAAGGATCCCTAAGTGATCCATTCATTTTGAAAAATGGGTTACAACCAGAGAAACAAGAATTTGTCTGTTGTCTCTGAAATTTTTTTTTAATAAAAAAGTCAATGATGATCAATGAAATAATGGATGTAACATCTCTTTGGAAGAAAGGTGCAATAGAAATCCAAGAAAGCATTTTTATTATTACAGTCGATAGATATTGGAACTAAACATTCCCCAAACAGGGGTTGCTGTCAGCAATTCTGCATGGTCATAGATTTGATAATCTGATGAAACCACTCAGTCGGCAGCTGCTGAAAGCCACATAATCTGAGATGTGAAAGCTCCTTGTATCGTGGTACGTAATAGGAGGCCAATCAGATTACGTGACATCAGCCCTTCTAGCTAATTCAGAACCCTTAAGTGACACTCCGGCTGGCTTCTAAAATGTTCAGGGTTCAGTCTTGTCCCTGGGCGCTTGATGTCCAGAAAGGAATGCTGTGTACACAGAGGAATCGCTTTGTATGTAGGCTCCCTTTATTCAGTGACTGGGGCATTGTTCCAGAGGAACTGCTGTGCTGTCTGTTCAGAAATCAGGTCTTTAAGGAATAGATTGTGCTGGAAGAAAAAGCTTGGAGCAGTATTTCACATAATACTTGAGGTTCATAATGTGATTCCTTTACTTATATCTGTTTTCTATTCCAATTTAATTTTTTTCTTATTGTTTTGAACTTAGTTTGATATTTATTACTTGTTTTCTGTGTTTGAAAATGATTGCTCATTGCCCCATTACTTTTCAATGGATTTTATAGAGTGCTTACTACATGCCAAGCAGTGTACTATGCACTGGGGTCCATATAAAATAATCAGGTTGGACAGTGTCCCTGTCCCACATGGGGGCTCACAGTATGAGGTGGGAGAACGGGTGTTGAATCCCCATTTCACAGATGAGGAAACTGAGGCACAGAGAAGTTACTTGCCCAAGGTCACACAGCAGGCAAGTGCTTAGTCCAGTGCTCTGCACACAGTAAGCGCTCAATAAATACGATTGAATGAAGTGGCAGAGGTGGGATTAGAACCCAGGTCCTCTGACTCCCAAGGCTGTGCACCACCTTACAAAAATTGACCTTTGCAGTGCTTCCAAACTTTCTTAAAAAGCAGAAAGAGAACTGTGAGTAAGAAAAGAAACTTGATTATTATAGGGGTTAAGAGATCCACTAGATAATAATAATGTGTTGTATTTGTTAAGTGCTTACTATGCACCAGGCACTGTTCTAAGCACTGGGGTAGATACAAGGTAATCGGAGTTGGACACAGTCCCTGTCCCACATAGGGCTCACAGTCTTAATCCCCATTTTACAGCTGAGGTAACCGAGGCACAGAAAAGTTAAGCAACTTGCTCAAGGTCACCCAACAGACAAGTGGCAGAACCAGGATTAGAGCCCAGGTTGTCTGACCCCCAGGTCTGTATTCTTTCCACTAGGCCAAAATGCTTCCCCAGTATGGATAATGGCAGTTTGAAATCTGCTGTCTCTGGAGTGATTTAGGCGTATTATTTCCAGGAAGCAGGGAATTGGACTGGATGATTTCCCCAAGGTCCTTCCATCCATATGGTTGTATCCTCCTCTTCTCCCCTGCTAGCCAACGTGAGCTCCGAGCCACGTCACCCCTGACCTGAATTGATTGGAGCCCTAGCCCCTGCCTGAAGGAGCTCCTGTTGAAGGGCTAAAGTGGTTGAGTATTTCTAATCTGCTGGAATCTGGGCTTCCCGCCTTCACAGGACCTCTGGAAGAGGTTCGGGGCTAGGATAGGGTTATCGCTACAGAGAGGCAACCTTGAGCCCAAGGCCCTGGGAAAAAGACCTGGATGAACCAGTGGGTTTCTTCCATCTGTGGTTTTATGATTCTGTGATTACTTCTAGCCATGGGCAGTAAGAGAGATTACTTCTCCCAAGAGATCTTAGTTAGGAATTGATTTGATTTCCATTTCCATTCCTGTCCCAAAAGTTTCCATCCCAGGAAACCGGCATCTGTTCCACGGCATGAACCGTCTGATAGAGGCAGCGGGGACTGAGGGACTGACCCTCCTGAGAATGGGGGTTCACCAGTCCCCACTGCTACCGATTGGCCTCCGTTAGCCAAGAAAATGGGCAAAAAGGAGGATGGGAGACACACCCTGATCCTCCAGAACACAGTTTCATCCTCCTCTCCCACTGAACCTCCGCTGAGGATCACCCTCACAGTTTGCTTCCTTCGCTCCTGTGCACGAGCCGCAGAGCACTGCTGGAGGAAATCTAGGTATCAGGGCGATCTCATCCACCTCAAGTTCATCCTTGCGTGCCTTAACTCTGGCCTCTCCTCGGCCCAGGCAAAGTATTCCTCCATCCTTATCGACATCCATGCCCACTTCCCTTGGCAGTTGCTCCAGACATTTAACTCCCTCCTCAAACTCCCTGTCCTCTCTTCCTCCATCTTTAGCCCCTAATGACCTGGCCACCTACTTTATTGAGAAAACTGAAACCATCAGGCATGATCTCCCTAAAATCTCCCCTGCTCCTCTCCAGTCCCTCTCTTCTCCTGCCCCTTCTTCAACTCTCCTGTCTTTCCCAACAGTATCTCAAAATCTCCTACCTTCTCTCAAAATCCACAGAGTAGGATCCCCATTTTCCTGACTGAGGAGACCATGGCCACACTCACCATTAGCCCCCATTCCCCTGCAGCTGCTGCAGTGGTGAAGATGGCCAGAAAAGAAGTCAGGGAGGCGTAGCTTGATTCTTGTTCGACGAATGTTTTTCCTGCCCCGGAGGGGAACCGTAGTTATTCATTTTCTGCACTGGAAGGGAACTATAGTTATTCAGTTTCTGATGCTGCCTATATTAGCAGGTGTTAGCCAGATGTTAGCCAGTTTCTGAAGGCTAGTGGAAAGAGCACAGGACCCGAAGTCCGGAGACCCGGATTCTAATCCTGACTCTGCCTTCTTGCCCCAGGGTTTGGCACATAGAGCTTTTAAAAAAAAAAGTTCCAGGTTTATATTTAAAGCTAAATCTGTACCTGGAAAAAGGAATCCCAAAGTCAGTAGTAGCAATACTGATAATAGTAATAATAATAAACATTTACCGTATGTCAAACGCTGTACTGAACATCCTGAGGAAGAAGGACTAAGTTACAGAAGCAGCGTGGCCTAGTGGTTAGACCCTGGGCTTGGGAGTCAAGAAGGACCTGGGTTCTAATCCCAGCTCCTCTACCTGCCTGCTGGGTAACCTTGATGAAGTCACTTCATCTTTCTGTGCCTCAGTTACCTCATCTTAAAATGGGGATTGATTGTGAGCCCCATGTGGGACCTGATTAGCCGGTGCTTAAAACAGTCCCCGCCACATAGTAAGCACGTAATTTGCCTTGTGTTTTGCCGTAGAGTCATAATTCTATTTATTCTGATGGTTTTGACACCTGTCTACATGTTTCGTCTTGTTGTCTGTCTCCCCCTTCTAGACTGTGAGCCCGTTGTTGGGTAGGGACCGTCTCTATCTGTTGCCAACTTGTACTTCCCCGGCGCTTAGTACGGTGCTCTGCACATAGTAAATGCTCAATAAATATGATTGAATGAATGAATGAATGCCCCATAGCGACGCCACGGATACATCTTTCCCAGAACGCCCCACCTCCACCTGCAATCGTTCTGGTGGTGGATCCATTCACTCAGTCATATTTATTGAGCGCTTACTGAGTGCAGAGCACTGTACTAAGCGCTTGGGAAGTACAAATCGGCAACATATAGAGACGGTCCCTACCCAACAATGGGCTCACAGCCTAGAAGACGGGCTCACAGTCTAGATCCATAGAGCTTTTTGTTAAAAATATGGAAGTGGTTTACCACTGTCTCCTTTCATGCAGTAAATTTGACTCTGCACCCTTGTCTCTCTCCCATGCTATGGCTACCCGGCACAGGTGAGTTTTGAGTTGTAGCATTCATTCATTCATTCAATCGTATTTATTGAGCGCTTACTGTGTGCAGAGCACTGTACTAAGTGCTTGGGAAGTCCAAGTTGGCAACATACAGAGACAGTCCCTACCCAACAGTGGGCTCACAGTCTACAAGGGGGAGACAGACAAAGCAGGTTGCCTTCCACTGGCTAGCCACCACCTGAGCTGGGAGTGGAATGGGTATGTCTCTGCTTGACCCTCCCTCCCGTAGTCGAGACCGGCTGAGTACTGGAAACTCTCCAGGTGCGACCCTGAGAGGCATACCTGACAAATACCGGTAAAAAAAAATCCAGTGGATCGCCACGGACCATCTCCCGCCTCCACTCTCCTGGTCTTGGAGTCTCCTACATAAGTGTGTTTGAGAGCCTGGAATGATCTGAGCGAGAGCAGTGCCCAGCCCTTCTGTCTTTGTTGCCGTCAACCTACGTTGCTCTTCTGAGCGGCGGCTTCTTCTTGCTGCCAGGATCCTTGGGAGGATTCAGAGCCAGACCACGGCCGGGTGCCACCCCGTGGCTAGCATGGGGCCCTCCGGGACAGCTGTTTCTGGTTGAAGACGGCGCAGGAGGCCTCTGCAGGGAGGAGGAAGAGTCAGGAGCGGCAGATGGCAAGGAGGATTGTCAGGGCCACAGGCCTGGCCTTTGGACCGAGGTCAGGAGGCAGAAGAGATCGTTGCCCTGTAAAGCTGGCACCCCCATTCTGCCCCCGGGTGTGCTGGGGGAGGGGTGAGCTTGGAGAAAGCCGGTTTTATATTGGCTGGTACATAATTTTTGTCATGGACGCAGCCACTCTTAGCTGGGACAGCAACATGGATCTCTGAACAGGCAAAAAAAAGTGTTTTTTTTTTCCTTCCTTTCATGAGCATTGTTTGGAATGTTGCTTTGCTTTGTGCCTTCCTCCACCTCCCCAGGTCCTGCCTGCCTTTCATTCATTCATTCATTCATTCATTCATTCAATCGTATTTAATGAGCACTTACTGTGTGCAGAGCACTGTACTAAGCACTTGGGAAGTACAAGGTGGCAACACAACCTTGACAATGGCCCTTTAAGAGGGAAGCCAAGGTAGTTCCCCCGGAGAACTGTTGCAATCTCCCAAGCATTTAATACAGTGCTTTTCACATAGTAAGAGCTCAATAAGTACTACTGATTCATTGCAGAGTGGCAGAAGGAGAAGAGAAAGCTCTGGGGAGAATATCAGAGCAATGTCTCTGGGTTCTGGGAGTGAAATCTTCTGGGCAGTCTGGGAAGGAGGACCGTATCCTAAAGGAGGCTGTGTCTGTCACCTTTCTTCTCATGCCCCAGTAATAATAATAATAATGATGATGGTATTTGATAATAATAATAACAATAATGGCATTTATTAAGCGCTTACTATGTGCAAGCGCTTACTATGTGCAAAGCACTGTTCTAAGCGCTGAGCGCAGTATCCTTGCTGAACTAGATTTTCCCTGTTTCTTCTTCTTCTTCTTTTTCTTCTTTTTTTTGTTAAGCGCTTACTATGTGCCAAGCACTGTTCTAAGCACTGCAGGGATACAAGGTGATCAGGCTGTCCCACATGGGGCTCACAATCTTAATCCCCATTTTAAAGATGAGGGAACTGAGGCACAGAGAAATTGTGACTTGCCCAAAGTCACACAGCCGATGTGGCGGAGCTGGGATTATTAATAACAATAACAGCATTTATTCATTAAGTGCTAACCATGTGTCAAGTACTGTGGGAGACTTTCTAAAATTCTCTTTTTTCCCCTCAAATCAATTAAAAGGGAAACAGCCAGCTCTGAACAGAGAGTGGTGAGTGTCTGCGTGTGTGTGTGTGTGTGTGTGTGTATGTGTGTGTATGAGTGTGTCCTAGTCCTCTAGGATTAATGTAAATCACTCCCATCACAAGCTCTTAGAGTGACAAAAGGAGTCTCATGGTTTCCATTTGTCCCATCCCTCTTAAGAGTCAAATCCCACCCCTTCTTTGGAACAGAATCACTGGGAATGGCTTGTCCCCCAGTGAGTGGTGACTGTGTTGTGAGTTGGGGTGAAGGGGCAGAGGTCACCCACTCACCCCTCCCAGGTTGGGGCAGGGGGCTCGCCGCTCAGCTAACTGCCCACAGAGGGGCTGCTGTGGCCAGTAAGGAGGGGACAGGTCTACCCAGGACCTGGGCATTTCTTCATCCATCTTCCCTGGGCTCTCCTGAAAGGAGCAGAAAGGAAAGGAGCTGCTCAAATGCAGCCTTGAGCAGAGGCATTGGCTACCATGACCCAGCATTTAAAAAGAAATCAGGCTGACCATCAGATGAAAATCTGGCAGAGGGTCTAATGAGAAATTCAATCCACCCTGCCTCTTCTTTCACCTATTCCCCTTTGCTTTTTTAGTAAGACTCTGGGAGGAAATTCTGAGAGACAAAGAGAGGGAGAGATAGAAAGAGAGAGAGAGAGAGATAGTTCGCATCAGCCAGCGGCTTATGCTGTCTTAGGCTACAGTGGCCCTGAGAAATGGGCACATGATTCTGGGAGAATTTAATCCACTGAGGCATTGGAAGTCTTTGTTTGGTCTTTCGGTGGGCTCGCCAACCCATTCATTGTACCTATCAATTCATGATGAGGCACTAAACTGGTCTGAAATACTTTAGGAGTTCAGCTCCATACTTTATTAGCAGTGATGCTCGCCATTCCCGTCGCCATCCCACAGCATGACCAGGTCTCCCAGGCACTTCACATATGTACTTGTTTGTTCGTAGACCTCTCCCCAGGCTTTCAAACTTGGCTCCCAGACAACCTGGGCCAAATGCAAACCTCAATTTCTAGAAATGAAGAGGAGCCATCAAAACACCTTCCCCTCTCCCCTCCCACTCCCAGCTCACCTCTTACCCCACGTCTCCTCCAGGATGAGCTTTGGCCTAAGCCTTGGCTGCACTGATTTTCTACTATGTCTGGCTTTTGCTCTGTTGAGGAATCCCTGCCAGCCTGACAGGTGGTGTGAGCATTTTCAGTCCAGCCTGGGGTGACGGAGGTCCTCCAGGTACCAGGTCGGATGCGTGGGCACACCTGGCCTGGAGCCATGGGGGCCTGAGAAGGAGTGAGTCGGGCAGCCTGAGGGGAGTGGGTGTCCAGCTGACCAACTGGCAAGCCAAGTGGCTTTTCCTTGCTCTCTCCTCATCTCCTCCATCTTTCCCCCTACAAATCCCTGCCGTGTGTATGTGTATGTATGTGGGTGTGTGTTTGTGGTGTGCATTGGGGTGGGGGGCAGTGGAAGAGAGTCAGAAAAACATCTCAGATCAACAGAGGAGCCATGTGAACATGAACTGGGCCAAGGACGCCTGTTCTGTTAGGTTTGACTAGGCACAGCCTGAAGAGGAGAGAGAGAAAAAGAGAGAAATAATAATAATAACAGTAATTATAATAATAATGGTATTTGTTAAGCACTTACTCTGTGCCAGGCACTGGGATAGATACAAGGCGATTGGTTTGTACACGGTCCCTGTCCCACATGGGACTCACAGTCTTAATTTTCAGATGAGGTAACCGAGGCACAGAGAAGTGAAGTGACTTGCCCAAATTCACACAGCAGACAAGCGATAGGGCCTGGATTAGAACCCAGGTACTTCTGTGTGTGTGTATGTTGGTGGGGGCGGGGGAGAGGGTCATTCCGACCCCACTAGGTGTGGAGCTTTAAGGGAAACCTGATGAGAAATGGGATAAAAAAGATCTCCTCACCACTGGCCCCCTCTGGGGAGAGAAACCAGATCCTCTCCTGGTGGAAAAGAAGGCGAACGAGTGTCGTTCCTAAAGGCTGAAAGCATCTCCAGGAGAATTCAGGGATAGAAGGGACCTTGAGAAGTCATTTTTGTCCATCCCCCTGCCTCCAGGTATTCATTCATTCATTCAATCGTATTTATTGAGCGCTTACTGTGTGCAGAGCACTGGACTAAGCGCTTGGGAAGTACAAGTTGGCAACATATAGAGACGGTCCCTATCCAACAACGGGCTCACAGTCTAGAAGGGGGAGACAGACAACAAAACAAAATATGTTAACAAAATAAAATAAATAGAATAGAAAACATGTACAAGTAAAATAAATAGAGTAATAAACCTGTACAAACATATATACAGGTGCTGTGGGGAGGGGAAGGAGGTAGGGTGGGGGGGATGGGGAGAGGAAGCGCTTAATACAGTGCTCTGCACACAGCGCTCAATAAATACGATTGAATGAAAGGAGGGGGCTCAGTCTGGGAAGGCCTCCTGGAAGAGGTAGTAGGACCTCATCTAACCCGGGCCAGGCAGAGGAAAATCTCTCTTTTTCCAAAGGCCCTCCGGAGAAAGTGATTCCGTAGTCTCCCTTGGCATGCTGTTCCAATCCTCGGCTCTTTCAGAAATAATAATAATAGTCGTTATTTGTTAGATGCTTCCTCTGTGCCATGCACTGTACTTACTAAGCACTGGAATAGATAAAAGATAATCAGGTTGGACACAGTCCCATCCCAGATGGGGCTCTCAGTCTAGGAGAGAGAAGAAGTATTTTACCAATGAAGACACTGAGGCCCAGGTAAGTGACTTGCCCGAGGTCACACAGCAGGCAAGTGGCGAAATTGGGATTAGAACCCAGATCCTCTGACACTGAGGCCTGTGCATTCGCAGTGTGCCACACTGCTTCCCAAAGCCTTCTTGCTGTCTGACCCAAAGCTATCATGCTGCATCTGAAGCCCATTTCATCCGATTCTGCCTATGATGCTCAGGGGAACTGGCTGACAATGTTTTGCAGGAGCTACGGGAGAAGCCTCTGCCAGTCAGCCTCCTGTTCTGTGTCGGAATCGAGCAGCAGCAGCAGCTCTATACCAAGCCAGGCCCCTGGACCTCTGAGAGCCTGATCCATGGGGGTGCAGAGATTGTGGGAGGGGGAGAAGGGAGGAGCCATCCCCTCCCTCCAGCCTGTGAGGTCTGAGTCGTCCCCCTCCCTCCCCTGGCCGTGCTTCACGGCCACACATCGGGTCCTTAGGGTGAGTCATTTCCCTTGGAACAGTTTCCCTCCTTGATCACGGGAGGGAAAAGACGGAAAAGACCCATTGAGGCCCTGCCTCCCCCCCATCCCCAGAGAGCATCCCCCTGGAGAGTTGTTCTAAATCCGGGCAGCCTTGGCCCCACTTGGGAGGGTGTGGGGAGAGCAGGCATGGATTATTGTAAGCGCCTGGGCCTCGGCCTGACCACGCCACTCTCCCGGGCCTTGCCCATGCGCGGTGGGAACCGCGTCCACTCCTGGGCCCCGAGGGAGAAGTCTTGTGGGCCTCATCGATCCTGGCTCCTCCGGACGGCATCCTGGGTTAAGAGCACTTTAGAGCCACTAGAAGCCACAGCAAAGGTTCCCGGGAGTAAGTCGGGAGGGGTGGAGAGGAGGGACGCGTGTTAAGATGAAAAATGCCCAGATTTCCAGTGAAGCCGCTGCAGTTTCTTCGGGGGTTCCACCTCCCCCCGCGTCTCTTCCATCCTGTCCGGAGATCTCTCTCTGACAGGCCTTGGGCGGCAGCCAGGTCTCCATCCTCATCGTTTGGAGTCCTGTAGCCAATTTCCATGCTCCTCAGCCACATAATTCTATTTCGCATTAAAGTGAGAGAGCGAAACCGACGATTGAAGGGGAAATCTTTTTGAATCATGTCTCTGGAAAGGTTCTAATATGTAGATATTCATATTTCTGTGTATGAATGAAAGGAATGAAAACAGCCCAAGAATGAAACATGACTCTCTTAGTTGGGGAGAGAGAGGTGGCGGCAGGACAGCAAGCCCAGGAGGCTGTGGAGGAGCTAAGCGGCCCTGACCGAGCTCTGAAAGCTGATGAAAAGGAACGGGCTATTTGATCAGAGAGTGCGGGGCTGAGGGGGAAGAGGGAAGATCAGAGGAATAAGCAGATTCCCAGAGTTGGTGGAAAAATAAGGGTCCAGGGGCCCATCCAGAGTGTGCAGTCCCTGTGTGCAGTCCTCTTGGGAAGACCCCAGACAAAGGCGAGTGGGATGTGAGGCTGGAGACACTGTGGGAAGGTTTGGTGGGGAGGGAAGGAAGAAATGGGACACAAGTGAGGGGAGGACAGGGAAAAGAAAGAAGGATGGGCAACGAGGAAAACCCAATGGCAGGGTTGGGGAATGGAGGAGGGGAAACATGAAAGGGAGAAGCAGAACAGTTAAAAAAAAAATAATAATAATGGCATTTATTAAGCGCTTACTATGTGCAAAGCACTGTTCTAAGCACTGGGGAGGTTACAAGGTGAAAGGGGTCTTAAAGGGAGAGAACCTGGAGAGGCTGAAGAAAGCGGACAGGGGCGTGGGGAAAATGAAGCAAACCCAATTCAGGGAAAGGGTGAGGATAATAAGAATGGCATTTATTAAGCACTTACTATGTGCAAAGCACTGTTCTAAGTGCTGGGGAGGTTACAAGGTGATCAGACTGTCCCACGGGGGGCTCCCAGTCTTAATTCCCATTTTCCAGATGAGGGAACTGAGGCCCAGAGAAGTGAAATGACTTGCCCGCAGTCACACAGCCGACAGTTGGGGGAGCTGGGATTTGAACCCATGACCTCTGACTCCAAAGCCCGTGCCTTTTCCACTGAGCCACGCTGTTTCTCTAATAATAATGAATAATAATAATAATAATAATAATGAATAATTATGGTATTCGTTAAACGCTTACTATGTGCCAAGCACCGTTCTAAGCACTGGGGTAAATACAAGGTGATCAGGTTGTCCCATGTGGGGCTCAGCATCTCAGTCCCCATGAAGTAAACCCAATTCAGGGAAAGGGTGAGGGGAAGAGGGGGTGGGTTGGGGGTGGGGAGGCTATTAATTCATTCATTCAATCGTATTTATTGAGTGCTTACTGTATGCAGAGCACTGTACTAAGCGCTTGGGAAGTACAAGTTGGCAATATATAGAGACCAACAGCGGGCTCACCGTCTAGAAGGGGGAGACTATTGGCAAGAGGGAAAGTGAGCGGAGGACAAAATCGCGGAGAAGGGGTAAGGATAGGGTGGGAGGGCAGTGTGGGATGGAGCCGGGGGCTGGGGGGGCTTAGGGGAAAGAGTTCATTCATTCATTCAATCACATTTATTGAGCGCTTACTGTGTGCAGAGCACTGTACTAAGCGCTTGGGACTACTGCACTAGCCTTCTCTCTGATCTCCCATCCTCGTGTCTCTCTCCACTTCAATCCATACTTCATGCTGCTGCCCGGATTATCTTTGTCCAGAAACGCTCTGGACATATTACTCCCCTCCTCAAAAACCTCCAATGGCTACCGATCAATCTGCGCATCAGGCAGAAACTCCTCACCCTGGGCTTCAAGGCTGTCCGTCACCTCGCCCCCTCCTACCTCACCTCCCTTCTCTCCTTCTACTGCCCAGCCCGCCCCCTCCGCTCCTCCACCACTAATCTCCTCACTGTACCTCGCTCTCGCCTGTCCCGCCATCGACCCCCGGCCCACGTCATCCCCCGGGCCTGGAATGCCCTCCCTGTGCCCATCCGCCAAGCTAGCTCTCTTCCTCCCTTCAAGGCCCTGCTGAGAGCTCACCTCCTCCAGGAGGCCTTCCCAGACTGAGCCCCTTCTTTCCTCTCCCCCTCGTCCCCCTCTCCATCCCCCCGTCTTACCTCCTTCCCTTCCCCACAGCACCTGTATATATGTAGATATGGTTGTACATATTTATTACTCTATTTATTTATTTATTTATTTATTTTACTTGTACATTTCTATCCTACTTATTTTATTTTGTTGGTATGTTTGGTTCTGTTCTCTGTCTCCCCCTTTTAGACTGTGAGCCCACTGTTGGGTAGGGACTGTCTCTATGTGATGCCAATTTGTACTTCCCAAGCGCTTAGTACAGTGCTCTGCACATAGTAAGCGCTCAATAAATACGATTGATTGATTGATTGATTGACAAGTTGGCGTTCATTCAATCGTATTTATTGAGAGCTTACTGTGTGCAGAGCACTGGACTAAGCGCTTGGGAAGTCCAAGTTGGCAACATCTAGAGAAGGTCCCTACCCAACAGCGGGCTCACAGTCTAGAAGGGGGAGACTGAGAACAAAACAAAACCTATTAACAGAATAAAATAAGTAGAATAAATATGTACAAGTAAACTAAATAGAGTAATAAATATGTACAAACATATATACATATATACAGGTGCTGTGGGGAAGGGAAGGAGGTAAGGTGGGGGGGGGTGGAGAGGGGGAGGAGGGGGTGTCGATAGGACCGGGTCAGTGGGGATGGGTGTAACAGTGCTTTGCACATAGTAAGCGCTTAATAAATGCCATTATTATTATTATTATTATTGGAAGAGAAACAGCGTGGCTCAGTGGAAAGAGCCCGGGCTTTGGAATCAGAGGTCATGGGTTCGAATCCCGACTCTGCCACAAGTCCGCTGTGTGACCTTGGGCCAGTCACTTCACTTCTCTGAGCCTCAGTTACCTCCTCTGTAAAATGGGGATGAAGGCTGTGAGCCCCACATGGGACAACTTGATCACCTTGTATCCCCCCCCCCCCAACGCTTAGAACAGTGCTCTGCACATAGGAAGCACTTAACAGACTGTGAGCCCACTTTTGGGTAGGGACTGTCTCTCTATGTTGCCAACTTGTACTTCCCAAGCGCTTAGTCCAGTGCTCTGCACACAGTAAGCGCTCAATAAATATGATTGACTGATTACCGGTATATATGTATATATGTTTGTACATATTTATTACTCTATTTATTTATTTATTTTACTTGTTCATATCTATTCTATTTATTTTATTTTGTTAGTATGTTTGGTTTTGTTCTCTGTCTCCCCCTTTCAGACTGTGAGCCCACCGTTGGGTAGGGACTGTCTCTATATGTTGCCAACTTGCACTTCCCAAGCGCTTAGCCCAGTGCTCTGCACACAGTAAGAGCTCAATAAATATGATTGATTGATTGATTGATAGTAAGTGCTTAACAGACTGTAAGCCCACTGTTGGGTAGGAACTGTCTCTGTATGTTGCCAACTTGGACTTCCCAAGCTCTTAGTCCAGTGCTCTGCACACAGGAAGCGCTCAATAAATACAATTGACTGATTACCTGTATATATGTATATATGTTTGTACATATTTATTACTCTATTTATTTATTTTACTTGTATATATCTATTTTATTTATTTTCTTTTGTTAGTATGTTTGGTTTTGTTCTCTGTCTCCCCCTCTTAGACTGTGAGCCCACTGTTGGGTAGGGACTGTCTCTCTGTGTTGCCAACTTGTACTTCCCAAGTGCTTAGTCCAGTAGTCTGCACACAGGAAGCGCTCAATAAATACGATTGATTGATTGATTGGTTGATAGTAAGCACTTAACAGACTGTGAGCCCACTGTTGGGTAGGGACTGTCTCTCTATGTTGCCAACTTGTACTTCCCAAGCTCTTAGTCCAGTGCTCTGCACACAGGAAGCGCTCAATAAATACGATTGATTGATTGATTGATAGTAAGCGCTTAACAGACTGTGAGCACACTGTTGGGTAGGGACCGTCTCTATATGTTGCCAACCTGGACTTCCCAAGCGCTTAGCCCAGTGCTCTGCACACAGGAAGCGCTCAATACGATTGATTGATTGATTGATAGTAAGCACTTAGACTGTGAGCCCACTGTTGGGCAAGGACTTTCTCTCTATGTTGCCAACTTGGACTTCCCAAGCGCTTAGTCCAGTGCTCTGCACACAGGAAGCGCTCAGTAAATACGATTGATTGATTGATAGTAAGCGCTTAACAGGCTGTGAGCCCACTGTTGGGTAGGGACTGTCTCTCTATGTTGCCAACTTGTACTTCCCAAGCGCTTAGTCCAGTGTTCTGCACACAGTAAGCACTCAGTAAATACGATTGATTGATTGATTGATTGATTGACAGTAAGCGCTTAGACTGTGAGCCCACTGTTGGGCAGGGACCATCTCTCTATGTTGCCAACTTGGACTTCCCAAGCGCTTAGTCCAGTGCTCTGCACACAGGAAGTGCTCAATAAATACGATTGATTGATTGATTGATAGTAAGCACTTAGACTGTGAGCCCACTGTTGGGCTGGGACTGTCTCTCTATGTTGCCAACTTGTACTTCCCAAGCGCTTAGCCCAGTGCTCTGCACACAGGAAGCGCTCAATAAATATGATTGATTGATTGATAGTAAGTGCTTAACAGACTGTGAGCCCACTGTTGGGCAGGGACTGTCTCTCTATGTTGCCAACTTGGACTTCCCAAGCGCTTAGCCCAGTGCTCTGCACACAGGAAGCGCTCAATAAATACGATTGATTGATTGATTGATAGGAAGCGCTTAGCAGACTGTGAGCCCACTGTTGGGCAGGGACCGTCTCTCTATGTTGCCAACTTGGACTTCCCAAGCGCTTAGCCCAGTGCTCTGCACACAGGAAGCGCTCAATAAATACGATTGATTGATTGATTGATAGGAAGCGCTTAACAGACTGTGAGCCCACTGTTGGGCAGGGACTGTCTCTCTATGTTGCCAACTTGTGCTTCCCAAGTGCTTAGCCCAGCGCTCTGCACACAGGAAGTGCTCAATAAATACGATTGATTGATTGATTGATAGGAAGCGCTTAACAGACTGTGAGCCCACTGTTGGGCAGGGACTGTCTCTCTATGTTGCCAACTTGCACTTCCCAAGCGCTTAGCCCAGTGCTCTGCACACAGGAAGTGCTCAATAAATATGATTGATTGATTGATCGTAAGCGCTTAACAGACTGTGAGCCCACTGTTGGGCAGGGACTGTCTCTCTATGTTGCCAACTTGGACTTCCCAAGCGCTTAGCCCAGCGCTCCGCACACAGGAAGCGCTCAATAAGTACGACTGATTGATCGATTGATTAACAGAGGCCAATCCTGCCTTGAACCCCAGGGGAGAGGAGGAAAGTGGCTGGAGCAAAGGGGGCGGGGAAACGGCTGGAACAGGTGGGAGCGGCGGCAGAGGAGGGAGGGCGAGCAGCACAGTGTCGGCGCGGCCGCCGCCTGGGCCGGGGCTCGGGGAGCGGGGGAGCCGGCCGGCCGGGCCCTCGGACGGGACGGGGGGCCGCGGGGCACCCGCTGCCCCCGCCGCCCACCATGGAGAGATCGGGGCTGCACCTGAACGGGGGCATCCTCCTCAGGGGGGGCATCAGGGGCAGGGGCGGCGGCAGCCACCAGCCCGGGGGGCCCGGGCCCTTCTCCGCCGCCCGCTGACTCTGCCCGGCAGGTAAGGAGCGGAGCGCACCGCACAGCCTTACTGCGCCCAGCCCCCCCACCCCGCCTGGGGACAGGGGCAGCGGGCACCGGGGGCAGACGCACCGATTGGCGGGGGCGGGGGAGGGGGCACCACCCCCCAGAGATGATAAGCCCACTGTTGGGTAGGGACCGGCTCTAGATGCTGCCAACTTGGACTTCCCAAGCGCTTAGCGCAGTGCTCTGCACACAGTAGCGCTCAATAAATACGATTGATTGATTGATTGATTCCCAAGCGCTTAGCACAGTGCTCTGCACACAGTAAGCGCTCAATAAACACGATTGATTGATTGATTAAGCGCTTACTATGTGCCAAGCTCTGTTCTAAGCGCTGGGGACGTTACTCTCCCCCTCCTCCCCATCTTACCCCCTTCCCCTGTATGTATGTAGGTATACTCCCCCTCCTCCCCATCTTACCCCTTCCCCTCTATCTATGCATATATTTGTACGTATTTAACACTCTATTTATTTTACCTGTGCATAGCCTATTTATTTTATTTTGTTAATATGTTTGGTTTTGTTGTCTGTCCCCCCCACCCCCACCCCCTTCTAGCCTGTGAGCCCGCTGTTGGGTAGGGACCGTCTCTAGATGTTGCCAACTTGGACTTCCCCAGCGCTTAGCACAGTGCTCTGCACACAGTAAGCGCTCAATAAACACGATTGATTGATTGGTTAAGCGCTTACTATGTGCCAAGCACTGTTCTAAGCGCTGGGGAGGTTACTCTCCCCCTCCTCCCCATCTTACCCCCTTCCCCTGTATGTAGGTATACTCCCCCTCCTCCCCATCTTACCCCCTTCCCCTGTCTGTATGCATATACTTGTACGTATTTAATATTCTATTTATTTTACTTGTGCATAGCCTATTTATTTTATTTTGTTAATGTGTTTGGTTTTGTTGTCTGTCTCCCCCCCCTCCTCCCTTTCTAGCCTGTGAGCCCCCGGTTGGGTAGGGACTGGCTCTAGATGTTGCCAACTTGGACTTCCCAAGCGCTTAGCACAGTGCTCTGCACACAGTAAGCGCTCAATAAACACGATTGATTGATTTGATTAAGCGCTTACTATGTGCCAAGCACTATTTTAAGCGCTGGGGAGGTCACTCTCCCCCTCCTCCCCCTCCTCCCCATCTTACCCCCTTCCCCTGTATGTAGGTGTACTCCCCCTCCTCCCCATCTTCCCCTCTTCCCCTCTATGTATGCATATATTTGTACGTATTTAATACTCTATTTATTTTACCTGTACATAGCCTATTTATTTTATTTTGTTAATATGTTTGGTTTTGTTGTCTTGTCTCCCCCTTCTAGCCTGTGAGCCCGCTGTTGGGTAGGGACCGTCTCTAGATGTTGCCGACTTGTACTTCCCAAGCGCTTAGCACAGTGCTCTGCACACAGTAAGCGCTCAATAAACCCGATTGATTGATTTGATTAAGCGCTTACTATGTGCCAAGCACTGTTCTAAGCGCTGGGGAGGTTCTTCTCCCCCTCCTCCCCATCTTTCCCCCTTCCCCTGTATGTATGTATACTCCCCCTCCTCCCCATCTTACCCCTTCCCCTGTATGTATGCATATGTTTGTACGTATTTAATACTCTATTTATTTTACTTGTACATAGCCTATTTATTTTATTTTGTTAATATGTTTGGTTTTGTTGTCTTGTCTCCCCCTTCTAGACTGTGAGCCCGCTGTTGGGTAGGGACCGTCTCTAGATGTTGCCGACTTAGACTTCCCAAGCGCTTAGTACAGTGCCCTGCACACAGTAAGCGCTCAATAAATACGATTGATTGATTGATTGATTTCCCCTCCCCGCAGCACCTGTATATATCTTTGTACAGATTTACTTGTACATATTTACTATTCTGTTGATTTTATCCAGTTAGTATGTTCGGTTTTGTTCTCTGCCTCCCCCTTCTAGACTGGGAGCCCCCTGTTGGGTAGGGACCGTCTCTATATATTGCCAACTTGGACTTCCCAAGCGCTTAGTACAGTGCTCAGTAAGCGCTCAATAAATGCGATTGAATGAATGAATGAATTTGTTACTCTATTTTATTTGGACGCATTTATTCTATTTATTTTATTCTGTTAACATGTTTTGTTTTGTTGTCTGCCTCCCCCTTCTAGACTGTGAGCTCGCTGTTGGGTAGGGACCGTCTCTTTATGTTCCCAACTTGGACTTTCCAAGCGCTTAGTCCAGTGCTCTGCACACAGTAAGCGCTCAATAAATACGATTGAATGAATACAAGGTGATCAGGTTGTCCCACGGTCTTAATCCCAAGTGATGGGGATTAAGATGATGGGGGGGGGGGGAGGGAGGCAATCATCTATTTGTTGCCGAAATGTTCTTTCCAAGCGTTTAGTACAATGCTCTGCACATAGTAAGCGCTCAATTAATACGATTGAATGAGTACAAGGTGATCAGGTTGTCCCACGGTTTTAATCCCCAATGATGAGGATTAAGATGATGGGAGGCGGGGGATCATCTATTTGTTGCCAAAATGTTCTTTCCAAGCGTTTAGTCCAGTGCTCTGCACACAGTAAGCGCTCAATAAATACGATTGAATGAATGAATACAAGGTGATCAGGTTGTCCCACGGTTTTAATCCCCAATGATGGGGATTAAGATGATGGGGGAGGGGAGCATCATCTATTTGTTGCCGAAATGTTCTTTCCAAGCGTTTAGTACAGTGCTCTGCACACGGTAAATGCTCAATAAATACGACTGAATGAATATGAAATCCACAGAAAAATCAAAACAAACAGGCGTGCGCGACGATTTGCCTCTCGCTCGACTAGCCTCATCTCTTATAATGAGATCCGGTGTACGACAGATATGCTTAAAATGTCTCCAGTTAGCATCCTGAGGGGGGAAACTGAGGGCTGGAGGATTGAGGGGCGGGGGGCACCGAGGGTTGGCCGAATGGCAGGACCCAAGGATGGGGCAGAGAGACGGCCCCCTCTCCCAGACTAGCCTTGGAGCCGCAGCCTGGGCATCTGTCTGGGGGCAGAAGCCCCCTTGGCACCCCCTCTTTTCACCCCCTTCTCCCACCACCCAACCTCAAAAAAAAATAATAATAATGATGGCATTTATTAAGCGCTTACTATAATGAGATCCGATGTACTACAGATATGCTTAAAATGTCTCCAGTTAGCATCCTGAGGGGGGAAACTGAGGGCTGGAGGATTGAGGGGCGGGGGGCACCGAGGGTTGGCCGAATGGCAGGACCCAAGGATGGGGCAGAGAGACGGCCCCCTCTCCCAGACTAGCCTTGAAGCCGCAGCCTGGGCATCTGTCTGGGGGCAGAAGCCCCCTTGGCACCCCCTCTTTTCACCCCCTTCTCCCCCCACCCAACCTCAAATAATAATAATAATAATAATAATAATAATGATGGCATTTATTAAGCGCTTACTATATGCTTAGAACAGTGCTTTGCACATAGTAAGCGCTTAATAAATGCCATCATCATTATTATTAGGTGCAAAGCAAAGAAGGAGCGTCTCTAATCCCCAGAAAAGGTGCCCCCTCCCTCCTTCCCATCCAGCCGGACCCCGGTCCCTTTTCCCTGGAGGGCTTGGATTCCTTGAGGATCCTAAAAATAATCCGGCCCGGGGCCTATAATTAGGGACGAGATTGTGCGGCGATGGCTCCTTCTTCTGTCTCTTCTGACTGAACCGGAGAAACGCTGACAGGGAGCTTCTATTTCCCTTTGATGTTTCCATGTTTCTACCCCAGAGCTGAGACCAGTGCTTGGCACAGAGTCAGAGCTTAACCGACACCGTGATCGTCAAAATAGGTTTGTCACCGCGCCTCTCACCCGCAAACCTCTTTTCCTCTTCAATTTGCGGTGGTAACCCGCGTCCCTCGCCCGGGGCAAGAAACTTTGTGGGCCAAGGTTGTTTCTTTTTTTCTTTCCTCTTTTATACTTTGATCACCTCCCTTCCTACTACTAGGCCTCCCTCTAACCCGCAAAACGCCCCCGCATAAAGTCAGAAGCAGGATAATTGTGAGAGAGTGTGTGGGTTTGGGGTTTTTTTTCGGTGTGTGGCCAACCCTGGTTCTAATTTTCCCCCAAATGACCTCTCATTCGTTCATTCATTCATTTATTCATTCATTCATTCGTTCATTCAATCTTATTTATTGAGCGCTTACTGTGTGCGGAGCACTGTACTAAGCGCTAACCTTCTGAGGCCCTGGCTAGAGCGACGGGCTGCTGATTAATTCATGCCAACGTGAATGCCTCCCAGCGCTTAGAACAGTGTGTGGCACAGAGTAAGCGCTGGACAAACCCCACCGTTACTATCAAGCGCTTAGTACAGTGCTCTGCACACAGTAAGCGCTCAATAAATACGATTGAATGAATGAATGAATTTGGAGAACGAGCAGGATTCCCTGTTGTTGGGGAGGGCTTGTCTCCATCTGTTGCCAGCGTTTAGAACAGTGTGTGGCACATAGTAAGCGCCGGACAAAGACCCCCGTTATTATTTGGAGAACTAGCAGGATTCCCTGTTGTTGGGCAGGGCTTGTCTCTATTTGTTGCCAAAATGTTCTTTCCAAGCGTTTAGTACAGTGCTCTGCACACGGTAAGCGCTCAATAAATACGATTGAATGAATGAAATCCACAGAAAAATCAAAACAGGCCCGCGCGACGATTTGACTATCGCTCGACTAGTCTCATCTCTCATAATGTGATCCGATGTACTACAAATATTCTTAAAATGTCTCCAATTAGCATCCTGACAACTCAATCGGCGGACCGGCTTGAAGTCATTCTTAATTATAGAGCCAACAACGTTAGAAAGAGAATGTGTGTGTGTGTAAATGATCAGCTTTAGAGAAGCAGCGTGGCTTTGTGGAGAGAGCGCCGGCTTGGGAGTCAGAGGTCGTGGGTTCCAATCCCGCCACCGCCGTTTATCAGCTGTGTGACTTTGGGCAAGTCACTTCACTTCTCTGGTCCTCAGATACCTCATCTGGAAAATGGGGATTAAGACTGCGAGCCCCACGTGGGGCAATCTGATTACCTGATTACCTTGTCTGATTACCTTAAGAGAAGCAGCTTGGCCTAGTGGAAAGAGCCCGGGCTTTGGAGTCAGAGGTCATGGGTTCAAATCCCGACACCGCCAGTTGTCAGCTGTGTGACTTTGGGCAAGGCACTTCACTTCTCTGGGCCTCAGTTGCCTCAGCTGTAAAATGGGGATTAAAAAACTGTGAGCCCCCCCGTGGGACAACCTGATCACCTTGTAACCTCCCCTGTGCTTAGAACAGTGCTTTGCACATAGTAAGCGCTTAACAAATACCATTATTATTATTATTATTATTACCTTGTATCTGCCCCAGCGTTTAGAACAGGGCTGGTCACATAGTGAAGTGCTTAACAAATACCATTATTATTATTATTATTATTATTATTATTGATAATTCCAGCCGGTTTAAATTGCGAGAACTTAAAAGGGAGGGATTGGGAATGTTTTGGAGAGACCCGGGGAGGGGCGGCAAGAACGAGTCATTCTCTGCCACCTATTTCTAGGATAGATCCACAAGGGAGCCTTTTTCATTTTTATTTCTAGTCCTTTAGCGCCGAGAACTCTTTCCGTGGGTTTACCTCCCTGGGGTCTGATTCTTTTAACAACACATATGTTACTTCTTGGGGCTCGGGGGTTTAAATCGCTGCCTTCCCCCAGAATATGGCAGTTAAAAGCCAAATCCCACGCCTTTTCAAGGGTGGAAGGATTCCGAGGTATTGACCATGGTGTGAAAATTCGCATCGGACCATGTCTTTGCTCCAAGGCTATTTTAGGTTTCTCCGGATCAGTGCAAATATCGTAGGTGGTTTGGGTTTTTTTTTCCTTTTCAATGTTCAAAGTCACCCCCAAATGATCAATGACCGGTCCTGGGGGGTCTCCCTGGCACTGTTAGGGTCTGGGGGGGGACTGTCGGGGCTCCCCAGAAAGTTCCGCAGGGCCACTTCTCTGGCACGAAGACGAGATGGGACATGTTCCTGGGAAAGGGACAATAATAATAATAGTAATAATACTAATAATAGTAATGTTGGTATTTGTTCAGAGCTTACTATGTGCCAGGCACTGTTCTAAGCGCTGGGGTAGATACACGGGAATCCGGTTGTCCCAGTCTTCATCCCCATTTTATAGATGAGGTCACTGAGGCACAGAAAAATTAAGTGATTTGCCCAAGGTCACACAGCTGGCAAGTGGCAGCACAGGGATTCAAACCCATGATCTCTGACTCCCAAGCCCCGGCTCTTTCCACTAAGCCAGGAGGCCCAAAGCCAGGCCCTTTTCCCTGTCCTTGCTCCATCCTCCCTTTCCTCTCCCATCCCCTCCCCTTGCCCATCCTGAGGGTTGTCGAGCGGGCCCCCCTGGCGGGAATTGCCCATTTCTGATTTTCCCATGCTAACCCTGTGGGCCTTTGGTCAGGTAGGCACTTGCTCTCCAACATCATCATCATCATCATCAATCGTATTTATTGAGCGCTTACTATGTGCAGAGCACTGTACTAAGCACTTAGGAAGTACAAATTGGCAACATATAGAGACAGTCCCTACCCAACAGTGGGCTCACAGTCTAAAAGGGGAAGATAGAGAACAAAACCAAACATACTAACAAAATAAAATAAATAGAATAGATATGTACAAGTAAAATAAATAAATAAATAAATAGAGTAATAAATATGTACAAACATATATACATATATACAGATGTGTCCACCCCGATAAACCGCGCTGCCCTCCACCTAGGCCCACTGAAACCTGACCCCTCCAGAAGAGAGGCTTTTTCGGGGGGAAGAAGGTGTGTGTATGGGGGTGTTTAGGGGACCAAACACCCAATTGGAGTTGCAGGGGCCTAACGACTCTCTCATCCCCCAGGACAGGTCATCCCAGACACCCGTATAAGGGGACCCCCTCCAGACTGGCCCCCTCCCCTCTTTTTTTCATTCCCCAGTTCTATGTCTCTGGAGTTCTGCCTCTCTGTCCCCCAGCTCCATCACCATCCTCTCCCCTCTGCCCTACCCGCATCCCACAACCAGACACGGAGAAAGTTGCTGGGAATCCCGGAGAAGGGGTCGGCGGGGGCGGGGGGCATGCTGATGGGAGAGATAATGATAATAATAATAATGGTATTTGTTAAGTGCTTACTATGTGCTCAGCACTGTTCTAAGCACTAGGGTATATACAAGGTCATCAGGTTGTCCCATGTGGGGCTCACAGTCTTAATCCCCATTTTCCAGATGAGGGAACTGAAACACAGAGGAGTTAAGTGACTTGCCCAAGGTCACACAGCAGCTGTCTACTCTATTCATTCGTTCATTAAATGCTCCATTCATTCACTCAGTCGAATTTATTGAGTGTTTACTGTGTGCAGAGCACTGCACTAAGTGCTTGGGAAGTACAAGTCGGCAACATATAGAGATGGTCCCTACCGAACAACGGGCTCATGGTCTAGAAGGGGGAGACATACACCAGAACAAAACATGTAGACAGGTGTTAAATCCGTCAGAAGAAACAGAATTATAGCTATATGCACATCATTAATAAAAAATTCATTCATTCAATCATATTTATTGAGCACTTACTCTGTGCAGAGCACTGTACTAAGCTCTTGGAAAGTACAATGCAGCCAATAAAGAGAGAGAATCTGCCCACAACGGGCTCACAGTCTAGATGGGGGAGACAGACATCAATACGAGTAAACAGGCATCAATATAAATAAACAGAATTATAGATATATGCACATAACAAGTGCTGCGGGATAGGGAGGAGGGGAAGAGGAAAGGGAGAGAATCAGGGTGACGTGGAAGGGAGTGGGAGTTGAGGAAAAGTGGGGCTTAGTCTGGGAAGATCCCCTGGAGGAGGTGCACCTTCAGTAGGGCCTCTAGGGCCAGCCCCCGGCCACGAGGGCAGCTCGGGGAGCAGCAGGGGAATGCTGCCTCACCCTCTTCATTGGTGCCCATGGAGGCAGAGCACTATCCTGGGTACTTGAGATGCCCCGCAGAAATAAGGCACGTCCCACTCTGCCCTGGAAACTCCCCCTTCCCCATCCCAGGGCTAGAAACCTACCCAAATGTCCCAGCAGCATAGCACTACATGTGTCTGCCCAACCCCTGATCCATACTCCACCCTGCTCGCCTGTCCTGCCATCGACCCCCGGCCCACGTCATCCCCCGGGCCTGGAATGCCCTCTCTCTGCCCATCCGCCAAGCTAGCTCTCTTCCTCCCTTCAAGGCCCTGCTGAGAGCTCACCTCCTCCAGGAGGCCTTCCCAGACTGAGCCTCTTCCTTCCTCTCCCCCTCGCCCCCCTCTCCATCCTCCCCATCTTACCTCCTTCCCTTCCCCACAGCACCTTTATATATGTATATATGTTTGTACATATTTTTTACTCTATTTATTTATTTTATTTGTACATATCTATTCTATTTATTTTATTTTGTTAGTATGTTTGGTTTTGTTCTCTGTCTCCCCCTTTTAGACTGTGAGCCCACTGTTGGGTAGGGACTGTCTCTATATGTTGCCAATTTGTACCTCCCAAGCGCTTAGTACAGTGCTCTGCACATAGTAAGCGCTCAATAAATACGATTGATGATGATGATGATGATGACCTCCTTGCCCTTTCCCTCTGCAACCCAGAAAAGGAGCCCAGGGGTTCCGCTTTTGACCAACTGACCATGCGGAGCCCCTAGCAGCTCCTGAATTTGGTGCTTTGGAGTCTCTTTCCCAGCCCCATCAGCCTGGCCTCAGCCTCACCCCTCTGGGGCCCCTCCCTCTTCATTTTCCCTGCCTGCCCCAATGGAAGGAGGGTCAGGCCGATCCATCCCGTCCAGTCACCCTGAGAGGGGGCAGGGGAGAGGATTGGTGTCAGCTCATGGGGAGAAGATCTCCTTGCCCCCAACCCCTAGCTCTGCCTGAATCATGTCAGAAGCCATGAGGTTCTCAGAACACTGGGGCTTGGGAAGGAGAAAGGGGAACCATCATTATCACCATCATCATCGACTTTATCGAGCCCCTGCTGCTTGCAAAACACTGTTCTGGCCTCTGGGAAATGTACGGTAGAACTGAAAGACAGGATCGCTGCCCATCTCATGGGGGATAAAGGAGAATGACCAGACACAGGGTCTCTGCAGGCCTGGGGATGGGACAACCACTCATTCGTCCTTGCTGACTTCTCTGTCAAGAAGTAGTGTGGCCTAATAGAAAGAGCATGGGCTTAATCCCAGATCCTCCTTGGGGCTGCTCTGTGACCTTGGGCAAGTCATTGAACTCCTCTGTGCCTCAGTTATCTGTAAAATGGGGATTCAATACCCGTTCTCCCTTCTACTTAGGTAGCCAAAAGGTGGGAGAGGGACTGTGTCTGATCTGACCATCCTGTATCTTCCCTAGCATTTAGAACAGGGTTTAGCATATAGTAAGCCCTTGTCAAATACCACACTTATTACTTATTATTATTCTCTCCAGCCTCAGGCCCATTTAACGCCTTCCCCACAGATGGATGTGCTGGCCATCTCACTCTGCCGTTCTCCAAGAGCGTGATTCTCCTCCGCCTGCACAAACCCGCAGTCTCTGGAGCTGGAGGCTGAGTGCCCATACCCTCTCTCCCGGATTTTGGGAGGAATCCTATCCCCCTTCATGGACCACCCCGGAGTCTAGCCCTGGAATCTCAGTCTCACTGGGATGTTCCAGGTCACGAGGATGGATTTTGCCCTGAGGTTGTTTATTCAGCCATTTATAGTTGTTCTTTTAAAATATTTATTGAGCACCCACTGTACTAGCTAAGGGGCTAACTCAGTGGCAAGCAACCAGCTATCAGGCTATGAGTGAGAGTTGGGATGGACCAGAGAACCCTGGCGAGCCCATCACCTTTTTGATGATGATGACGATGACGGGATTTGTGTGTGTTTGTGTGTATGTATGTGTGTGAACATCCTCAAATCTCACTGCAGGCTGCCATCTCATTAAGGTGATGCTACTCTGCTCTGAGACTGTGAAATGGTTGCCCTCCCCCTCGTTCCCACCGACTGATCTTGGGCAGAGGTGCGTGATTCTCTCGCAAGCCCCTGTCGAGAGGTTTGAAAAGCAAGGCTCACCAAGACTTTGGCCGGGGAGAGGGATAGTCCTGGTCTGGCCAGGAATAGGGACAGTCCTGATTTTCGACTAGGAAAGGTCCTGTGTGACTTGGCTGAATTCAATATCTCTACAGGCCAGTCCCAGCTTCAACTCTGTCCCACTTACTGGTTTCCCAGCAACAAACCCCACATCCCGGGGGGATGGGATTCAGGGATTACATGCTTAATACAGTGCTCAGCACACAGTAAGTACTCCATAAACACCATTGATTGATTGGTTGGTTGGATTCGAGCTGGGGCAGAGAACTGGGCTGTCTTCCAGTCTTGGGCAAGTCACCGAACCTAGGGCCTATTTTCTCTTTTCCCTCCTCTACTATCTCTCCCCCGCCCACCGAAATGAGCGATGTGAAGAGGCTTTCCATGTGAGTTCTGAGAGGGTAAAGTCTATGTACCACCTGACTATCTTGTACTCCAGTGCTTAGCACACAGTGAGCACTGGGAATGATGTCTGTGAAGAGAAAAGACAGAGGTCTAATAGCAATCCAGAAGCCACAAGTCCAGCTTAGTTCTCTAGCAGTCAGAGGGCTGGACGAGCAAACTCGGGGCTAGTGGATAGAGCATGGGCCCTGGAGTCCAAAGGACCTGGGTTCTAAATCCTGGCTCCATCATTCACCTGCTGTGTAACACTGGGCAAGGCGCTTCACATCTCTGTGCCTCAGTTACCTCATCTGTAAAAAGGGGATGAAGACTGTGAACCCCAAGTGGGACAGGGGCTGCGTGCAACCTCATTAACTTGTATTTACTCCAACACTTAGTACAATGCTTGGCACATAGTAAGTACTTAACAAATACCATTAAACAAGAAAGACTGAGGCACCGGAGGGGAAAGGCCCTCCGGAGTCCAGACCCTCCTATTCTTGCCTGCCTGCGGCGCCCCAAGATTATAGGCTTGAAGGGACCCATCACTAAACTGTGGTATCAGGGATTGGAGGACCAAATGCGGCCCCCCAACTCTGCTTCCATTGCCGCACCCCAGTTTACTGGGTCTTCCTCCTGTAGGTGGGGGCAGCGGTGGTTTGCCTGAAGCCTCAGAGGCCCTGAGGGTGGTGAGGAAGGGAATTCATTCAATCATATTTATTGAGCACTTACTGTGTGCAGAGCACTGTACTAAGCACTTGGGAAGTACAAGTTGGCAACATATAGAGATGGTCCCCACCCAACAGCGGGCTCACAGTCTAGAAGGATTTCGATCATTTCGAGCAATCATTTCGAGCAATCTGAATGAAATGGCTGCCCATCCCACTCGCACTAGTATCCTTGCGGGTGCTGAGGCACGACCGGAAGAGCCAGGCTGAGTGGGCATTGTGTGGTTTCGTAAACTGGTTGGGGGAAAAGGACTTCTCTACATCGAGGCATCCTACTTAATAATAATAATAATAATAATGGAATTTATTAAGTGCTTACTATGTGCAAAGCACTGTTCTAAGCGCTGGGGAGGTTACAAGGTGATCAGGTTGTCCCATGGGGGGCTCACAGTCTTAATCCCCATTTTACAGATGAGGTAACTGAGGCCCAGAGAAGTTAAGTGACTTGCCCAAAATCACACAGCTGACAATTGGCGGAGCCGGGATATGAACCCATGACCTCTGACTCCAAAGCCCGGGCTCTTTTCCACTGAGCCACGCTGCTTCTCTACTTCACTCTGCTGCCATGACCATCATTCTAGAACATGGCTTTATACTCGTCTCCTCACTCCTCAAAAATCTCCTCCTCCTGACTATTGGCTTTGAGGCACTCAATCAGCGCTCTGCCCGCTGCTCATCCTTACCCCGCTCCCAGTGCATCCAGCTCGCCCACTCCACTCCTCTCAAGTCAACCTACTCACTGTCTCTCATTCTTGTCTCTCTCATCCTCTCTCCCTCCTGGAACTTCCACCCCCTTCATATCTGACAGTCCACCGCTCTCCATCTTCATAGCCCTCCTGAAATCATACCCCCTCCAGGAATCCTTCAACTGACTAATCCCTCTTTCCCTATTTCTAACCCAACTGCCTCTTCAGCTCTCCCGTGTCACCTAAGCACTTCTCCCCCTCCCACCTTTCTCTGTTCCTTCCTTCTACCTGTAATTTATTTTAGGGTCAGTCTCCCCCTGCTAGACTGTAAGCTCTTCGAAGGCAGGGATCATATTTTCTAATTCTACTGTACTCTTCCAAATCCTTAGAACAGTGCTCTGCCCATAGTAAGTACTCAACTATTGATTGATTGACAGATTGACTAGGTGAAGGAGAGGTGGGCGATCCCATCAGAGGAAATGTAGAACATGTTTCCATGTCACAAGGGAGCAGGGCATGCTCACACACACACAATTTTTTTGTGTAACTCCTCGCTAGAGGCCTAGCAGGAGTGAAATAAGACATTCTGGGGTCCCTACTATCTAAGGCTGCAAACTTTGGATTTAAACCAATTGTAAGGAGTTGTTGGTTTGTGATTGCTGGGTTTTCCAGAGGGAATGGGACTAAATAGCTGAAGGACTATGGGATTTGTGTTAGGAATTTGGTACTTCCCACCTGCAAAAATTGAAACTGGAACAGGTGACTGAGGGAAGTCACAGACATTTTTGCTGGGGACTTTTTTTCGAAAAAGAACTGGAGGGTAATACTGGGATGATTTACAGGCAGCCCTGCTCAGAGACAGGGGATGACCAGATGACTTCATTACATTCCTTCCAACGCAAAGATTTCATGGTTGTTGAGTTCTGGAGCGTTCAGAGCCCCCACATGTAGCTTCCAGGGCCTTTCTACCCTTTGACCCTGGTTTATTCATTCATTCAATTGTATTTATTGAGCGCTTACTGTGTGCAGAGCACTGTACTAAGCTCTTGGAAAGTAGTTGCATGTACAAACACCTCTCCTGGGAATCACCTGCAGATTCAAAATGATTGCTCTGTTATGTAACTGGTGCCTCTGACTTAATAAAATGGCAAGTTAGGCCTAAGTCCAATACAATGATGGACAGCACTGACTGGTGGGAAGATCCTGGTGGGAAGATCAGGGATCTGGGGAAGCTGGCCTGCTGTGACTTTGGGCAAGTCACAACCTCCCTGGGCCTCAATTATCTCTCTTGCAAACTGGAGAGAAGATACCCACTCTCCCTACTTTATCATCATCAATCATATTTATTGAGCGCTTACTGTGTGCAGAGCACTGTACTAAGCGCACAGTACAGAGCACTGTACAGAGCACCCTACTTCTTATATTGTGAGCCCCTTGTGGGCCAGGCACAGTGTCTAATCTGATCATTTTGTAGAAAATAGTAGGCCTTAAAAAATGTTATTTGCAGTTATTATTATTGCTATTATTATTATTATTACTTTTTTGAAAGACAGATATACAAGTTAAAGTTGTATGTGCTAGGAGCTGTCTGTGTTAGGACATCAAGCCCTGATAAACCCTTTCCTAAGAAGTGTGCAGAAGCAGAGTGGCCTAGTGGATAGAGCCTGGGCTTTGGAGTCAGAAGGACCCGGGTTCTAATCCCAGCTCTGCCACTTGTCTGCTGTGTGACTTTGGGCAAGTCACTTCACTTCTCTGGGCCTCATCTGTCAAATGGGGATTAGGACTGTGAGCCCCGTCTGGGACAGGGACTTTGTCCAACTTGATTAGCTTGTATCTATCCCAGCTCTTAGTACAGTGGCCTGCGCACAGTAAGTGCTTAACAAATACCACAGTTATTATTAAGTGACCATTCATTCATTCAATCGTATTTATTGAGCGCTTACTGTGTGCAGAGCACTGTACTGAGCACTTGGGAAGTACAAGTTGGCAATATATAGAGACGGTCCCTACCCAACAGCGGGCTCACAGTCTAGAAGATGTGGGAAGCAATGTGGCCCAGTGGATAGAACGCGGGCCTGGCGGTCAGAAGGTCATGAGTTCTAATCCCAGCTCCACCACTCGTCTTCTGTGTGACCCGGGGCAAGTTCAGGAAAGCCAGAGAACTGGCCAATGTGCCCAGGAAAGCTACACGGTTGCCCCTAGGCAGAGTGCGAATAGCGTTCCTCTGCTCCTGGCCTCCCATCCCATCTCTTTGAAAAAACAAGGGAACTGCAAAGATTGGCAGCCTCTCCCGTCTGTCAGATGGGACTGTCAGACTAAATCAATCAATCAATTGTATTTATTGAGGGCTTACTGTGTGCAGAGCACTGTACTAAGCGCTTGGGAAGTACAAGTTGGCAACATATAGAGACAGTCCCTACCCAACGGTGGGCTCACAGACTAAAGATACCCACTCTAAGGAAGCCCCTGGGCCTAGCCCCAGAGACTCTCCTAAACTAGCGGCATTGGCATAGTGTGTTGGGACGCCCCACCCAGAGACCTGGGTCTCAGCCTCTCTGCTCTGAAATTCTGACTCTAAGCTTGTTGTGGGCAGGGAATGTGTCTGTTTACTATTGTATTGTACTCCCTCAAAGCCTTAGTACAGAGCTCTGCACACAGTAAGCTCTCACTAAATACAACTGAACGAATGAACTCTGGGCTCCAACCTAGCTTTCCTGGCTTCAAGCGAGTGGATATTCTTGTTGCTGTTCAGCATTTCTAATTGTGCCTGTGTGGAGGTTACTTAGAGCTCTTGGGTGAAGGTGTTGGGGGTAGGAAGGAGGGCCTGAAGGCTCTGAGAAGACAGTGGTAGGAGAGAGAGAGAGAAGGAGAGAGGGAGTGTGTGTATGGGGGTGGAGGACTATGGGAAAATGCCAGAGGGTGAGGTGAGTGAGCCTGAAGATATGTTGGTAGAACTGCCACCTCCAGCATTCTTGGCAACAGCCAGGGTTTCCAGTCTTTCATTTTTACAAGCTCTACACATCCTCCAAAAACAGAAAAAATACGAAGCGAACCGCTGGCTTCCACGGTGGGGTTGGACAGCAGGACATCTATGGCACACCCTGCTTCCCCAGACTCTTCTCCACCTGGTTGACAGTCTAAATCTGGACTGTGAGCTCCTTATGGGGAGGGAATGTGTCTTTTTATTGTTATATTGTACCCTCCCAAGTGCTTAGTAGAGTGCTTTGCACACGGTAAGTGCTCAATAAATATGACTGAAAGAATGAATGAAAATCAATCTGCAGACTTGCTTTGCGGGTGAGGGGAGTTTCAGATAGAGCAGAAACAGGAGTGGAGATTGAGAAGTAGAGGGGCTGATGTTTTA